>NC_084466.1:154741042-155082828 GCF_027409185.1 Cynocephalus volans
CACAAAACTCGTCCCAACAAATATTAAGATAGATTGGAAATCTCAGAGTTCTGAAAAGTGTCATACTGATGGAAGGACGGGGAGACATGCCATAGATCAGAATGCACTGTCCAGAAACAGACTCAAGTGTATATGGAAATTTAACGTATGGTGAAAATGGCATTTTGAATGGATGGGGAAATAGTGATGACTCAGCCATTTGGGTGACGCAAAGTTAGGTCTCTACTACACCGTTTACACTGAAATAGATGGTAGATGCTTCAAAGACTTAAATGTAAAAATCTAAAACCATGAAAGTAGTAGAAGAAGACATGAGTGGCTTGTGTAATTTTGGAGTGGGGAGGATTTTCTAATCTGGTGAGAAAACTAGAAACCATGCAAAACTAGATAAATGGGCTCCCTACAATTTAAATACTTTTGCACAGTGAAAAATATCATAATGTGGGCCGGCCCCGTGGCTCACTCGGGAGAGTGCGGCACTGGGAGTGCCGAGGCCGTGGGTTCAGATCCTGTATGGCGGTGGCTGGTGTGCTCACTGGTTGAGTCTGGTGTGGGCGACACCAAGCCAAGGGTTACGATCCCCTTACCGGTCACAAAAAAAAAAAAAAAAAAAGAAAAATATCATAACATCAAAAGGTAAAGGATAGGCTGGAGAAAATGCTTGCCACACATGTAGTATAAAGATTCCTATCCTTTGTAAAAAATAAGAAAAAGTGAAAAATCCCAAGATAAACTCGAAAAGAAAGTGATGGAAGAGGAAATAGGTAAATTCCTTAGGAAGTGCCACTTAGCAATTTTTCTTCAAATATAAAATGTACACACTCTAGCCTAAACATTCCACTTCTAGGACTCTATGCTCTAGAGACTCTTACAAATTGTAGTATTTGTTATAATAAGAAAAATCTGGAAAAATCCAAATATACATTAATAGGATATTGATTAAATTAATTGTGGTCTATCCCTACAATGGAATACTTTGCGACCATCAAAAATAAAAAGGTAAATCTATGCAAATTGACATGGAAGTGTTTAAGATAGTAAAGTAAGGGGGAAAAAGTTGCATAGCAAAGTGATCACGTTTTTGTAAAATATTTGGTATATGTATATTTGTGTAAACGTAGAAGATCTTTGTTTTTTTTTGATACAAATTTTTTAAAATTTTATTTTATCAATATACAATGTAGTTGATTTTTGTGTCCCTTTACTGAATCCTCCCTCCCAGATACAAATTTTTTTTCTTTTTTTTAATTAATTAATTTTTTAAAAAAATTTTATTTTGTCGATATACATTGTCGCTGATTATTGCTCCCCATCACCAAAACCTCCCTCCCTGCTCTCTCCCCCCTCCCCCCCAACAATGTCCTTTCTGTTTGCTTGTCTTATCAACTTCAAGTAATTGTAGTTGTTATATCTTCTTCCCCGCCCTCCGGTTTTTTTTTGTGTGTGTGTGTGTGTATGTGAATTTATATATTAATTTTTAGCTCCCACCAATAAGTGAGAACATGTGGTATTTCTCTTTCTGTGCCTGACTTGTTTCACTTAATATAATTCTCTCAAGGTCCATCCATGTTGTTGCAAATGGCAGTATTTCATTCGTTTTTATAGCTGAGTAGTATTCCATTGTGTAGATGTACCACATTTTCCGTATCCACTCATCCGATGATGGGCATTTGGGCTGGTTCCAACTCTTGGCTATTGTAAAGAGTGCTGCGATGAACATTGGGGAACAGGTATACCTTCGACTTGATGATTTGCATTCCTCTGGGTATATTCCCAGCAGTGGGATAGCTGGGTCGTATGGTAGATCTATCTGCAATTGTTTGAGGAACCTCCATACCATTTTCCATAGAGGCTGCACCATTTTGCAGTCCCACCAACAATGTATGAGAGTTCCTTTTTCTCCGCAACCTCGCCAGCATTTATCGTTCAGAGTCTTTGGATTTTAGCCATCCTAACTGGGGTGAGATGGTATCTCAGTGTGGTTTTGATTTGCATTTCCTGGATGCTGAGTGATGTTGAGCATTTTTTCATATGTCTGTTGGCCATTTGTATCTCTTCCTTAGAGAAATGCCTACTTAGCTCTTTTGCCCATTTTTTAATTGGGTTGCTTGTTTTTTTCTTGTAAAGTTGTTTGAGTTCCTTATATATTCTGGATATTAATCCTTTGTCAGATGTATATTTTGCAAATATTTTCTCCCACTCTGTTGGTTGTCTTTTAACTCTGTTAATTGTTTCTTTTGCTGTGCAGAAGCTTTTTAGTTTGATATAATCGCATTTGTTTATTTTTCCTTTGGTTGCCTGTGCTTTTGGGGTCGTATTCATGAAGTCTGTGTACAGTCCTATTTCCTGAAGTGTTTCTCCTATGTTTTCTTTAAGAAGTTTTATTGTTTCAGGGTGAATATTTAAATCCTTAATACATTTTGAGTTGTTTTTAGTATACGGTGAGAGGTATGGATCTAGTTTCATTCTCCTGCATATGGATATCCAGTTATCCCAGCACCATTTGCTGAAGAGGCAGTCCCTTCCCCAGTGAATAGGCTTGGTGCCTTTGTCAAAGATCAGATGGCAGTAAGTGTGTGGGTTGATTTCTGGATTCTCTATTCTATTCCATTGATCAGTGTGTCTGTTTTTATGCCAGTACCATACTGTTTTGGTTATTATAGCTTTGTAGTATAGCTTAAAGTCGGGTAGTGTTATGCCTCCAGCTTTATTTTTTATTTTGCTTAGCATTGCTTTGGTTACGTGTGGTCTTTTATTATTCCATATAAATGTCTGGATAGTTCTTTCCATTTCTGAGAAAAATGTCTTTGGAATTTTGATGGGGATTGCATTGAATTTGTATATCACTTTGGGTAGTATGGACATTTTCACTATGTTGATTCTTCCAATCCAAGAGCATGGGATATCTTTCCATCTTCTTGTATCCTCTCTAATTTCTCTCAGCTGTGGTTTGTAGTTCTCATTATAGAGATTTTTCACCTCCTTGGTTAACTCAATTCCTAAGTATTTTATTTTTTTGGTGGCTATTGTAAATGGGCAGGCTTTCTTGATTTCTCCTTCTGCATGTTCACTATTGGAAAAAAGAAATGCTACTGATTTTTGTGTGTTGATTTTGTATCCTGCTGAAATCATTTATCAATTCCAACAGTTTTTATGTAGAGGTTTTAGGCTGTTCGATATATAGGATCATGTCATCTGCAAACAGGGACAGTTTGACTTCATCTTTTCCAATCTGGATGCCCTTTATTTCCTTCTCTTCTCTGATTGCTCTGGATAATACTTCCACCACTATGTTGAATAGGAGAGGTGAGAGTGGGCATCCTTGTCTAGTTCCTGTTCTTAAAAGAAAAGCTTTCAGCTTTTCCCCATTCAGGATGATATTGGCAGTGGGTTTGTCATATATGGCTTTAATTATGTTGAGATACTTTCCCTCTATACCTAACTTATAGAAGGTCTTTGTCATGAATGAGTGCTGAACTTTATCAAATGCTTTTTAGCATCTATAGAGATGATCATATGGTCCTTGTGTTTGAGTTTATTAATATGGTGTATCACATTTATTGATTTGTGTATGTTGAACCAACCTTGCATCCCTGGGATGAATCCCACTTGATCGTGATGAATAATTTTACGTATGTGTTGCTGTATTCTGTTTGCTAGTATTTTAGTGAGGATTTTTGCATCTATATTCATCAAGGATATCGGCCTGTAGTTTTCTTTTTTGGTTATATCTTTACCTGGTTTTGGTATCAGGGTGATGTTTGCTTCATAGAATGAGTTTGGGAGATTTGCGTCTGTTTCAATATTTTGGAATAGTTTGTAAAGAATTGGTGTCAATTCCTCTTTGAATGTTTGGTAAAATTCTGCTGTGAATCCATCTGGTCCTGGGCTTTTCTTTGTTGGGAGCCTTCTGATAACAGCTTCTATCTCCTTTATTGTTATTGGTCTCTTCAAATTTTCTATGCCTTCATGGTTCAGTTTTGGGAGCTTGTGTGTGTCCAGAAATTTATCCATTTCCTCCAGATTTTCAAATTTGTTGGCGTATAGTTGTTTATAGTAGTCTCGAATGATTCCTTGTATTTCAGATGAATCAGTTGTAATATCGCCTTTTTCATTTCTAATTTTTGTTATTTGAGTCTTCTCTCTTCTTTTTTTAGTTAGCCATGCTAATGGTTTGTCAATTTTATTTATCTTTTCAAAAAACCAACTTTTTGATTCATTGATCTTTTGTATTGTTTTTTGGTTTTCAATTTCATTCAGTTCTGCTCTGATCTTAATGATTTCTTTCTGTCTGCTAACTTTAGGTTTGAATTGTTCTTGTTTTTCTAGTTCTTTAAGGTGAAGTGTTAGGTTGTTCACTTGCCATCTTTCCATTCTTCTGAGGTGAGCATTTCATGCAATAAATTTCCCCCTTAATACTGCTTTTGTAGTATCCCACAGGTTTTGGTATGATGTATCAATATTTTCATTAGTTTCAATAAATTTTTTGATTTCCTGCTTGATTTCTTCTTGGACCCATATGTCATTAAATAGAATGCTGTTTAATTTCCATGTGTTTGTATAGTTTCCAGAGTTTCGTTTGTTATTAATTTCTAGTTTTAATCCATTGTGGTCTGAGAAGGTACATGGGATAATTCCAATTTTTTTGAATTTATTGAGAATTGAATTGTGACCTAATATGTGATCTATCCTGGAGAATGATCCATGTGCTGATGAGAAGAATGAATATTCTGAGGTTGTTGGATGGAATGTTCTGTAGATATCTGCCAATTCCAATTGGTCTAGAGTCTTGTTTAGATCTTGTGTTTCTCTACTGATTCTTTGCCTAGATGACCTGTCTAATATTGACAGTGGGGTGTTCAGGTCCCCTGCTATTATGGTATTAGTCTATTTCTTTCTCTAATAGAGTTTGTTTTATAAATCTGGCTGCTCCAACATTGGGTGTGTACATATTTATGATTGTTATGTCTTCTTGATGCATCAGTCCTTTTATCATTAAGTAGTGTCCCTCATTGTCTCTTTTTATGGTTTTTAGTTTAAAGTCTATTTTGTCAGATATAAGAATAACTACTCCAGCTCGTTTTACTTTTCTGTTTGCATGGTAAATCTTTTTCCATCCTTTCACTCTTAGTCTGTGTGAATCTTTATGGGTGAGGTGGGTCTCTTGTAAGCAGCATATAGTTGGGTCCTCCTTTTTGATCCAGTCAGCCAGTCTGTGTCTTTTGATTGGGGAATTTAAGCTTTTTACATTAAGAGTTGTTATTGAAAGGTGTTGATTTATTCCTAGCATCTTATTCGTTGTTTGGTTGTCATAGGTGTCTTTTGTTCCTTGCTTTCTGATTTACTGTTTGGTTTCTGTGTTTGTTGTTTCCTTAGGTTGTAGATAGCGTTTTTGTTTGCTTGTTTTCTCTTCATGAACGCCATTTTTATTATACTAGTGGGTATTGATTTTTCTTGGGTTTTTTCTATGGCAGTGATAGTTATTTTTCAGGAACCAAACCCAGTACTCCCTTGAGGATTTCTTGTAAGGGTGGTCGTGTGGTGGTGAACTCCCGCAGTTTTTGTTTGTCTGAGAAATATACTATTTGCCCGTCATTTCGGAAGGATAGCCTTGCAGGGTAGAGTATTCTTGGCTGGCAATCTTTGTCTTTTAGTATTTTGAATATATCATCCCATTCCTTTCTAGCTTTTAGGGTTTGTGATGAAAAGTCTGATGTTAGCCTGATTGGGGCTCCCTTATAGGTGATTTGACGCTTCTGTCTTGCAGCTTTTAAGATTCTCACTTTGTCTCTGAGTTTTGCCAATTTGACTATAACATGTCTTGGAGAAGGCCTTTTTGGGTTGAATATGTTTGGAGATCATTGAGCTTCCTGGATCTGAAGATCTGTGATTTTTCCGATACCTGGGAAGTTTTCTGCCACTATTTTGTTGAATACGTTTTCAATGCAATCTCTGTTTTCCTCCCTTTCTGGAATACCCATGATTCGGATATTTGAGCGCTTAAGGTTGTCTGATATCTCTCTCAGAATTTCTTCAATGTCTTTGATTCTTTTTTCTTTCCTTTTGTCTGGTTGTGTTATTTCAAACAGCCCATCTTCAAGTTCAGAGGTTCTCTCTTCAACTTCGACAAGCCTGCTGGTTAAACTCTTCGTTGTGTTTTTTATTTTGCTGAATAACTTCTTCAGTTCAGCAAGTTCTGCTACATTTTTTTTCAGGACATTGATTTCCTTGTACATTTCCTCTTTCAGGTCCTGTATACTTTTCCTCGTTTCATCATGATGTCTAGCTGAGTTTTCTTGTATCTCATTCAGTTTCCTTAGAATTATCACTCGAAATTCCTTGTCAGTCATTTCAAGGGCTTCTTGTTCTATAGGATCTAGAGTTTGAGATTTATTAACTTTTTGTGGTGTACTTTCTTGATTTTTTGTATTTCTGGTATCTTTTTTTTTGATGTTTATTCATTGTGGCAGGGGGTTTCACAGTCCACTGGTTTGAGACTATTGACTAACTAAGATGTTGCTGTGGTTGCCAATTTGGTATGGCTACCTCCGTGACTGCTCAATTGGCCTTTAGTGCCTTGTGTGTATGGTTGCCTCTGGTCTTGGGTCTCTCCGGGGGAGCCACCTTTCTGGTCAGCTTGGACTCTGCTGGGCTGCTGGATCACATACCACAGGGTGTGTGATCTCTGCTGAGCTTTCACTTCCCGTGCAGGACTTCTCCCTGTTCCATGTGCTCTGGCCCGGGCTGTTGGATCGTGCAGTGGTGACCCCACAGGGTGTGTGGTTTCTGTCGAGTCTCCGCCTCCCTGGCCACACATCTCCCCGGCCACACGTCTCCCCACTCTGTGCACACTGGGCTGGTCTGGGACGTGTCTTCTGCAACCCTCGTCTATCAGCTGGGCCTTCAAGACCCTGCTCGGCACCGCCTCACCCAGGAAGTCTACCAGGTTTCTGCTAGGCACAGACAACCGGTCACTCTGGGTGCCTTTGTAGCACTGTGTAGATCTTTCTCGGGACTTGTTCACCTTTGTATCCCCCCGGTATGGACTGAGTCTAGCACCCACCTGCAGCCAGCTTTCCGGCCGGTTCAAGCGGACTTGGGAACTCTCCTACCACACTATTCCCAACCAGAAATTCGTTAGGTGTTTTTCCGAACTGGTGGCCACAGAGATGGTATCTGCCTCCCAGTAACAGGAAGTTTACCGGGGGCGGAGTCCACGGTGTGGTGGAGTGACAGTAGGCCCCGCCCATACTTCCTTGCCCTCGCGACACTGGCCTTAATGCCCCACGCCACCAGCCCCGCCAGAGAACCGCGGAGGTCGTGGGAGGGTAGGCCAGCCCGCAGGCCCCGGGAAGCCCTGTGCCGGGGCAAGCAAGTGGGAAGGCTCAGTGAGGAGCCGAGCCGGGCGGAGCTGCCAGCACCTGGGAAAATGGAGGCAGCCCCGGGGCAGTGAGTGGCCCGGTGATGCAGGTGGAAGCCGGGTGGGCATCAGCCCCCTGAGCAGGCTGGGCCAGGGGTCACTCACAGGGCTGTGCCAGGTTGGGAGCTCACTCTCTGCCTCTGGTTTGTCGCCTTCCCTGTTCTCGGTTCCCGCTGCCTCGGGCTGCTTGCTCGGTCCTGCAGCACGGCTCGGGAGCTCCCAGGAATCTTCTTTTATGCTGGCCTGAAACCTCGAGTCATGAATAGGGCAGCTGGCCACCTTCAGCGCAGCCCCGGCCTCCGGGATCCTGTCTGCATCCACAGCAGCCCTGGCGCCATGTTCCCTGTTTAGAGACTCGCTTTTGCAGCTAAGAAACAGTTCTTTTCCTGCTCCATACTTCAAAGCTGTTGCCTGTAAATGAGGCAGCCTCTCCTGCCGAGGGCAAAGTGGCGGTCAGCCCCCACGACCGGCCACCAGCAGCGGTCCTCCCTTAAGAGATGGCGAGAGGAAGGCCCACAAGTTTCCCGGCTGCCTGATGCCCAGTGGCCGCCTTTTCCACCTCAGCCACTCCACGCCAACCGCCGCAGCCACCGCCATCTATCAGGAGAGGTCACTTAGCATCGTGGCTTCCAAATGTCAAGGACGTGCCTTCCTGACTTATTATGGAATGTACCATTATGAGAACGGTGACGTTTCCATTAACACTTGGAAACTAGTAAAAGGCCTTCTGTTATTTTTCTCAAAGTCTGTCACCAACAGGTAGAACTTGCTGCTGAAGTGCCGCCACATCCGCCTAAATGTAGAAGATCTTGAAACAATATATGTCAATCTGTTATGAGGATGATTTCTGAAAAATGAAAAAAGAAATTATGGGAGACATCTCTATTCTATTTCTTACACTTATATATAGTTTGAATGGTTTTACAGTTTGCATTACATCTTCAGAAAATAACAAAATTGAGAAATAACTTTAAAATCGTTAAGGTTCTTTTCTCACTTCCATATTCTTCATTGTTAGCAAAATAACATTTTCTAGAACAAAAAAAGTAACCACCTTGATTGATAAGCCAGCTGAATGAGTTCAGTGTCATAGGCAATCTGTTTTCAGCCAGAGGGTTAGCTCATTCATAGAGAACTTTCAAACATGGGGTTAGAGAAAAGCCCCAGGGAAAACCATCCCCAACTCCTCTACAATTTTTCCCTAGTTCTTCACTCTGATGGTGGCTTTAGCCAGGGACAATGAGTGGTGAATGAATAAGTTTGGACAGGAAGTTGCCACTCCAACAGGATGCTTGGCAGAACAACTGAACGCATGGGAGCTCTGGGAAGCAAAGGAAACCCAGCAGCTGCAGAACGGGGCGGGCAACTGTGCTGTACGCAGAAAGCACGGGACGTGGGATCTTTGAATTTGGGTTGGGGTAGCTCCTTTGTGATTGAATTAGAAAGTCAGATTGAGTCTTTGCTGCCTTATGTTCTTCATCTGAAAGGTGGGATTAACGATACCTATCTCTCAGGGTTATGAAGATGAAATTTAAGTATATACGTGGAACACTTTGCAAATAGTAACAGAGCATACACATGTAAATTGTTATGCTACTACTTGTGGAGTGTGTTAGCTAGCAGTAGGGGGACCATCACTCTCAGCTCATGACGACAATGCACCGTCACAGCGCTAGGATTGCCACATAAAATATGGCAGGCCTAGTTAAATTTGAATTCCAAATAAAAAATGTTTTTCGTTTTGTTTTTGTTTCAGGATAGGTATACGCCATGCTGACTGAGCACAAGTTGGCATTTAGTTTTAACTATTTTCTATTTTTCTCTCCTCATTACAAATAAATTAGATGCATCTCCCCAACTATTTTGAAAACTCAAAAGGAGTACAAATCATATATATTTTCTTGGATCCTCCAGGGTGCTTGAACACTGTCATACCTGGAACTGGTACTAAATAAACGAGAATAAGAGCAAGGATTTGCTTTGGATGTCGTCAGCACCGCGCATACCGTCAGTGTGTGAATACACATCCTAATCGCCATGGGCCCGTCTCTCATTTGACTGCTCTGGCATTGGGACTCTGCGGGTGCTCAGTTCAGATATTGACCTTAACTATGGGAGTTAAGGAAAGAAAGTCTCAGAGACCTAGCATGATGCACACCTGTTTGCTCCCATACCCATGCAATAACTATGGGATGTGACTGAGTCTCCCAGGACTTGCCTTAAAATCTTAAAATTCCTTTCTTACTTTCTTTGAGTGTTGCCTTATGGTGTGCTTCACTAGAAGATAACTAGCAATTTTTAGACTGCATTCAATTTATTTAAAAAGAAAAAGATAATTTATGCCCTTAACACACAGAAACGAATTCAAGTTTGGCTGGGTTTTAAGCTACTGGATTTTGAAAAGAAGGCAGTCTTTCCTAAACACTGGTCCCTGTCATTCTTTCTTATGTGGCGTTTTCTTGCTAAACTTTTCAATGAGGTTTTGGAGCTGCCATAAATGTCCCTGGGTTAAAAGAACATATTCAATCAGTGTTTGGTAAGAAGGGAGAAAACCTGCAAAATATAGGAGTCACCTCTACCCATAGATAAAATGATAATCTAGATGCACTGTGCATAACTAATAGTGTATTTTTTTGAGAGACGACACAAAACTTCCTCTGGAATTCCTTGATAAAATATACACTTGAACCACCAAAAGGAAAATGTGACAAGGAACTACTTTGCATACTGAGTTGCGGCCATGGTTATGTAGGAGTATACACCATTTCCAATTAAACAAAGACATAGGCAGTAAAAAACCCTGTTGTTTTTAAAAAAAAAAAAAAAAACAAGCCCACGGAGTCTCTTTGAGAGGAGAGTAGAATTTTCACTCTACCTTATTCATGAAAGTTAGAAACTGCCATCCCTTTAATGAGCAGCCCGAGGGTGGTGAAATTGTCTTGAATAGCTATATTCCAGGGCGTGCTTGGCATCAGCACTGAAACATAATGTGGGATTGCAATTGTGTGGGGCTTTTTCCCAGTGAATAGGAAGTGATCAAAGATAACATTGCCTGAGAAAGAATTAAAATAGTGTAACATTGCATCAAGTTATAGCCAATGCCAATCATTATATGGATGAATGAATGAGATCCTTTAAATAATGGTATAGACGTGCTGTGGCATTCAAAATATAATGACCGACTTCAGTGGGGTTCAAATAAAAATGCAGAAGCACGTGCCCACTCATCTGGCCAGAAGAGTGAAGTGTAAGCGCGTCTCTTTAAATAGATCTGCAAGCCACATCCTTCATTTCCACCATCTAGAAAACACTGGACTATAGGAGTAAATTAATTCCCAAAGCCTGCCTTAGGAATTTTATCTTAGCAATGGGAAATGCTATGTACGAGGAGACTAGGAAAATTAGAGGCACAATCAGAAAAAAATAAAGTAAAAAGGATTTATATCATTATGGCGTGATCACCTTTCCCTCTGTGAAAGTACAGGAAAGGAAAGCACAATACAGGAATTGAATTCATCATTGTGTAGATGAGGGTTCCTGGCATATAATGCTAGACAGAGCTATTTACTGGAAAAAGTGTTGGTTTATTTACATGCTAAACAGCACCACCTTCTAGCTTCGGCAGACTGACAAATAACAGCAGAGCAAGGAAGAGAAATAAAAGGCCATCTTTCCTATTCCAGAGAGAATTGGAACAGGACAGGCAGGGATTGCTACAAATTCAAACATCTTGACCTGATCATTGTAAATTGGAACGCCCAGCTTCTCCAAACATCTCCAAAGAGATAATCTTTGCTTTTGTGCTAAGAAGAATTATAGCAAGAAAACTTGACTGCATCTAGCAGGAGAGATGAGAGAGGGGAACAAAACAAAACAAAACAAAACAACCCCCCCCACCACCAATCTAGGAAGTCTCCATAGCACAGCTCTTTCAGGATATGGAAAAAGTAAAATTTAATCTTTGACAGAAGATGCATAAACAAGACCAAATGCGCCCTTAGTGCAGTTAACAGAAAAAAAGTGGAAAAAAAATCTGATGTGATGAACAAAGGCTGGCAGATGAATAGAGTGAATTGTTTTAACTCTGTAAATGGGAGATCTGAATAAAGAGATCAAAGGGGGCCAGGAGTGTGAGGGGCCCACAGCCGCAATTGCTCTCCGGGGATTGACAAGAATAAAATTGGAAGACTTTGCTGAGAGAGACACCGCCGCTGATGCTAATCTAGTTGTCTATGCCAATCAAGGCACAACCTTTGAGCTTCCTCTAAAAGTTCTTACTTTTTTGATTTAGAAAACAATGCTTGAACTTGCAGTTGGTATATATAAATTCTGACAGATACCAGGAGAGAAAATAGGGCACTGAGTGGAAAACAAATAGAATATTTGGGATGTGGTTCTAATCTTGCGCATTCTTTGCTTTGAAAGCCTTAGCAAATAATTTTATCTCTGGGCAACCATTTCTAAATTTTATGCATTTAACTTATCCGACATGTTTAATAATAATTCTTAAAAACACCAAAAAAGGATTACTTTTTTTTTCTTAAAAAGAAGAAAGTCTGGATAGGAGAAAATTTACATAAAAACCCGTATCGACAGGATAGCCATATTTTTCATTTCTCATTCAATATTCCATTTACTGAGTGAGATGAAGTCTATCAGGAGATTATCTGGGTAACATTTACTATATTACACACATTCATTAACAAGACTATAAAGAGTTGATTGGACAGATGAAAAATAAATGTTTGCACGATTCAGGCTGGATTTCAGTTGAGGTGGCTCAGAAGAAATGAGGAGCTCACAGTGAGGCAGCACTTGGAGAGGTGGTGACACAAATGCCAAGAAAGCAGGGGCTGCTCACCTGCCTGGAAATTGTCCATATTTCCCTCACAGATCCAAGAAAGCATGTAAGTTTGATCATGAGTGGCTCTGCAAAGGGTGGGCACTTGCCACGTTGCAACAACTGGCCCTGTGCAGCTGGACTCATGTCATGGGGCAGGGACATTGCTGGCCGCTATCTCCTGGCCACCACTGAGGGCCACCACTGAGGACAGTCATTGAGGGCAGCCATCTCCCAGCAGCCACTGATGGTCACCATTGAGAGGAGCCATCCCCCGCCAGCCATTACTCAATTGCTATTACCTGGCGCCATTACTAGGATGCCATTGCTCACTGTCATTATCTGGTGGCCTTTTCACATGGGTCACCAGAGACTTGATGTGCAACCACTGCCACCAGCTGCACTCCTGCAGGAGGAGCAAGCTGCAGAACCTCCCTTCCTGACCCCAGGATCCTTCACAGACGTAGAATCCAGCCCAGGGGCCAGGGCTGTGGCCTCTGAGGGAGCCAGGTTGTTTGTGAGGGATCCTGGGATTTGGGGGTACCACGGATCATAGGGAGGGGGGAGTGTGCTCTCATGGCACATGGAGGATGAGGCTGATTGAAGCTTGACCACCTGGGCAGTTGTCCAAGGCACCATTTGTAAGAGGCAGAATGGAATTCCAGAATCCCTCTGGAGTTATAAAGGGGTTTGAAGACTGTTTTATTCACTACAATACATCACTTTTGGGATTGGAGGACGGCTTTGAGAAGCTGATTTGGATAAGACACTGCCTCAGAGGATGGGTTAACTGCGGGCTACTTCAAAAGCTCGTGGGAAAACACAACTGAAAGATAGCGTGAGTCCTTCCACGAGCGTTTTGAAGTACCTCGTGCAGGCTTCTGCTTTGCCCCAGCCCGCCAGCCCCGGTCTGCAGCCCGGCCCTCCTGTGCTCTGGTCCCATCCCCTCCTAGGCCCACCCCAGCCGAGGCTCACCTGGAAGTACATGCAACACAAAACACTTGAGGAAGAGGACTCGGAATTCAGCAGGAGTGTGTCACCCGCCTTGTACCCCCACCCAGAGCTTTATCGCTTTGATGTGGGTGGGACAAGTCCCAAGCCTTGGTCACCTTGATATCAAGGTGTCCACCTGTGAGGTTTGGAGTGAGGCGGAGCGCAGCGCAGCAGGAGACCTCACCCACGCCGCTGGAGAGGAAGGGGAGGGACGTGGCCAATGCCACAGGGTTTTTCTGGCTCAGTAGGGGGTAGAATTAGAGAAATCTGTTTGTGACTGCCGTCGTGGCTATTTTCTCCCAGGCTGTGTGGCCTGGGAGACGTGGATAACCAACGGTGCGGTGGCACCTCGGGGCTTGGATGTGTGACAGACAAGCATTGGCAAAGAGACTGCCAGCTTTGGGAGCACATTTTGTAAACAGGCCCCTGTTTGTGAAAGTGTTTGTAGAAAGTCTCGCAGTCAGCTTCCTGTGTGCAGTGGGTGGCTTAGGTTTCAGAACCCTGGGCCAACCCAAGGCGCCATACATCCCCAACTCAGTCGGTCTCTCCTTGCTGCTCTGCTCATCCGTGGCCTGTTGAGTATTGCTCTGGCTAAAGGGTTCATATGAAGGAGGTCGCCAGGTGCAATCTGAAAGGGGAGAGAGATTTCTGTGAAGAAATGAACAGAAGCTGGATTTGTTTCTCTTAACGAACTTTCAAAATCCATGCCAGACTGAAAGACAAATCATGGACTTGAACTGGCCGAGAATGTCATAAAAAGAGGAAAATTTGGGGTAAAAATATGGCACTTCCATACTGGATAGAGAATTTCATTTTGGAAGCGTGAAAGTTCCAAGCTTATCACCATATTTTCAGCATGGACTGATGATGCAAATAAAGTGATGATATATGGTTTTATTTCTGAAAGAAAATATTTTACATCATTTATACACCTTGGGTAAGGTCGATTTTTGTTTGTTTGTTTTTTTAGATTTTTAGGAGAAGGCACTTCTGATGAAAATAAGACTCACAGGGAGAACTCCATAAGCCCAGATCCTCAGAAGGCTAGCCTGTGCACTGCGACTTCAAAATAGCGTTCCAGACAGTGTTATTTTAGGTTTATAGATGTCATATGGACCATTCTGTAGACTTCTTATTTTCATAATACAAATTATAGAAGTTAAAGCTTGATAAAATCATTTTCTCTAGTGGGGGATATGCAAAGGTTAGAGAGGAAGAGGGTCAGTTACTAAAAAGAAAAATAAAGTTTGAGAGATTCTCCTAAATATGAAGTAACGTATCTCCTAAGAAGGAGCTTAGAGAAAATAATCATATAAAAGAATAAAATACCAAGGCCTCAGATTCCCATACCAGCCAGCTGCCAAAAATAAATAAATAAATAAAGTATAAACTGATGCAAACGTCCTAATATCTGTATTAAAAACTCACCAACATCGCATTAGAAAACTTCAACCACAGACGATGAACAATAGATTGTAGCGCCTAAGATTTTTTAAATTAAGGAACTCCGATAATGAAATTCACCTTTTCAATCCTATTTTTAGGCCAAAATAAATGTAAATTTAAATTAGAAAGGAGACAGGTATTCAGGTCCTTAATGCTGTGATTTTATTCTGAATAATTGCCTTTTATTTTTAATGCCTATTGTGTCTTTACTGCACCTCATGTCACAATTTCATCTCTCTTTAAACTTAATTTAATGCCCAATTTAATTTCAATATGACAGCTAATAATTACAAGAACTCATGTTGTGTAGCTTAGTGTTTGGTTGTGTTGGTCATGTGTATGTGTCATGTACGATATTGTTTCATACCATGCAATTTAATGAACAGCATCACTTGATATGTTCATTTCTGAAGAACAAAACACCAAGCTACCATCTTTTCAGAGTCAAAACATAGGTTTTCATGGTAATGTTGTGAACCGCAAAAGATCTTATATGCAACAAGGGCCTATTTTTAGTATTTGTACAATACGTGTACAAATGTGCAAATCTACAGGTTATGTGTAACTGAATGTACAAATCTGAATATGGTATGCACAAATCTGAAATAATCATTTTATAATTATGAATTAATTAATTGGATTAATAATTTGTAGCAGTATTTTTCAGCCCTTTCCCTCTTTTTATTGACAGTGAGCTCTTTCAAAGGAATTCTTATTTGGAAGCCCAATTTGCAAAACAGACCAGGGGGTTCTGCTCTGATCAAAGTGTTTGTGGGTGTCAGAGATGAGGGTGGAAGACCTTGAGTCAGCCTCTTAGGCTCACAATGGCCTTCAAGCCCTTTCATGCAGCCCTTAGAATTTCTGGAGCACAGATTTTTTTTTTCTTTTTCTTTTTTATTTAAACATAGTTGATTGTACATATCTGTGGGGTACGGAGTTGACTATCCATACCTGCATGCAATATGTGATGCTCAAATCAGATAATTAGTATATTCAACATTATACAATGTCATCATTTTTTTGTGGCCTTTTACCAGTTCCTCCCTTGTCCCACCTCCCCCTTTCCCATCTCTGGTAACCTCAGTTCTGTTCTCTCTGGAGCACAGTTTGAAAACCATTGGCATATATAATGTCCTACCCGTGTAGAGGGATTCCATATATGTTATAGCATTTCATTCTCATAACATTGTTCAGTGTCACTCGGTTTTAAAGATGAGAAAATGGGGACTGATCAATTAATTTTCCCACATCTCCACAGCTATTGAGTGATTACATCTAGGACTTAACACCAAACCTTCTGAACCTAGTGTTTTTCCCATTATTTCATACTGCTTCTGACAATAGAAAATACACTCAGAGAATTTCCAAATAAGCCTAAGTAGGGTGAGATAAAGTTTCTGTAAAGCATGGGTGTTTCTTAGTATTGTCCTACTTTAGCAGACATGACTGATGACAGTCAAGTGGGTCACGCTCCTGTGGTTTACCCAGATTACTGATTGCAGGGGGCTCTGAGATATGTGTTGCCCTGGCCTGCCAGCTGCAAACCTGGCTCTTTCTCTTCCACTCAAGAAAGCATATTGGAGTGCGGAGCAGGAGGATGATGCTATTATCTGAATCTGTTTTTATTTATGAACAGGATGAATGGTTCACAAATTCCAGTACTCTGTCAGTGGAAGCCACCGCTTTTTGTCATCTTAGTTGAGAGACATTGTATATAAAGAAGTAGAACTGGTGGTCAACACCCTGAGAAATAATATTAGAGTCAAATGTTACCTTGGTGGGAGAAGGCCCAACAGGGGCCAATGACAGAAGGAAAATTAAGAAAGAAAAAGAACTGCCTGGGAATAAGATGATGTCTTAGTTCGTCTCTGCTGCTGTAATACAACACCACAGACCGGGTAATTGATAAGCAATAGAAATTTATTTGACTCACAGTTCTGGAGGCTGGGAAGTCCAAGAGCATGACGTTGGCATCTGGCGAGGGCCTGTGTGTCACATTGTCTCGTGGAAGAAAGCTGAAGGCGAGAACATGAGACAGGGAGGAAAGAGGGGTCGAACTCCTGCACTAACACAGTCTTGTGACAACGGCATAAATCCATTCACGAGGGTGACGCCATCATGACCTATTTACCCTCTTAAAGACCCCCCCTTATTACCATCACAATGGCAACTAAATTTCAACATGAGTTTTCGAGGGGACGTTCCAACCATAGCAGATGAGAAGTGTTTAATCTAACTGTAATTAATGTAGCAACCAGAATCATAACGTTCAACACCAATCGGGGATTTAGCACTTAATTTTGTAGGTGGCAAATACACTCAGTACTGATCAGATGTTTAGGAAGTGGGTTTTCTCAGTTCTGTACTCCTTTTCTTCTGAGGATGTGGAAGGATCCTGGAGTGCAATAAAAAAGAACTACAGCTTAAGATCTTTGAGAAGAAAGGAGGGGGGAATGTTAGGAGGCTCGAGAGGAGAAAACAGAGGTTTCAACTGAACCACTTTGAGGAAAGAAACAAATAGCAATGAGTCTGGAACCACCGTGTCTCGGTCTCTCAAAGGGTGGAGCAAGACATTTACATGAGATGGGTAAGAGAATTTCCTGACCTTGAGGGTGGCAGACAAACTAAGACGGGAGAGCAGGTGAAGCTGAGAAGCTCACTACATACAGGGAAAATTCTCACTTGTCAAACAATTGAAGCTTATTCTTGAAGGCAAGAGTATGGACCAGTGATCCCCACTGGAACTCAGATATGAGGTTTTATGACTTCTGTGACCATCAGAATGCAAGAGAATTTTTAGCAGAGGAATTCTAGACATGCAGCAGTAGTAATGTCTTATGAAATGTTAATAAATGCTATGGGAAACTTTGCTCTGTGTTCATATCATTTGGGGCAGTCAGTAACAGGTTTATGAAAGGTATACAGACAAGTGTCTTTAGGGCAGGGCTTCTCAGAGTCCTGGATATGCTAATGTATGTTTCAAAGATCTGAGAACAAAGAAACAGAAGCATTTTAAAAATTTAGTCAAAAAAAACCCTTCTTCCCCACCTCTTCATGCCTTGCAGAGCACTAGAGCTCTGGGGAACACAGTTTGGGAAAGGCTGACATAGAGCAATGTTCTTAAGCAAGGAAGCCAGGATGTGCAGCTGGAAAGTTGAAGGCTACCATCTAATAAGAATATTCAGTATGCCTGGGACCAAATTGGTAATTTCACTGCAGTCCTTCCCTGCCTGCCCCAGAATCACACAGGACTAGGACTCTATGGGACATACCTAGTCCCTTGGGACATGCTGTTCTAGCCCGACTGGTTTTGCTTACCCGGTGCACAACCTATACATTCCCACCTTCCTTCTTCTGTTTAACAGACTCTCCTCACTTAGAATGTCCTCCTCTGAGCACCTGTCAGACGAACGGCAGAGCTGCAGGCAGGAGAGGAAGAGGAAACCCAAGGATCCTGCCCTCAAGAAGCTTCCGGTTCAGCACACAAGCCTCTGACCTGGACCCTTCCAAATGCTTCCCTGCTTTGACTCCTCTCAACTGGAAGGTACTATGTTGACACTTCTCTTATAACTCTTACCATATTTTGTTTTGTGCAATAGTTATTTTAAATTTAGCACGTACAGAGCACTTACTCTATGCCAGGCACTGTGCGGGGTGCTCTGGAGGACAAGGAAAGGAGTCTTGCTTTCAAAGCAATTAGCGTTCAGGGTGAAAAGTAATACGTCACAAAGGTAGTTGCTGATTGTTAACACAGGGCTTAAATCCCTCAGACTTACAGGGAAATGTAAAAGTTTTCCACTGGCTGTAGACACGTGCGTATGCAGATATACCCTCCAATGCCGTAGTTTCCTCCACTGTATCTCTCCCAGCCTCCAGTCCCGTAAGGGAAATGAAAGCCTCTTTCTTAATTTAGTTTCAAATTCATATTTCTTTGTCAATATAAATTTGACCATGTCTAAGTTGCCCAGAACCTGTTTACAAATTGTGATTTGAAGAAGTAGGAATTTAATATTAACATTGACCAATATTGTATTGGTTTTTTCTTTACAATCTTTTGGGCTTACCCTTTGTTTCATAACTGTTTTCTTCTTCTACGTTTATTTTTTTCTACTTAAAATCAAATAACACAAGATGAAATGAAAGTAGAAATATTAAAAAGAAAACAATTATTCAGTATTACCCCTTAGAATTTTGCTTTATGAAAGTATTTTTAAAGCTATTACTCATGTTGAAGTTTTAGCATTCATTAATATATATATTTTGTGCAAAATCAGCAAACTACACATTCCCAGTTTGGCTGTTATACACACAAATTAATGAATGTACTTAAATGAATTTGATGAATATGCAGCAGTTCAAAATCCACTTTGTATTATTAGCACAGAAATTTTCCTCATTGAATGCTGCTGAATCAGAATGTTGTGTTTACTTGGGAACGCTGACACACACACACACACCACAAATAATGTAAAGCTCAGATTTTCATAATTATCATAATTCACTCATTAAGATATTAGCAAACTGTCACAACCACAAGAGATTCTCCATGAGTGGAATTTTCCATCTTTGCCTGCACCCAAGATATACATGCAGTGCCAGTGCCCGAGAGTGTTAAATGGAAACCCTACTTCTGCATTTTATTAGAAAATTTTGCAAAATACCAACAGCTTCAGTGTTGTATAATTTTATAGTTGTACTTGCACATTTGCGATGGTGGTTTTCAGCATGCAACTTTTATCTAAGAGCTTTTACTTGGAACTGCACAGAGCAATTCCAAAACCTCAAAACTAAAGGAAAATAAAATTGAAGTGCCTTTACAATTGAGTGATTTATACATTAAAGTATTTATTTTAAAACAAGATTAAAAATACTGCACTCCTAGAAACATTCTCTCCCAGGAGAAGCACTCAGATGGAAAATTTCATCCATTTCAAACTGACTTTTTGCTTGAATGATTCTCACATATTTTCCTAAAGCCTAGTCATGTCAAATGATTTATTTCACTTTAACAGCACAGTGCAAGTAGGCAGGGAGAGCCAAGTGCTGAAGTGGTGAAGTTAGTTCCTACTTCTTCCAATTAGGTGCTTGAGTACATGTGATTTTTATGCCTACACAAATTTATCTTTTTCTTACCTTCTGATCCCCTTCTCAGCAGTACCTTGTTGTAGATGAGGATTTCTGCATATTTCTGTCCTATGAATATTTAGCCAAATTTGAGCTCTAGAATGCATTTCAGATCAAAGTCCCAAATAAGAATAAAGTGGGAAAGCCCATTTTCCCAACAGTTTAAAAGTTAATAGAAGGAGCCCAGGTATGACATATTAAAGAGTGTGCAATATTTAATGTCTCCTCCCAAGGAACACCCCATCCCCCATCCCCTTGTCACAGTGCAATGTCGTCTGTGCTGTCACAATGCCACCCAACGATGGGGATGCTCTGCATCTTATTCAGATGACTGATCTACTACTGAGCTACCTGTTTGCACCTCAGGAAGTCATTTTTCAGTTAGATATGTGATGCTCTACAGATTTTTCTCTCTCTTTAAATACAAAAAGACTTTTTTTTTTTTTTTGCTTCCACTGTTATTGTCATTTACTCACCATCTTTTGTGGCAACATATATTGTTTCAAAAAAATTGATTGTGAAGAAAACAAACAGCACGTGATGTTCATGAGAAACAATTGTAGGTAGAAAAGTTCATGGGAGTCTTATTCTCCGGATGGATTCATGTCATAATATTAAAAAGAAAAAAAGCATAAAAATGCAGTACAAATCTCACTTTATGATAAGTAGTATGTGAGAAGCTACTTTGCAATCAGGAAACTTTTTTGGCTATGGAAAAAGATAGTAGTAATAGTAATAGCTTGTGAATTTTTCTAGGTGTAGACTCTCAGCTGCTCATATTTCGATTCCACTCAACAAATCAAAGGAGCCATCCTTATTTTTCTAAATAGCAGGACCGAAAACAGACAAACAAATATTCTGGACTAAGTTCTTACTGTTTGTTTGTTTTTTGGGGGTGGGGGGCAGCTGGCCAGTACAGGGATTGAACCCTGGACCTTGGTGTTATCAGCACCATGTTCTAAGCAATGGAGCTACCTGGCCTACCTCAGTTCTTACTTTGATCACTCACACTCTTGAAGGCTTCCTTGCATGGAGGAGTATGGGAGCTTCCTGTGACAGCATTGAGCAATCCACAGAGAAAAAGTGACTTGGCCAGTTAAGACCTTCCCAAATAACAACCATGTAACTATGTGATGACAGAAAATTGAATAAGCGTAAGTCTCAAACTTTTTCCTTTGCAATACCCCATCTGGAATAAAAGGATTCTAGATTCTTTCTTGCTTCCCTGACACACGCCATCTGGGGGTTGGAAGATCATTGGTCAACACCATTCTTCAAGTGCTATTGTGGCTCCTGTTTATTACCTAAGGACTATTTTCATTTTTTGCAATTCCAAGATACTTGTTTAATTATAAAGAAAAATGAAAATATGATGCTCCCTAGAAAATAATTTTGGTCCTTTCCAGCTTTCCAGTAAAACTTTTAACTTTGCAAGGTCACTTGTTTGTTTATAATGTAAACTAAAGTTTAATTAATGCACAGCTTCTGCACCTGTACATAGTAGCTAATTTGTAATGACAGAGGAGAAAGATAACTGAGTACCACTAAATTGTGTGAAGAAAGCACACTTAATGGCATTCTTCTCCCAATTTTGTGACATGTATGTTGTACGTATGTTAGTCAGGGTTCTGTTGTAAATAATAGAAGCCATTTTCACCCTTTTAAGCAGAAAGGGATGTTGCACAGGGAATTAGGAACTTAAACATTTATTGGAAAACTTGAAAGAGCAGGTTCTCTCAACTGGCCTTGAGTAGTGACTCTCAGGATGATTTTGCAGAACCTAGCTTCCAAGGACACCCAATCAAGAAGTGCGGTGGCAACTGCCACCTCCAGGATCACTCTAGATCTCCAATTTTAGCTGCTTTCCAGAGATTGAGAAGCCACCACTGCAATTGTTGGCTCCAGAAAATCATCACTTAGGATACAATCTGCTGATGAGAAATTGCCGACAGAACTGTTGACTTCAGGGCCATGCAATGCTTGTTAAGTCTCCTGCATCACTGCCTGTCCCTCCACCTAACTCAGCTCCACATTCAGATCTCATGATAGTGCATATGATTGGTCAAACCTAAATCACAACTTGTTCTTTAGCTGCAAGAGAGTCTGGGAAATATAGTTTTAAAAAGTTTTCCAGGCTTTTCAGTCCAGGAAACATGCTAGTAGTGGGAAACACAGTGTTGAGATAAACCACTTACCAAATCTACTCCAATATCTGGAGACTGACTCATTTTCTGTTAATGATTAGTGATATGTGAAGTGCTTCACTGTTTGTTTTTAAATTGTTGTTATTCATTCCTTTATCTGTTTTAGGATCTTAAACATTTAGTTAGCTTAAAGTCATTTTGAGATTGCCCTATCACTTCCATTTGTCAAGAATAGATTGTTCTTCTTCTGTGGTGGGCAGAATAATGTCCTTCTGTGAAGATGTCCCCTATGGATATGTTACAGTGCATGCAAAAGGGGAATTAAGGTTACAGACAGAATTAAAGTTGTTAATCAGCTGACCTTAACATAGAGAGATTATCGGGGTAGGCCTAATGTAATCACAAGCATCCTTAAGTGTGGAAGAGAGAGGAAGAAGAGGATGTCAGTGTGGTGCAATTTGAGAAGGACTTGACCTGCTGTTGCTGGTTTTGGAGATGGAGGAAGGGGCCACAGGCCAAGGAACACAGGTAGCCTCTAGAAGCTGGAAAGGAAAAAAAAAGAATTCTCCCTTAGAACCTGCAGAAAGGAATCAGCCTGGCCAACACCTAGATTTTAGCTCACTGAGAGCCAGACTTCAGAACTACTGAACTGTAAGGTAATAAATTTTTGTTGTTTCAAACCACTAAGTTTGTGATAATTTGTTACAGCAGCAGCATGATACTAATACACCTGATGTTCGAGACTGTAGGCTGCTTTTCTTAGTGTTGCTTCTCCTGAGCTTTCACATTTCAGCTTAGGCTCATCTTAAGTTGCATTTCCCCTCTCTCTAGACTTACCTTACCCTGCCTACCTGTTTGTGGATGTGAGGAAGCTCCCTGGGACCTAGGTTTTAACCTAGTAGTTCAGTTTCCAGTCCCACAGTGCTACTGACGCTGTCCAGGGCCAGCCACTGGGCTAGTGGGCAGCTTGGCCTAAGTGCTGCAGTGCTGTTCCTTCTGCTTTCTTCCACTAGCCACATGCCCACCATCAAGTAACAGCAATTAGAGCTGCTGCTGGCTCCTTTCACATATTAGAAAGCCTGACCCAGCTCTCAGTTGCATGAAGATTGGCCAACTCTGGTCCCCGGCTGTACATAGGATCCACCTGTCCAGGCTACCCCACAGGAATCATATCTTCATCATCTTGCCTGCTTTAGCACTGAGCACTCTGTAGGCCTCTGGCTTATGACACACTTTCCACTTTGTAGTTCTGTTTCTGGTCGGTAGGGATGTTTAGCTCATTTTTGAGCAGAGCAATACTTTAAAATAATATGTAATATCTATTTAACATATAATTTAATTTGTGAAATACTGACTGCATATTTTGTCATTGCTGTGTTGGAGCAGAAATTCCAAGTGCCACCTTGACCATCAGACTGCCATCTGTAGTATGTATGATGAACACGGAATATTTCACAGGACACTGTGTCCCAGGTTTCCATCATGTTTTAGTTGAAAAGATAATTAAGTGAGAGATTAGGTATTTTCATTGCTATCAGTGATTTGCTTTCTGAGTTCACAGGGATGTCACTTTCTCTAACAAATAATACCCTCTTGGCAAGGGCTTGGTTGGTTGAAAATTATAAGAGAAAGTTTTATTGTGTTGTATCTTAAGGTGATTGTCCCAGAAATTCTACTTAAGGCTTGCTATTTTAGGAAGCTGGCTCACCTCCTCCTCTTTTTTCTGTAGTCCATCAATTCCACAAATTGGCTAGGCGTTCCTCAAGGATGATTGTTAGGGTCAGGAGCAGGGAGGAACAGCACACCAGGTGTTACATTAAAAAAGGTGGCATAAGTCCCTGGTTTAGTCATGGACTTTAAGAGTGTGGAAAATAGCTGTTCACAGTTCACACCAGAAGTGCTCATTAAACAGATTCTCTATTGGGAACGATTCCTCCAAAATGTTGCAGGCGATCACGTAGCTAAAATTCTATCAGGATTATGATACCCACTGAGTTACAAGTTATAAGAAATGATTCTTGAAATAAAGGCTTTGCAGGCAAATTAAACCAGTAATAATTTCAGTTAATGTAATGATATCTTTTTTTAAATCCCTTAATATCATTCAGCCAAAATTACATATTTGGGGAAAAGATGAGCTACTCAAGAAGATTTCCTAATTGTATGTAATAAGCCTGAAGGCATATTGCGGATGTAATTCAGAGGCCTGGACAAGAGAAGATGGCTCTGATGATGATGTTGTGCAACAGAGCTGCATTTCAGACACAAACAGTCGTAACGTAAAATTATTTGCCAGCAAAAGGAAGCTGGGAGTATCTGACAGCTTCCACAGTAAGCTCTGGAATCCTGGCTACACTCTGGAGATCATATTTCTGCATGTGCAGACTTCTCCATAAAACCTGAAACCTTCCAGATCAAATTTTGACATCTAACATCTTGGTGTTTTGTAAGTGATAGCGCTATTTTCCTGAAAATCAGTTGCGTCTCTGGCTATCTTTGTTGAGTTCCTGCCAGTGTGGTGTTCTCTCAACAGGTTCCTTTTGGCTCGCTCCCTGTCTCATCCACGTGCTAACGAAGCCCCAAACACGTTTCTTAAAGTGACGGGAGAATTACTTAGAAAATTCACAGGTAGAATTAACTGTTTTAAGAAGTTGTTTTTTAAAATTTTACATTGTTGAGTCACATCTTGTGTTTCAATCTACCCACTATAGTTTTTACATTTATTACAGCTCAACGACCACAAGATCTTGCACAGAATTTTGTAAAGGTGTTCACGTGATCTTGACAAATGACTAAAAGTCAAAAGTTTAAAACACTGTATTCTGACTTGTGGCCTAACTAAGGTGAGTAAATTTGAAATTGAAATTTTTGTTTATTGCTCAAGCATGAGTCGCAGACCAGGTTGGTGAAGGCTCACGTAAGAGCAGGTCTCGTGTGGTTCTTGCTTCGCCGAGATGTCCAATGCCTCAAACCACTAACGTGATCATGACCAATGTCCCCTCTCCCGCCCCTCCTCATATCCCATGGTGTCTTTCCTTGCCTTTGCTGGCTTAGAGGTCAGATACCATCACCTCTAGCACGTTGATTTTATTCTTCCTGAGAGAAAGGCTCAAAACCCATCTGGGCAACACTGTTGTGAGCTCTGCTTTCCCACCAGCTCTGGCCTCATGATGGCATCATTTGTGGCTTCCCATGTTTCCCATACGCTGGGCTAAATTCAGTCCCCTGGGGTAGCTGGACAATAGATTCTTCTATTTCCTCTTGGCTGGTGAGTCCAGGTTCACATCCAATCTCCCTGCCGGGCCTGCAGTCTGTGTATGCCTGCCTCCCAAGCCCGTGGGGACAGCTTTACACTCTCTTTTCCATTGAGTCTCGACTCCACAGAAGCACAACTGTGCACTTTAGTCTGCCATCTGGCCAGGGTTGTCACAGGCTTGGGCTTCATACATCCAAGGGAGAGCCTGGAGGTGGGAGAGCAAAAGGGAAAAAACCAGTTGCTTCCCTGGTCCTGATCAAAAGTCTCTCCAACTATTTCCAGATGCTTGGAGAGAGACTCAGTGCTCAGCACAAGCTCAAGGCTCAAGTCTTTTCAGAAGATGAAGATGAAGGCCCATTCCTAACTTCAGGGCAGGCTTTATAAGAAGGTCGTCACCACCGCAGAGGCGGGGCAAGGTGCCTTTGGAACAGAAAAGACCTGCTGCTTTTGTTTGTGTCCTGGAAGAGTCCACTGAATCAAGGGACAGTCCTAACTATCAGGAGGATATAGCTGGCTCTAGCAGGCATAACCAACATCAATGAGAGTGAGGATCAAGCTGCTTTATTCAGATGACAATGTAATATTTACACCAAAGCAAAGAATTAGGCTGTACTGGGGATGTGTACAAACTGTATCTTGTGTGACCTCTCATCATTTTGTGATACCAGAGATCTGCCTTCCCACCTGCCATCAGTATGAAAGAAAGATGCAGGGTGGAATCCCTTCTCCCTTTGCAAAAGGAAGGGTCCATGTAGACATCTGTTTAATCAGTCTAACTTCTTATTTGTCAAGCTATGTGTGTGCAGCTTTCCACTTGCAATGGGGAAGGGAAGGGAGAGACATTTGGTGTCGTGGAAAACCTCTTGGTCTAGGACTCTGAGGATCTAGGATTTTGATTTTTGTACTCATGAGCCTGTGCTCCTTAGTTCTCAATGTTTTCCTCTGCAGAGAGGTTGACTAAAAGCTCTGCTGATTTCCTAGTTTTGTTGGTGGGACAGATCAGAAAAGGGATGTGCAAGCTCTTGGGAAAGAAGTCTACAGACATGTTTAAGAAATGGCTAATGGGCAACAAGCTATGCGCCACGCCTTGTGCTGGGCACTGGAGATTAAACATGAAGACATCGATCCTCATGGGGTCAGCAGAAACCAATGCTTTCAGCCATTAAGAGGTAAAATTACCATTAAGAGGTAAAATCACAGCCCTCAAAGATATAACATTTTTATTGTTCTCTTATTTTAGTGACTTTAATTCGATCTCCACGCTGCTGCAGGGTTGCTTGTTTCCAGGCAATGATCCACACGCTTTCCACCTCTACCTTTGCCTAATACTACTTACATCTTCCTCTTCCTGCAAAAACTGCAGTGCTTGGGAGAAATAAGGGGCAGGTGGTACTGGGAAATATGTCAGCATTGATGAGAAAAGGAAGACCTCCACCCTAGTCCCTAACATGTCTCTCTCTCTTTAAAATCACAAATGAAGTCCTCACGCTGTGATAATCTATGACTCTTTCTGTCTTAAGAAAATGCTGGGGCAGCGATGGGAGCCACCCTACTCAGTGTACATATCGAGAAGGTAATGATTTGAGATCTTGGAGGAACACTTCATTGTAAATAAAAGGCAGTTCTCACATTGGAGAAAATAAGTTGGGAAGGTTCTCTAAGGTCTCTCTACCTCTTATCCATTGTATCATTTATTGTTATTTATTTATTTATTTATTTAGATCCCCTTCACTGAACGGTGAGCAAGAGAGGTCATTATTTATTTATTTATTCAATAAGTCAATAAAGGAAAAAAAAAAGTCCCTATGTATTCTACCCTGTGTGGTCTCCCATAGTGCCCTTTAATTTGAAAGAAGATGAAGAAGTATTGTAGAAATGCACCAACAAATTTTAATGTAAAATGAGCAGAGCTGTTTTGTTTCTGCTAGTGGTGCAATATTTTCTCACGGTTATGCTCTCAAACATGAATCTGTGATAGTTTAAGAGCTGAATACATAATTTAATACTGCCCAAGGCCAGCATTAACTGAAGCAGATGTTTGTGAAAGATGCATGTCTGTATGGGAGGGCTGTGCTGCCCTGATTTGGTCCACTTGGCCGCGCCTCCCCATCAGTGCTCCACTCATCCCTCTCTTCTGCCATGATGGAGACCTACCAGCCTCCCCAGGAGGTGCACTGGGAGGGCAGTTCTGCAAGTCTCCCGTGACACACACGACAACAAAGCTGCCCAAAATGGAGAGGGTGGTCTTTTTTGAGGGTTATGTTACATATTCCACTGTTGACCTGTCATTGAATACCTGAATCTCACAACTGGAAGACCCTCAGAAGGTTACCGGTTCTCTGTGATGCCTGAATTCTCTGCAATATCCCAGCCAACGGGTTAAACACCTCCAGGAATAGGAAACTTCCAGAGCCGTACATTTGCTCTTTGACAGCATAGTTCTCACAAGGAAGCAGTTCGGAGGTAGTGGCTAAGAGCACGATTCCCACTTCGGAATCATGGGGCTTTGGAGACCCAGCTCTGCCCCCTCCTAACTGTAGGACCTTAAGCTGGTTAATTCAACTTCTCTGCATCTGTCTTCTCCTGACATTTACCTTATAGGGTTGTTCTGAGGATTCAATGAGATTCTGGATATAAAGCCCTTAACACAGTGACTGGCATATCCTAAGAGCTAGAGATAAGTAGAAGCCATTATTATAGTTCAATTTTTAGTCAATGTCCTCACTGGAATTTCTACCCTTTGATTCTGGTTCTGTCCTCTGGAACAACCTGGCTGCACAGAACAAACCTAAACTCTCTTCCACATAACTGTCTTTCAGATATTTGAAAATATTCATCATTTTTATTTCTTTTCCCTCCATCTTTTGAGCTCTTTGTGGCAATCACCCCTATGTACTTTCATTTCTCCAAGTGTCCAGTGTTTTCTTCCTCATCTCTGGATTTTGCACGTGCTGTTTTCTCTTGACCCGGGCCTCTTTCCCATCACTTCCACCCTCCCTTTTGCCTAGTTAAGTCCAGCTTATCTTTCAGGTTGCACCTAAGATGCCCCTTCTGCCTGGAAGCTCTCCCTGATCTGCTAGGACTGGGCTAGACACCCTTTTCTGGTGTTCTCACTCCCTGTGACTCTCCTGTTACAATGCTGTCATTGCACGTTTATTCTCCACCAGACTATTAACTCCACAGCGACAGAAATTGGTATTGCTCATCGTTAAATCCCCAGGGCCCACCATAGTGCTTCACCCACTCTGGGTGCTCAATAAATGTTTATTGAATTTAAAAAAAGAGACATATTGATTGGCCCTGTCCATGGATAAAATCGTCTCTGTTGACCATAGCAGAGTTTCCATCTGACACATTTGAAATGATGGTTTCAGGTGGTTAGTAGTTGGAAAGTAGCATTTGGACTTCCCCAAAACATGTGCTTCTCCAAAATCTTCATAAAATAAAACATGAAGAGTCATCAAAAGAGTGTCCTTTGTGATGGCAACCCACTGTACTTGCAAGCTCATTGAGGATACACAGCCCCCTCTCAAGCAAAGCTCAAAAGAGCTGACTCTCCTCTCCTTTTAGCTGAGGTGAGATACTTTCATTCCCTGTCCATTTCCTGTCCCTCCAAAAACATAATAGGTCTCACAGCTCCTAAGTATTTGCCCAGTTAAAGCCATTCTGGACTCTTTCCTTTCTTCCACGAAGGGAAAGAAAAAAAAGCCCTCTCTTACATACGTATCAATAGTATATGCAGGGCATATACTCCTAACTGTGGTCAACTAAATCTTTGAAAATTATATTCAAAGCCATCACCTTTGCAATAATCATTTCCTACGTTATTCTTTCCATAAATTTTAAAATAAAATTTTAGATCATTGTTTAAGGAAATATATGCCAACAGCCTTATATGAAATGTTTATGACAACTTGAATATGTAGTTGTTTAAAACAAATGGGTAGCAAAGATTTTACAATAAGGGCTCTGTAAGTAACAAACCACCTCAGCTGGAATAATCATGTCCAGAAGAGGGCAGGTGGGCAGGTGATTTTTCTTAAATAGAATCCCACCCACTGATACCAGTCATGGTCTGAATGCAGGCCAAGGTGGGGAAGACAGAGCTGCTGAGGGCCAAGGCGGGGAAGACAGAGTTGTCCAGAGGCAGGTCCAGCTGCAGCAAACTGAAAACACCCCTGCTCATCTCCTCTCTGGTCTAAAGCACACAGGAGAGGCACTGTTGCCAGCTGGTCCTAAACATGTTCTGTAAGAGGAAGAGGAATTAAACTCAGCAGAAGCTGGCTTGCTCCTGTAGCTGCTGAATGAGCAGGAAGGGTTTGGATGTGGGAGCCAGGAGTGTTGATGGTGTCTGTGCTGTGGGCAGGTGGAGGGGTGTGGTCTGTGCCCAGAGGCCATCAGAGGTGGGACTTCTGGACCTGAGCCACCCAGACCAAGCAGCCAGCACCCCACTTGGCAGTCTGAGAAGCCAGGCCTTCTGGACAGCTTGATGACTCTGTACTGGGGATAAAGTGGCTGGAGGAGGAAATCAATTCAAGGCCTAAGGTGTTCAACTGGTGTAAGTGACTCTGGCCATGTTTCTTGCAGTATCAGTTAAATCGAGTTGTCCAAACACACACGAGTGTCTTTGTCAAACATTTTATTCCCCACAAGTCCACATAAGAGTTGAGATCTGTAGTGTGTTTTGCCAATATTTTGTTTCCTTTTTCCTCTAAAAGCCATTTCTCAGGTTGTGTTTATGTGTGTGTTTTAAAGCTAAAAGACATCTGTCAAAAAATTGTTTCATTTAAAGTAGTTTTTGTGTTTGTCTTTTTATAGATAGGGACACATTTTATTTTCCTTTACTGTTTTTCTTGCTTCATCTGGCAAAGACCAAGCTGTCCCCTCTATTCCAGTGATTTAGAACAGAGGGGAAATTAATATCAGGGCCTTTGTTTAACAGCAGCGACTACATCTGCCATTAGACAACTTTTACTTCCTCTCTGAGTAGCAGGGAAACTGTCTTTCCTCAACTGAAATGTCAAATGAACATCGTCCTTAAATAAGAACATGAATTTGACCTTTACCGGATGTCTTTATTCTTTAACATTCTTTAAAGGTACACACTTGGAAAAGTGAGCACTTGGGAGACCCAGCACGGACGCTGTATTGTCTCTTGTTTCCAAGCTGCCAGGAGCTTTCTTATGTGAACAAAATGACTATTTCCGTCATAATCGAGCACAATTATTTATCCACCTACCAGAGCAGAGGAAATAATTTTTAAACTAAAAACACAAAATGGTTTGTTTCTACCACAAACTTCCCACAAAAGCAGAAATCTTCCTTCCTAAATAGAACCAGACCCTAGCTCCATTCTTTGCCCAGCAGAAAAATTACATGGCTTTTAGCTTTAATGGCCTTTTAGGCTTGTTGCCAAAAGAAGTTCCAAAAAAACTTTTCTGGTCCTAATTTGCCCTCTCGGCCCAGTTCTTCTGTAAGCAGGGAGGAGGCGGCTGGAGAGTGTCCAAAGCCGGGCTCTATGAAATCAAGCCGGAGGCAAAGAACCTCTCCACACAATTGGGAGGAGAGAGGACAGAGCCCCGTGGTCCCCTGAATCAGACTGCGACAGAGCAGGCTTCAGGACGGCAGGCTCAGCCTAACAGATCGAGCGACGTGTCGTGTGCATGTGTTATTGACATTGTACAGTTGTATGTTGCCACTAGGGTGGGGCTGGAAGAGCTCAGGGGTTGTCCAAGTCTAGATGGGACACGTCTCGGTGGCCGTCCTGCTGCTGCATTCTCATGCTTGTCTTTGATGCGCAAACATGACTTTTTGTCTCTCTAAAGTTTTGTGTTTTTGTCTTAATGTTCCACATCCCAATGCCTGGGCTGATTCTGAAGTAGAGAACACTTCTCTGATATCTGTAAGCTATGGAGATTTCAGAAGCAGAATCTAAGAATATTTAAGCCGAGGCCACAGAGAAACGAGAGTCACATGCATCCTTGCTTGGCAGGACATCATTCTCTCCACCAACTCAGATGCCTCACTCTTCAGACGACGACGGAGGGCTGGCCGGTTAGCTCAGTCGGTTAGAGCACAGCGTTGTAACACCAAGGTCAGGGGCTCTATCCCAATACCGGCCAGCTGCAAAAAAAACCCCAAAACAAAACATAACTTATATCCGGGGCTGGGGGGAGGGGAAATGGGGCGCTCCTGCTTAATCGGTATCATGATATATGTATTTCACCACATGCACACAGACCAGCGCTACAAAGTGTGGGTGAAGATGTGACCCAGTCAAATTCTCACGTACAACTAGTAGGAATGTGAAATGGTGCAACCACTTTGGAAAACAGTTCGGCAGTTCTTATAAAGTTAAATATGCATCTGCTGCATGACCCAGCAGTTCCACACCTAGGTTCTGACCTAAGAGGTGAAAACGTGTCCACACAAAAACTTCTATACAAATGTCCATAGCAGCTTTATCCATAACAGCCAAGACTTGGGAACCCTCTGATGTCCATCCGCCAGTGCAACAGAACAGTATTCAGTAAAAAAGAACAAACTATGGGCACGCAAGTGACCTGAATGAATCTCAAAGTAATCATTCTGGGTGAAAGAAGCCAGACACAAAAGAGTCCATATCGCGTGTTTCCATTTACATGAAGTTTTAGAAAATGCAAACTAATGCGCAGTGACAGAAACAGATCAGATTGTCCCTCAGGGGCAAAGGATGGAGGGAGGGTGGACAGCAACGGGCATGGGGCAAATTGTGGGTTCGATGAAAACATTATGTATCTTGATTGTGGTGTTAATTTCACGGGTATCTTTGAAAACTCATTGTGCTAAATATATAAAAAATACCTCCACAAAGTTGTTTTTTTATAACGATGATGATGGATATATACCAGTTGCCTCTGTGATAACTACGTGGTACCCGGGTTTTATTCTCCCAAACCTTGGCGTTGCATTTGATTCTCTCCTTTCCTTCCTTCACTTCACTGCTTATGTGCGGCTGAGGCTGAATTCAATTCAGTACCTGGCTTCAAAGAACTTAGTTACTGAGAGACGGGAGGACAGGACACACTAACTGGACACAGCCGTCCTGCGGTGTCTAAAGCGGGGAGCACCTCTAGGAGGGCACTGGAAGGACAGCATCCTTGTGCCTGGTGGGGGGAGCTTCCAGCCGTGGCCGTCAGAGGGGGCTGCAAGGGAACACCTGCGTGTGAGCAGCCCGGAAGGGGCCCTGGGTTGAGAGGCAGAGGCAGCGAGCGGGAGCTCCAAGGTGAGTAGAGGAAGTATAAGGAGTCATCTCCTGTCCCCTGCCTCCAGTCAGGCCGGTTCCCCAGGGAGCTAGAAATGGCCCAGACAAAAATAAAACAAAAGTTTAAAGTGATCTGAATTTGAGGGACTTTAAAAATATTTGAAGCAAAGAAGGCTGCTCTGTATTACTGGTGCATAATTTGGCTTGGTTCTAAACTGTGCCTAGATGCTCTCTGGGCCCCACCGTGGAGTTGCTGGAATGTTCTGTGGATCTGGGAGAGTCTCCGACACAATGGGCAAGCAAGTGCTCTGCTGGCCTCTGGAGATGCAGCTTGTGTGACTGTTGTCAAAATAAAAGATGATTCCAGGAAACAGAAACCTGAAAATGCTGTGACAAACTTACACCTCAGGTTTCATATGGACTGTACAATGTTAATAACATGTGGACCCGACGAGTCACAGTTATTTAGGTTCCCAGAGTATGGTGAGTTTTCCTCCTAACTAGATTATTCTTATTGGAATGTAAGAAAAAGAAAACTGAGAGATGACATCCTTTTGAATAAGTGTCAGAGAGCCAAAAATGTAATAGGCCAAGCACAAACATTTCCAAACCTTGTAAATATAAGACAACACAGTTAAATCACTTTTATTATAGGCATAAAATAAAAATAAATATAGAATATTAAATGTTTATGAGCACAAATAATGCTTTTAAGAACTTACAATTTAGATGGGATGATTTAGCAATCAAAATTATCTCATAATTACTCTCCTTTGTACGTTAAGTTCACTCACCTTCAGGCATTTACTGGCAAAAGATAACGGCATCTTTATCATATTTGAAATATTGGATCTATAATCAAGAAACTCTTCCACAGAGGCCTCTCCTCAGTACCCTAGTCTCTCAATGGTGTGTGGTAAGACAACAGGCAGGTTCAAACCCCGGCAGAGGTTGTCACATGTGACAGCCACACCTCACAAGGTCTCTCTTCAGCCGAACTCAAGAAAGAGTGGCTCAGGAAAAGGCAGTGTTTGCCATAGAAAGGGTTGGGAAAGTGGCAAAAGCCATCCTGTTGCAAAGGCCCTGTGTCCAGGCTTTTTGGTGTGGGGGGAGCAACTGCACCCTCATATTTATGTCACCGTACAGCTGTAGCCTGATGGCAGCTTTCATGCAGGCAGGCTGGGTGGAGCAGGGGAGCTCACCACCTCCTTCAGGCCATATCAGGAGGCTCCGTTAACCACCAACAGTGCTACTTGCTGAAACTATTCAGCCCCCAGAAAGTCCACTCAGGCTGTGATATCTTACTAAGCCAGTATGGATTGGTAAAGAAGTTAACAGAAATCCAATGCAAAAGCCCATAGGTAGGGTTGAGCAAGGTAGACATCTGTGCAGGACATGGAGAAGGCAAACTACAGTGGCCCAGAGCAAGGGTTTGGCATCTGGCTGGGGTGAGGCGGGTGTCTACACTGGCGGGAAGGTAACTGCAGGATGTTGGAGCGGGGAAAGAAGGGCGTCTTCACTGGGGAGGTAGAGGTGGGTGGAGGTGAGGAAGAGCGTCAGAGCCTGCGTCAGCGAGGGGGGCAGTCACAGCAGCCTCTGACTAAAGAAACACTTAATGTACAGGATGTGGAGCCAGGGTTCCCACTGTCAGAGAAGGGAGTTACAGTTAGGGAAAAGAAGAACGCCGAAACCTCGTGTTGGTGTGAACACGTGGTCTTTAATATATGTGAATACATAGAGGAATGTATGTATGTGTGCATATATTCCTTAGTTCTGTCCACCAAAAGGACTTGAAAGCAGGGGCACCTCAATGGCATTGAGCCCCAGCTGGCATCCAGATATTGGTTTCTAAATACCATTCTTTGCTAAAAGAAACCAGGGCTCCTTGGAGAAATGGCTGAGTCCATGGCTGGCACAGAGAAAGAGCAGAATGAGCTTGGGATTTCTTTTTGTGCCACAAAGTAAGAAAACGCTTGAAGAATGACGGAGACATGCGAAAAGGACACAGGAGCCAGGTTGATGGGGCTCTCAGTGGCCAAATCTGGTAAAATTTGAGTATGATATTAAATAATTTTAGTAACAGATTATAACCCATTGAATAAAATAGGAAACCATGAGTCCATATCCATGTACCTAAATGGATAAATTCAAAGTATTATAATGAGGAATAAGATAGTTACATAGTCTCAAATTACTTCCCTACAAAATATTTACTAATTACAAATAGAAAAAGAGAACTTCTACAGTGGAAAAGCCCGGCAGATGCCTCCTTAATCAAGTGATCAAGGAAGCCTCCTTAATCAAGTGATCAAGGTGAGCCATCAGTCATGGGACAAAAAGGCAATCACAGTCCAGCAGAAAGGGAGAAACCCATCTGTCCCCTTCTTCCTGCCCTCCACTTGCTGGTGATTCCAGCTGAATCCAGCTGGAAGCCAGAGGGCAAAGGAGTCCGCGCAGGCCAGCAGAGCAGAGTGAGAAGGGAAGACAAATGGAGATTGTCCAGCATGATGCACACGTCTAGAATAGGGGAAAGGTATTGAATTCCGTACCTTCATCTTGTATTAGGTCATCTTAGATATTATTGTGTCAATTCTAGTAAGTTAAAAAAATCCGATCCCTTGGGTTTTCTAGGTATACAGTTGTATCATTGATAAAAGCAAGTTAATTCTTATCTCTTCTTTCCCAATGTTTATATTAACAAGTTTTCCTGTTGTATTAGTAAGCTAAGGTTGCCATAACAAAGTATCATGAACCGGGTGGCTTAAACAGCAGAAATTCATTATCTTACAGTTCTGGATCTAGAAGTCAGAGATCGAGGTGTCAGCGGAGTTGGCTCCTTTTGAGGACTGTGAGGGAGAATCTGTTCCATGCCTCTCCCCTAGCTGTGTCCAAATTTCATCTTGTCTGTGCCCAAGTTTCCCCGTTTTACAAGGACATCAGTCATACCGGTTTAGAGCCCACCCTAATAACCTCATCTTAATTTATCATCTGCAAAGATCCTATTTCTAAATAAGGTCACGTTCACCTGTAGTGGGGGTTAGGACTTCGGCATCTTTTAGGGGAGAGAACAAACTTACGTAACATTGGATTTATTTATCTGATCTTTAAAAGTTAGATAAAACTCAGATGTGAACCCACCTTATTCTGAATGTTTCTTAAATGACATGTCTTTAAGCAGCTTTAGAATTTCTTCTATGGTAACTGGTCTATTTAAAGTTTCCACTTCTTATTGAGCCAATTTAGGTAATTTATAGTTAGTTTTTTCTCTACATTTTCAAAGTATTTGTTGTAATATTACATGTATTACAAAAATCTTTAATATTTTTGCTCTGTTACTGTCTTTTTCCTAATCAAACTCAAAAGAAATTTTGTCTTTTTTAGCGTTCTTTTCAAAACAACACCATTAATTCTGGATTCAACATTAATTTTGGATTAATTTATCTTTCTACTATTTTTGTTGCTATGGTTTTCTATTTCATTAATTTCATCTTTTAGACTGGTAAATCCCCATCTTCTAGCTTCTTTTCATTTACTTGGTAGTTCCTTATCTTTTTAAAAAATTTTTTTCTTTTTTCTTTTTATTTATTTATTTTTTAAAATTTTTATTAAAGCAAAATTGATTATACATATTTTGGGGGTTCAACATTGAGATATGTTGATCAAATCATTATTACTAGCATGTATATGTTACAAATTGTACTTATTCTTTATGACCCTTGTCCGATCTCTCCCCCTCCTCCTCTCCCTCCACCCCTCCCCTCTAATTACCCTAGATTTCTTCTCTCCTTCTGAAAGAATAATGGTTACTCTGTTAATTTGTTGCCTAGATGATCTGTCCAATGCTGAGAGATGTGATTAGGTCTCCAATACTTTCATAGAGCAGATGCTTCTTCTGTCACTCTGAAATGGGCTATGTGGAGAGAGACATCCTCTTCTTTTCTTTATCTCTGCTGGTGACTCTCCTTGTGTCAATGTACTCCAGTGGCTGGAGGACCATCTGTGTGGTGGTTGTGGCATCTAGCCACTTTCGCAGCAGCCATGGTTATTGTGGTGGCTGTGGTGGGCCACCCACGGTTTTTGGCATGCTCCTTGGAGCTGGTGGTGTGCCTGGTTGTGGGGAGTGTCTGGTCCCTACTCCATGCCTTGGGTCCCTGGGTGGACCTCAAGGCACTGGTGCAGTGTGCCTGGTTGTGGGAGGGGGGGTCTGGTCCCTGGGTGGACCTCAAGGCACTGGTGCAGTATGCCTGGTTGTGGGAGGGGGGCTCTGGTCCCCTTCGCCATGCCTCGGGTCTGCATCATGCCATGAGGCACTGGCACAGTTGGTAGTTCCTTTTCTAATTTCTGATTTCTTTATTTTTCTTATTTTATCTTATTTTTAATTTTAACTTTATTATTTATTTTATTTTTCCTATTTTTCAGCTTAAATACTTAAATCTATAGTTTTTAAAAGCCTTTAGGTGTGTAACATTGGTTTTTACTATTTAATTAATAAAAATAGTGTGTATATAAGGTGTACAACATGATGTTTTGATGTGCATGTGCATCGTGAAATTACAACAGTCAAACTAGTTAACATGTCCATCACCTCACAGAGTTATTGTTCTTTGTGTGTGGTGAGAACAGAATTGAGATCTATTCTTTTAGTACATTTCAAGAATACAATAGTGTTATTAACTATAGTCGCCCTGCTGTACAATAGGTCTCTCTCGAACTTATTGCTCCTACATAACTAAAACTTTGTACCCTTTGACCAGTATCTCCATTTCTCCCATCTCCTTGCCTCTGGTAACCATTATGCAACTTTCTGCTTCTATCACTTGGACTTTTCTAGATCCCACATGTAAGTGATATTATGCAGTATTTTTCTTTCTGTGTCTACCTTATTTCATTTAGCATAATGTCCTCTAGGTTCATCTATGTTGTCACAAATGGCAGAATTCCCTTCTTTGTTAAGGCTGAATAATATTCCATTGCGTATACATACCACCATATTTTTTGATCCACTCATCCCTCGATGGACACTTAGGTTGTTTCCATATCTTGGCTATTGTGAATAATGCTGCAATGAACACGGGAGTACAGATATCTGTTTGAGATACAATTGCATTTCTCTTGGATATATATCAAAAAGAGGGATTGCTCGATCATATGGCAGTTCTATTTTCAATTTTTTTGAGGAACCTCCACACTATTTTCCATAATGGCTGTAACAATTTACATTCCCACCAATGGTGTACAAGGGTTGCCTTTTCTCCACATCCTTGCTAACACTTGTTATCTTTTGTCTTTATGATTGTAGCCATCCTAACAGGTGTGAGGGGATGTCTCACTGTGGTTTTGATTTGCATTTTCCTGATGATCAGTGATGTTGTGAACTTTTTCATATGCCTGCTGGCCATTTGTATGTCTTCTTTGGAAAAATGTCTCTTCAGATCCTTTGTCCATTTTTTAATTGGGTTATTATTATTGTTGTTGTTGCTATTAAATTGTATGTTTCTTATATATTTACGATATTAACCCCTTATCAGATATATGGTTTGCAAATATTTTCTCCCAGTCCATAGGATGCCTTTTCATTTTGTTGATTGCTTCTTTGTTGTGCAGAAGCTTTTTAGTTTGATGTGGTTCCACCTGTATATTTTTGCTTTTGTTGCCTGTGCTTTTGGTGTTATATCCAAAAAATCATTGCCAAGACCCATGTGAAGGTGTTTTTTTCTCTATGTTTTCTTCTAGGAATTTTTATGGTTTCCGGTCTTATGTTTAAATCCTTAAAACGTTTTGAGTTGATTCTGCCTATGGTGTAAGATAAGGGTCCAATTTCATTTTTTTGCCCGTGGATATCCAGTTTTCCCAACACCACTTATTGAAGAGACTATCCTTTCCCCATTGTGTGTATTTTTGGCACCCTGTCTGAAGATTAGTGGACTGTATATGTGTGGGTTTATATCTGGGTTCTCTATCCTGTGCCACAGGTTTTTAGAATAAAGCATTTTCTTCATTATTTTCTATGTAATTTTCTATTCCCCTTCAATTTTCTATTTGACTCACCTGTTAGCTAGTAGTGTAGTTCTTAAGTGAAAGATTCTTGATCAACATTAGCTGGGAATGTAGTTCTTAATTTATAAGATTTTTGGTCAAGCTTTAATTATTCACTTATAATTTTAAAATTTTAACATAATAATATGGACTTTAAATATCTGCTTTTTGATTTTGTTAAGATTTTTATGTGACCAAGTGGAACATAAGTGATTTTTGTAAATGATTAGTGTACACAGGGGAAAAATATGTTTTCTATTTGAGATATGTTAGGATCAATGTATGTTGATGGAGTCAAGTTCATCGATGATATTATTGAATTCCTTCACATCCTTACTTTATGTCTGGTAGATCTGCACTCCAGCATAATGGTAATTTTAGCATAAAGTTTTCCTTGTATTTCTAACAATTTTAGCTTTAGATAATTAATTGCTGCATTGTTGGGGCAGATTTGTGACTGTTACCTCTTCATAAATTCTGGCTTTATCATTATACAATGTACCTACTTATTCTATTTACAGTTTTGAAACTGAAATCCCATTTTGTGGTATTAATATTGCCATGCCAACTTTCTTTTTATATGCTTTTATCTTTTAACTCTTTGATTGCTCATATTTTCAAACTTTCTGTAAAACTTTGTTTTCAATGGGATTCTTAACAGCACAAAGCTGGGTTTTGATTTTTAAATCATCTGATTCTGTCTTTTAATAGGACCATTCAGCATCTCATATTTAGTGTAATAACTGATAGTCTTGATTCTTATCCTTCTGTGTCCCTGCTTATTTTTTATTTTTTGTTGTTGTTTCTTGCTTTTATTTTTTCTTCTTTTTTATTTAGTCAAGTTGCTGTTCATTTCATTTTTCCCTAGTAAATGTGAAACTTCAACCAAACATTTATTTTCAATTAATGGTCATTGGCCTTTCCCCAGAATTCTTAATCAGAAACACATAACTAAATTATTATTTGAAATGAAGATACTAAGACTGCATAATTCCCCCACAAAGATGCACTATTTTTCCTCTTGTACTCTATCCAATAAGATGAAACCATTTTAAAGATGTTTTTGGTTATTCTTGAGATTTTATCCCAGTGAAGTTTAGGATTGATTTATTAAGCTAAAAAAAAAAGAAATCACGAAACTAAAAAGGAAATTAGAATTGTGATTAAAAACTGCATTAAGTAGATTTTGAGGAGTAGTGGCATTTTTAAAACATTTCTGGATCTGAAAACATGATCTGTCTCTATTCAGATATGATATACCATCCTTCAGTAAAGCTTTGTCAGTTTTTTCATATTAAAGTTATGCATTTATCAAATTTATTCCCCAAATTTTGTGCTTTTAATTGCTATTGTGAATATCTCTATTTCCCTTATATTTTCTGGCTGGTTATTACTGTTATAAAAGAAAGCAATTGAATTTTGTATATTCATCTTGAATCCATTTAGAAAATAGCCAGCGTGCAAAATTTAAAAATTGGTTATAATAGTTTTTCAACTGATTCTCTCCTGTTTTTTAGATAAACAATTATATAATCTGTTGTTAATGATGATTTCCAACATTTACACCTTTAATTTTCTTTTTCTTGTCCTATTGCATTAGCTAGATTTCCAACATAGTGTAGAATAATAGTACTTAGAGAAGGCATACTTGTCTTATTTCTAACTTCATTTCAAATATCTTGTGTAATATTAATTTATTGTATTCTAATATATATTGTATTTCATTTTAACAAAGTTTTATTTTACAGCTATTTTCTAAGAGTTGTTTCTTCTTTTAAATCCAAAATAAATCTGAAAATTTTTAGGATGTCTTGATGTCTCTTGAGGTAATCACATGAGATTTTTGTCCTCAATCTTCCATACAATGATTTGCATTAATAGAGTTCCCAAGAGTGAATGATCTTTGCATTTTTAGCCTATTTTATATCCTGTTGTAATTGATTTGCTAATATTTTATTTTGGATTTTTGCTTTTTGTTCATAAATAAGAATGCTCTATAGTTTTTGGAACTTAAATTACATTTGTCTGATTTTGATATCAGGGACATGTTAGTCATTTCAAATGTGTCTGAAAGACATTCTAAATTCGTTTTTGCAAAAACACTTACACCTATCAAAAAGTGTCAGTCATGCTAATAAGTTCTCCTTGAAAAGAAAAGATTCCATGGTCCAACAGGTCTGGGAAATACATCCCTCTGTCAGAGATTCACGATGCATCATGCATGAAGGCTCTGAAAATTCCCCCAGAGAAGAAGACTATTTCTTCAACCCAGCTTTTTAAAATCCAGCTTTTCCCAAACTAATTTGAGCACAGACCCCCTCCCCTTTTTTTGAAGTTTACCTATTAAAACATCCTACAGGATATCTTTAAAGAGATAACAGTTTTGTAAATCCTGCTGTAAGTTCAAAGATGTTTTTTGCAAATTATTTATAATAGCAAAGATCAAGAAACAACCTAAACAATAGGGGAATGTTCTGGCAAATTATAATAGAATGGAACATTATGCAGTCATAAGCTGATGTGTACAAAGATTTCATAAAAGCATGAAAATGCATTCATTTTAATATTAAGGGAAAAATCAGGATAAAAATATACTGTGTCATCATACCTACATTAAAAGCAAGCAAACAAAAACAGAAGAAAATAGTAATAAATTCACCAAGATATCCAATAGTTATCATGGATAATGTTTTTGTTGTTGTTGTTTTAAATTTTCTTCTTTCTACATTTCTATAAGCATGAACTGCTTCCATATTTGCGGGGAAATGGCAATATCAAAATAATAGAAACCTCCCATTCCTACCCACGGGGAGCATGGATGTGGGACTTTGTTGACAGAGGGAGAAATGTCAGGAGAAGGTGGGGATGCCGGGGCCTCTGCCTAGCATCCTTTCTCATCTTATGCCTGAGGGCGGCCTTCCCAGGGCTGGCCATGGCCATGGTGTGGATCTGAGTTGAGCAGCTCCTCCTGCAGGCCAGCACCAGGTCCTAATTCAGCACAACAGGCTGCTGCCACAGCACATATTTCACCCCTTCGCCCCATTTCCTTTCTATGCGTCCTGTGCTACCGACGTGTGACTCTTTCCCATTTGACCATAGGCTTCTCCAAGGATGGGGACAGTGCCTGATGGACCTCTGAGTCCCTCTGGCAATTAGCACAGGGCTTTAGGCATGACACATGTCAACACATGTTTGTTCATATTCTAAAATAACATAAGTAGTGTCATTCTCTTTACAGCCCCCTAATTCAACCCCTCTCAGCATAGAGGGGTTGAGGAAGCAGTGGGATTCCATAGCTCCAAGAACATCAAGGCTTGGAGGGACAGTAAGCGCTGTGAGTCACTGTGGCTGCTTTACCTCTCTCCCTCCAAATCCAGTTTCTCCACTCTTGAACCTTGGTTTCTCTCATCCTCAGAGCAGGGATTTTCTATCCTACATAATGGAATTTTAATTGGTTACGTATGATTATATTACCCAATTTCAGAGTAACAATGAAATTTTGTACGTAGGAGAAGCATCCAGTAAGGGACATCTTTTTTTCATTACAGAGGCAGAGAATTGGTGTATCTAGTGACAGCTCCAACTTGGGACATACTTATTAATGGTGTTCTGATTCTAACTAGTTACACAAAGGTTTACATAATTCTCGACCTCTTCTGACACAGGGAACATTTTGTTATGAAATTTTTGAAGGCTAAAGGTACAAAATCTCCTGAAATGGCTAAATCCACAACAAAGAAAGTCAAGAGCTCATTTTTCAAGGAGGAATCTCTTTCCCGCCTTCCCAATTCACATGGGTAACCCAAAATCTATTTGGCCACTTTATCACTCTGTACTATTTCTATTTTCTGCCAAATAAAACAAAGCCTGGTTTCCCTAGGATTTTAGCATAGTTTTGACAAGCAATGACTACTTAGTACCAAGAACAGAGTGATCATGAATATTTTCACGGACTGAGAGCTCTTCCTGTGTTCCAGGCACCAGCTCCATGCTGTATGAGTCACCTCTTTATCCTCATGTGCCCCCTGCACAGGTCATGGGTTTTGCTATCACAGATGAGCAAACAGGGAGGTTGTCACTACACACAGTGACACAGCTAGTAGGTTTGCAGCAGATCAGGGACTCAGGCACAGGTCTCACTTTCTCCAAAGCCAAACCATTTGTTTGTAACCACTACATGGAAACATTGGGATTAGCATGAGAAATAGTACTCATTCAGAATGGCAGCAACAGAAGGGAAACTCCCATCAGCTAACCCCTAAGCAGCACGTTGGCACCAGACGACGTTCTGCACACTCCTCGGGTATGAACTCATTGCATTCTCAGGAGGACCCCACGAGGTAGAAACTAATGTCATCTCCAGTTTACAGGTGAAGCCACTGCAGCACTGATAGGTCAGACAACTCGCCCAAGGCTGTGCCCTGTCAGCATCAGGGCAGGGCTTAGAATCCCAGATATGGGGACAAAGCCACATGAGAACGACAGAAGCTTTGGGGCTCTCTTTTGGTCATATCCATTAAAGCCGATGAATCCAATGCTTCCTCTGCCGTCCTCAGCTTGGAGAGGTTTTTGGATTATCTTTGGAAATCAACAAGTCATGTTTGCTCTGGATCAGTCAACCTATTCCAGACTCTCCTTTCCAGCTGAAGGCACATCTTCAAACACCCTTGGGGAGAAAAAGCAATGGAGAAAACACGGCTCTTGACTCTGTACTTGTGAAATCTTCGTGCCACTTTGGTATAAATTGGGCTTTGGACTGACTTTTTGGTTTAATCAGACATCTAAATCCTGGTGGTGGTGGGGCCGCGAGCGTGCATGCATGTGTTGTGTCGAAGGACCTTCCTTCAATTCAGGTTTTCCTGAATCCAGCAAGTGGTAAGATCGTGGAAAGGAGAAGGTTGTGCATTTCCTATCTTCACATTTCGGGCCGCCAGCTGCCTTAGAACCGCATTAGTGACCCAGGTGAAGTGCTGTTTCCCTAAAAGGTTTTTATCATCAGAAGAGTGCCTCAACTTAACATTTTCCAAGAGTTTCCATCCCCTTCATATTTATTATTTGGCTTCTAATTACCTCAGTCAATAAAATTACCACTGTTGGTTCGCACCTTTCAGAAAATTTGTGTGCATTAAACACTTTGGCAATATTTATTTATTCTGCCATCTGTCTCACTATCTACACATTCTCAACAGTCTGGCCTAGAAAGTGCCCCAAATCACCTGAGCATCATAAAATTAGTCCATGGCTGTCAGAGCAACGTGTGGAGAACACAGCTGCTGTCCTGCTGGCTGATTTAATGAGGTTCCGAAAGTATCTGGACAGGGATGCTGTCCCTTGGTTGCCATGGAAACAGGAAGGGGCGCTCAGAGCAGGTGTCAGCAGCATTGAAATCAAGATGAATCAGCTGTTGGCTCATCATCTGCGGGAGGCGTTGACCAAGCGCTGGTGGCTCCGGGACTCACAGCATCGCACCCTCCTGTTCCTTCCTTCCCACGAACTCTGGGACAGAGACCCAGACTCCATCCAAACTTTGTTCTGGACATATTGTGTTGCCATGTACACTTGAAAGCCTAGAAGGACTAATTCTTTGAGGATTTCAAAATTAGAAATGCAGAGTACTTCTTTCTGTTCCTAATTAATTGGAGAACTGTTGTTTTATTTAAAAAGAAAGAAAGAATACACAACCCACCTCCGCATCACCTCCCCCTCCAACTTGGGTTTATTTGATTTTGTTCAAAGTCAAACTTGCCTCAGGAAGAAACTTTTTGTTTTAAGGAACAGAATAAGATATCCAATGCTTCCCGTGAAACTCACCATTTGTAGGACCAAAGGCCTTATTACACAAATCTGGTTTTCATTCTAAATTATGGTGTCAAAAGTAAAGCAGCATAATTTATAAACTGCAGTGTCAGCTCGATGAGTGACTTCCCAGACCCTACAGCACATGGAAAGAATAGAAAACTTAAAATTAAAATTTTCAACAGTTCATTCTATATTTATAGAACATTTTTGGATGAAAAGGTAAGAATTTGAGAATGGAGCTAACTAACCTGAAATATTGCTGAAAAACAAAGACTTGAACACCATTCTTCAGAAAATTTCGATTTGGCACCAGAAACTTAAAACAGAATGACCTGTGGTAAATACTAATCTCTCTGACTTTTGCAAAGGGAAGGACTCTTTAGCCTTCTGGCTTCATTTCTTAAGATTTTGCAACATCTTTGTACAGGGTCAAGAAGAATTCGTTAGCCAATTAGCTCAGAGAAAACAAGGCAGCATGTATGCTATTTCATGTAGAAAAAGAGCAAAGTGTTCCATTTTTCTGCTTTTTGGCTGAACTGACAGATATTCTTTGTTCTCTAGGAATGTGATGATTTAGGCCAAAATTCTGCTTCCTGAATAATTCAGATAATTGCCTCAACTCCACTCTTTGCTTGAGTGTAAGAGATTTGACTTCAAAAGGCAGGTGATAAAATTACAATCACATTTTGATGGACTTTATTTTTAGCTCTGTTTGAAAGAAAAAGATAGATATTTACTGCTGAATGAAACATTTTGATGTATTTTGGAAACAGATGAGCCCCACAATCGCTGAACATTATTAGTATAAGGTCGGTGGTGAGCTGAAAAACTCTTTTGAAAGGGAGGAGCGGGTGTTTGATACACTAGACTTTGTTGCATAAGAATCATGCAGTTTTGTCAAGCAGATGTTACAGTGAGATGCTGGAAGAGACGGAGCTTTCTGCTGGCCCTCAGGAGCCTCGCACATGGGGCTCTGCTTGTTACGCGGCTCCCTAGCTGTCGGGCTGAGCTAGGTCACTCCCCTCCATTGTCCTGTGCTGTAAACAGAAGAGAGGAGTTGGGGGCTTGAGGTGTATTAGGCACTTCCTGGGGATATTATTGACATAGGAGCATCTAACATGTGCACATAGAGCAAAATTTGCCAGATAAAAAGAAATGAAATTAAAAGATTTAAAGAAACAGTATTGCTTTTAGACTTGCCTCCTGTCATAGAATATGAGCTTTGTTTTGATGTCAGGATGTGGTTGTTGACTCACTTTGTGGACATTTTCTCAAGCCCAGGGGTAATGCTCCTAACATGGGACAGCTTCTGATGCCCGGAAGACCTTCCATATGGTCTGAGCACAGAAGCCATTTGCTTGGCAGGGTCCATCTCGTAGCCTGGGCCATTGTCCTGAGTGGCCAAAGTGCAGGTTTGTGGCCTGGGGTAGACATGTGCACCTGCGGCCATAGAGCAGAACAAAGTCCCAGTGAGTCCGTTGGTCCTGGCAGGGGACACTGAGGCCAGAGTGCCCACTCATGGGCTCTTGCCACAGTCTGGGAAGGAGGTGACGAGGCCCGAATTGAGAGAGGTCGAGTAGGTGGAGTCAACAGTTGGGGGGTGACTGGGCATGGGGATGGGGCTACAAGAAGCACACATGGCTCAGGGCATCTGGCTGGGGGCCCTGGACACATACAGAGCCCAGCAGGCCCACAGAGCCTTCAGTCACGTGGAGGGTTGTGCCCTCTGTTTATGCATAAATCGAGGCTGTAAAGAGACCAAAGTGGAGCTACCCTGGTGGAAATTGGGATGGACACTCTAGTGCTGCGCCCTCCCCACCACCAGCCTCCTCCTCTCCTGCTGTGGGGACCCCTGAGCACCATCAGAGAGGCTGCTTGCAGGGTCCTCTGCACAGGAGAGAGCTTAAGAGCGCAGGCTCTGTAACTTGATCAGAAGCTCGGCTCCTCCTGCTGGACATGGGGCAAGTGGCTTCAACTCTGCTGGGGCTCTGTGGACTCATCTGTAAACCTCACAGTGATGGCCCTACCCCCTAGGTGCTGTGAGCATGACAGGGGATAAGGAGGAGAGCCCGGCTGAGCACTGAATACATGCTGTTGGTATGCAACCCACTCTTCCATGTTACAGATAAGGAAACTGCCCAGGGCACACAATCACCAGTGTGGTCAGGGCTAGAATCAAGTTGCCTGAGTCTTTGCAAATTCTAACTCAGAAGTTGGCAAGCTTTTCTGCAACACATACTTCTGTAGTACATATTTTTAACTTTTGGGACCATATATCTCTGTCCCAACTACTGAGCTCTGCCCTTGCAGGCGGAAAGCAGCCACAGACAGTACATACATGAATGGTGTGGCTGTGTGCCAATCAAACTTTACAGAAGCAGGTAGTGGGCCATAGTTTGGGGACTGCTGTTCTAAATCATCATGAATTAACTGTGGCATATTTGGTAACTGAATTCTGGGACCTTGTGACTGCAAAGAACTGGGACTAACTCAGCCCTGTGCTACAACTCAGTCTCTCAGTCACTGCGACCATCTCTTGCCACAGGTGTGTCCAGTCTGGGACGCTCTGGGCGTCCTCTCCCTTGACTTCTCATGCTTAGCTCCCTGGCTCTCCCCAAGCGAGGCTGCTCAGCTTGTCACGATGTCAGATGGGAGGGTTCTGCCCTCTGTCCCCCAGTACTGCCTCCTAGTAAGGGTTCCTTTAAAGCAAAGCTTGAGACGGGGCCTGGGGTGCAGTGGCGATGGGGAGGATGTCCCTGGATGCATGAGTTATGAGAGGGGGTGAGGCAGGGCAGGGATAAGAGCCAACAAGGCGTGCACCCAGCGGGGACTTCTGAGGGATGTACAGGCTCTGCCTTGGAACTGGCCACCAGCAAACGAGACAGCTGGGCGTGTGACTGCTGGTCCCCTCCCTCCTTGGTCGAGCTCTGCCCCTGGGATGCTTTATCCCTTGCACTTCTGGGCAGCCCTGCAGGAGCAGCTGGACAAGGCTTTTGACAGAGAAGCAGAGCGACTGGGTGCTTGTGGTGCAGAGTATCACGTGCCAGAACCTGAAGGTAGCAGCTCTTCGTGACTCAGAGGTGGCCGGGGGTGTGGGACAGCATCTACGGCCTCAGCTCCTCTGCGTGCTTGGTTGCTGAGCTGCTTGGTTGTACCATCTCCCCGACCCGAGCAGGTGGCAGTCACTGACCTCTTGGACACCACCCATCCACTGAGTACTTGGCATCCTTTCTATACCCCAAATCCTCTCATTGTCCCCAGTGACTCCCAAGTCCCCAAGGATGATGCTCTTGTCTCCTCTTGGCTCCCTGACCTCCCGTGCTCTGCGCTGTCCTCCCCACCTCCTGTCGGGCACCCACAGCCAGGGGCGAACTCCAGGCTCGTCAGCACTCAGAAGAGCCCACTCCTGCAATCGGCGTCCACACAGCCCGCCGCTGACCACAGCCCTCCTCCTCTGACGTGCTCACCCAGGTAGTTCGTTCAGTCAGTGATGCTTGCTACGGCAGGTGTGCTCTGATGCAGGCTCCGGGTGGGAGGGACCAGGACAGAAACAGCCCCCACCCCAGGGAGCTTGTCTTTCGGGTTCCTTCCTCGGTGCGAGTTCTTCCCCCTCTGAGGTTTCTGTCCAATTCCCTTCAGCTTGCTCCTGCCCTCCCTGTTCTGCCCACCCAGTGTAGACATGGATGACATTGAGTGACACTTTCTTCACTGCCCTAAACTGCCTTGCTGTGTCCTCTGCAAACCCCACCCAGGACCCAACTCCACCATTCCCCAGCCTGCCTGGGCGGCTCTGGAGATACCACATCTGGGCAGCTCGGTGCCTGCATATGGAGGGCACTGCCACTAAGCCCACCGCCTGTCCTCGGCTGGCTCCCTCTCCAATTCTCATGAAGACCACTTTGAACCTTGGCCCTCTTCTCAAATGTCTGCCCAACCTCTTCCTCGGAGGCCCCCCCACTCGGCAGGTGACCTTGCCTCCCAGTCACAGAGAAAACAGAAGCTCTCGGGCAGGTCCGTGGCCAACCCTACGAACCAACCTGAGGCTTCCCCCACCCTCTCCTCCCTGCCCCTGTTGTAACCGTGATGTCAACAGCAGGCAACGCCTACACGTGCTCAGCATGAAGCACCGCGCACGTGCTGCCTTACCCAACCCTCCTGCTGACCCCGAGAGGTAGGTGCTAGTTTGATCCCCACTTTACAGATGAGGAAGCCGAGGTACAAAAGGTTAAGATGCGTGCCTGGGGCGACGCATGGAGTAAGTGGCAGAGCCAGGACGTGACACTGGCAGCCGCTATGCCAAGATGCAGATGAGCTCCTAATCTTGGGCCAGTCCTGCCCCAGGCTCTGGATCCCGTCCCATCCCGCCTTCTGAGGGACTCGCTCCGAGGGACTCTGCTGTCCCCTGGATCATCAGCCTTGACCTTCCTCCTGGCCCTTTCCCATGGACAGTTAAATACACTCAAGTCCACTGCCCATCTACCCTTCTTAAAAAATCCTGGGACCCTCTTCCGTCTTCCATCTCTCCCTCCTCCCCTGCCCTTCACAACCGAGCTTTGAGCTATGAGCTTCGAGATTCTTGCAAACTCCCCGACACCCACGGGCTCTGCTTCCTCACTTCCCACTCACTCCCCAGCCACAGCAATCTGGCTTTTGCCCCCGTCACCCTACTAAAACATCCCTCAGGCTGCCAGTGACCTCCACAGGGCTGTTTCAGGCTTTATCTTGGCACATAATTGGTTTCAAATGAATGTTTTTGTGAAATAAATGAATGAAGGGATAAACAAATAAATTGAATATATAAAATCTTACAAGAACCCCCCCCCCCTTATTTCCCACCACTCTGTTCCTCATCCCCAACCAGCTCACCTCTGGAGAGCCCCCGAATCAGCATATCCTGATATCGTGGTTTCTCAGTCTGAGGTCCTTGGGACCACCTGCTTTGGAATCTCATGCCCCTCATCCACTGTCCCAGACTCACTAAGGAAGAGCCACTGGGCTGGGTCTAGCATCTATATTGTGAACAGATACCGGAGATGTAATTTAGTCACATCACAGTTTGAGGGTCACTGCCCCATATCTGCCCTTCTGTTAATTTTTCTGCTGCAGTGATCTCCTCATAAGCAATCAGATTTAAAACTAAAAGTAGGGATTATGGCTTTGAAAACATCCACAGATACAAAGGAAAAATAAGTGTGATCTTTGGCATGCAGTGGTGCTTGGATTTCATCAGTCCTTGCCGTTTGCTTATGACACTTACCCTTTTCGTCAAGGCTGTTATTAAAGGCTGCCACAACGGAACAACAGCAGAAGCGATCAAGGCACAGACACATGCTCTGATCAGCTTCCTCTGACATCTTGGAGACTGATGATCTGTTTTCTCTGCTCCCACTTTTTGGAACAAGAAAATTTTATTTAGCCGGCAGAATTGCTTCTCTGACACATGCAGATGAGAGAAGACTTCCCCCCTTATGTGAAAATGCTCAGTGTTTCCTGTTCCATGTAATTAATAACTCTAGTACTTTCTGTGTATATGTTAGTTTGCCATTTACACATGGCGGGGTGTACTTTAGCACACTTGACTCTGACAGCAACACAGAGAAGTGGGCGGGGCATTCCACACACATGCCTTCTGCAGATGCCCATGGCTGCCTGCTGGGTGCCTGGCGCCAGCCTGGGTGCCATGGGAACACAGAAGAGAGTCAGACGTGATGCTGCCGCCTTCGGCTACTTCACAGGCTGCTGGAGGAGGTAAGCCATGGACACAAGTAACTAGTACAACCTACAAAGCACCAGGTGCCTTGAGACTGGATTGTAAGTTCCTCAAAGCCAAGCACCAAGACTACCATTTGTATCCTCTGTGCCAAGCTCAGGGTCTGTCAGGAATCAACACTCATTAACATGGTTATATGAAGAAGATTGGTCAAGTGCTTTGGGAATTCAGGGTTGGGCTGGGATTGGGAGGGGTCACTTTCTGATTGGGGGTACAACACCATATGGGGGACTTCCTGAAGGAAGTAGCACTTGGACTCAGCAGTTCTCATGAGCCTGCAGAACCTTACGTGATCTTTGCTCTAACCTTTATAGATTAAGTGTAAATTCTTGGAACTCTTGGTATCCTTGTATCTTTGGAAAGTCGACTATCTTAGAATGTCAACCTTCATATTTTGCAGCTTGTATTTGGATGTGAGGCTTTCTCAACCCTGGATGCTCAGTTTCTTTTAGCATTCTCTCCCTTACGATTAATTTCAAAGAGTTTTCTCCTTTGTTTTTGTTTGTTTGTTTCCACTTCATTTTCTGATTTAAAGAGTAATGCTTTCTCATTATAAATAATTCAGAAAGTAGAGAAAAGTTTAAGAAATTAGGAGAAAAAAATCATCCTTAATCCTGTTACCTAGAGACAACCAAGATGATTATTCTTGACATATTTCCTTACAGCATTCTTATCTGAAAGCATTTTTAACACTGATAAGCAAATATTAAGTACACAATTTAGAGTTCTTTTCACTGTCATTAAAAACTCTTAAAAACTTTTAAAAACACTATGAAATGTAACACTGATTGTATAACTTAAATTTCCCTCAAGTTTGACATTTGGATTGTTCTAATTTTATGTTAATTATAAATAAAGCTGAAATGAAATCTTTGGACAGTGTTGTTCACATTTTGGGTTATTTGCTTAGAATACATTCTTTGGGAGGGAATTGTGGAATCAGTGGAAATGAGCATTTAGGATCTTAGATACATGCTATCACACTGCTTTCTAGGAGGTTTGCCCCAGTGTACACTGTCCCCACTGGGTTTGGCAGTGCTTGTGACACGCAGTTCCCAGCTCTTCCGGTTACAGACCACTGCAGCACAAACTATGCATCTGCAAACTAAATGACTTAAGGTGACAACCATTCTTTCATCTCTCACAATTTTGTGGGTCAGGAATTCAGGCAGGGCTCAGCTAGCCGGTTCTTCATGGCATTGACTGAGGTTCTTGGTGGGGTTAAGCTGGAAGCTTGTCAGGGGGCCCAAGGTGGCCTCCTATGGCTTCTCCTTATGCCCTGGCAGGGATGGCAGAATGCTGGGCCCATGCAACTCCCTTCCCGTCGCTGTCTGCTTTCAGGGCCTCTTCACAAGGTCTCTCCCACAGTGAAGTGAGACTTCTCACAGGGTGGTAGCTCAGGAAGCCAGTGTTCCCCGAGACAGGATGGGGAAGCTGCCAGTCTCTTAGGGCACAGACTCACTTCCACCATCTCCTGTTTGTCAAAGCAGCCGCAGAACCCACCTCGGCTCAAGGGAGGGGACTAAGACCCTGTTTCTCCATGGAAAGCGTGTCAAAGAATTTGTGGTCACCTTTGATTAACCATTTTAGCAACGAGTATTATCGTAGAAATATTTATTTGCTTGCTAATTTGAAAAACAAAATATGGTAAACCAGTGTTGCTTTCATCTGAATTTATTCATTCCAGCTTTCAACCTTTTATGTATTACTTATTAATTTGAATTTTCCCACCTATGAAAGTGTTGTTTGGTCTCGCCCTTTGGGTCTTTCCTAGCTCTGAAACTTGCAACTGCAAGGTGCTGGACAGGTTACTTAAACTTCCTGGGTCTCCACTTCTCCACCTGTAGGTGGGGGTAATCATCTCACCTCTCTGAATCTGTGAGGGTTGCTGTGGAGCTCAAATGAGAGAAGGAATCTAAAGTGCTTATTTAACACCATGCCTGACCCATGATAAACACTGAATACACGCTATTGCTAACAGCACTGTTTGTTCAGAATCTTGTTGGAATACTCAGGTGCCAGCTTGGGGAGTACATTTGGAGAGGGTGCAGGGCCCCTCAGCTGCTGGGGGCACAAAGTGACTTTAGAGGGAGGAACAGCCAAGCATTCTCTGTGTTCTACTCAGTGCCAGCTAAGAGCCACATTTCCCTGCCACCTCTGCCCAAGGGCAGAGAGCTGCCGGCTTGTGAGTGGGCACAATGCCATCCTACGAGATGGGGATCACGTGTGTCCTGCTGTGTTTGTTAAACAAACTGTTCCCAGCCAGGGAGCACTAAAACAGCTGTCAATCCTGGTCTGACAAGCCCACGGTAAAAGGAGACTGCAATCATTAATCCAGCTCTGGGAAGAATTACCTTTCCAACTTTATTTTTTTTTTTTAAGAAACAGTATAGAGTACCCTGCAAATACAGAGAAAGGTGGGTGTTGAGGTTGATTTATGCCTCATCCATCAAACTGAAATAAATGTTGTTCCATGGAAACAAGACCAACCCTTGGAGACAGGAGGTGGTAAATTCACTTGCTGAGCCCTGATGGAGGGGCACTCGCGTTTGTCATTTCCTCTTCCTTTCTGAAGAAGACACTCTGCTCCCTGCCACCAGCAGCACAGGTGCTTTTAGTGGCTCCTGCCCCCATGAGTGATAATGGGCTGTGTCCGACCAGCCACATGCTCCCATCCTGATTGGAGCCTATCAGAGCCTGGCCATGGCTGGTGGCCTCTTTGGTGACATCTTGGACCACAAGCAGATCAAGCCACAGCCTTGTCAGCCCTTGGCACCCAGGACATTCCAGGTGGGTGATGGGCCTAGGCAGATGACAACAGGTGCCAGATGTAACCAGCAGGGAGAGGCAGGTGATGAGGACACAGAAGGAAGGGCTTCTCCATCACCTAAAAACCATGGAACTTGGGCTTCCTGAGCCTCAGTTTCTATATCCGCTGTATGGGGGTATAAATGCCTGTCCTGCATACTTCACAGAGTGTGTGGCCACACAAAACAGAAACCTTGTTGCTGCATGAGACACAATTGAACTGAAGTAAGTGATATGTATTCTTTCTGCATTGTTCTTTTAAAAGGGCTTTCACAGCTAGTGTATATTTTAACAGCTTTGGAAGGATTTCATTAATACTAGTTTCCATTTCATAGGTAGAAGGCTGAGGTGAGTTGAGAGTAAGTGACTCGCCAAAGTCAAGGTCGTAGAATGGAGCCTAGGTCTCCAGAGTCTCAGCAATTCCCACTGGGCTGCACTGCCTCCGGGTGGGAGTGGGATACTGGGGCCTGGATATTTTTGCAGGGCCTTGTTTTTGTGCTCCAGGAGGTTCATTCCCACCGGGCCTCAGGGAGTTGGAATTTGACTTGCACGACTGCAGGTTTCTCACCTGGAGAAGCACTTCACCTTTCTCAGTCCCTAGGCTGTAGATGGGGAGGCTGAATCACGGGGAGCTCAGACAGGCACTTGACAGGAGTCTTAGAAAGGCAGATGCCCTGTTGCAAAGAGACCATACCTGTCAGTCAGCAGAACTGGGTTTTACTGTCTTCACTGACTGGTTGGGCAAGTTACCCAGCCTATCTGATACTCGATTTTCTTGCAGATTAGGAGCAACAGATTGTGCTGTGAGTGTGGTTGTTGGGGGCTGACTAATACTCAGTCTGAAGTATCAGACCTGGCGCCTGGCACAGAGTGGGTGGACCGAGCTTTTCTTCCTTCACATCATTTCTCTCTTTCCTCCTTCTTTCTTTCACTTTTTCTCCCTTCTCTAGGGATCTTGGAAATAGCTCAGAGAGGAACCAGAATAACTTAAACGTGAGGATTTGTTGAGATGCGTTCATGTCGAGCAAATACACCAAGGCCGTGCTAGTGGCCGAGTAGATAAAATGTAAAAACTGTTCCACTGCCTCAGGCTGGTCTCTGAGGATGGAGACAAAGCAAGAGGGAGGTGACCGTTCACATAACTCAAGTCATTTCACCTGAGTAGTCCTTAATTGGTGCCTGGCTCCTCACATACATGGCAATAAAATAACCTCAGAAGCAGTGAAATCTGCTCATACTTTTCCAAGATAACCATGTGTAACCTGAATAAATCCTCAGGCCCCATGTGGTCCAGTCTCAGCAGTGTCACATCAGAAACTATCGAGCTGCCTCAAATGACTACCACTAATTTCAGTCTCCTGTGGAAGAATATAATTTGAACATAATCCAAATTATAATCTCTAGAAATACTTCTAAAAACCCCCTTTTCCTAATTTCCTTTTCCCTCCAGTTCTTGCACATTACCCACAGAGGCTCTCAAACTGCAAATACTTCACTTTCAAAATCCTGCCTCCAAGTGTCCCAGGAGCCCCAGCCACCTGCCTTTCCTCTCCCCTTCACCTCCCAGCCCTGCCTCTCTCTACTCCGACTCCCAGTTTTGAATATCAAATGTCTAGGAAGTATGTGGACAAAGACAGACCTCTCCTTAGAGGACAGGGGAGAGGAGAAGATGAGCCAGGGAGGGCTGGGGAGGGGGCGGCAGGTGGAGGGGGCGAGTGTCACCCAGGAGTGTCTTCTTCCCATCACAGGCACTGGGGACCAGCAGAGCTCCCTGGCGTGTGCTGGTCAGGAAAACCAAGACAACGGCAGAGACAGGGTGTGGCACTTCCCAGGTCCTCTAGAGTAGCTCATGTGGGGACGGCTCGCACAGGTCCTGAATGCCTAGACGAGCCCCCAGAGTGCACAGAGGAGGAGGGCAGGGAGACCCCCAGCACTTTGCAGGCGGACCTAAGTTCTTTTAAATCCTTTCCTCTTGGATAGAAGTACGGAGTAATTTTAAAATGACCTGTGTAACCAGGAATAAACTTTGCAAATTTCTCTAAGAGCTGGATAATAAGTTTCTGTCCCAAAGTCAGTTTTTTATCTCCCTTAATGGGATAAAGTTAAATCAAGGCTTCTCATATTCCGGGCCATGTGAAGCCTTTCGTCTTCTGGATGACTTGTGACTTCACCTGGTTCTGTGCCAGGGGCCTGATCCCTTCACTGTCTTCCCAAACTGCTGCCTTTGGCTTGGTTTGACCGTCCTGCGCTGTCACACTTCACACTGCCGTGTTTGGTTATGAGAACATTGGCTTAGAAAGCCCCTGCCCTTCCACTTAGCTTAATGGTCGATGAGCCTAGATATGAGGATTCCCTTCTGAAAGGCAGGAGGATACTACGGGGGCTCGTGCGGAAGTGTCACACCACTTGCCTTTCTCAAGACAGACTGGGCCTTCCTGTGACACGCCCGTGACATGCTGTTCCCTCACCCTTCCTCACCCAGCCACGGCCGACTGAGCTCAGGCGTCAGCTCCTCCAGGAAGCCTTCCTGACCATGGCATCCCCCCCAGCCCCCCGTCACCTGGGTAGGGGACCCGTCCCAGGGCTGTGCTCCATGCAGCCGACGCCCGCTGCTTGCCTCCTGCGTGCTGGGCTCTCTGCTGAGAGATGTGGTCTCGCCCTCAGGGGGCTCACAGTCTATGGCCAGGGAACAAGATAGGAGAGAAGAGAGAACAGTGCCTGCCTCCGACTTTCTGCACCTGGGCTATCGCCCTGTGCTGTCTTTGTCGCCCCCACTGTGCACTGTGGAGTCCCGGACAAGGGTCTGCACCCTGCTCGTGTGCCTGTGCCGAGGACAGGCTCTAGCATGAATGCACAGGACCGAGGGAACAAGTGAACTCAGCAGTAAGGTACTCTGCAAGCTTGTAAGACACCGGACAAGGTTACACGCCACCAGTGTCCTCGGAAGAGGTTGCTGATAGCCCTGTTGTGCATGTGTGTCAGATGGAGAAATTCTTCACCGCGAGCTCCCTTCCCAGGAGATTCCTGTTGAAATACCTCCTGCAAATGTGCACTTTTCTTGCAAACTTGAGTGTTAGGTTGGACGAGAATTCCTACACAGGTGATTTATGGAGGAAGAGCTTCTGGGGACACAGGTGGGAGTGGGGGCAGGGACAGGGAAGAAGCCAGCCCAGGGTGCAATTTCAGGAAAAATCCCCCCTCAGCCTGATTCCATGGGGTGTCCTGCAGCATGAGTCACACCTTAGCTTTGAGGCCGGGAGCGGGCCTCGTTGCCCACCGTCTTTGGCTCTGAGCCCCAGGGCGACACAACCTCGCAGGCCCTTTGGGCTCCGGTAACCCTTGGACTGTCCTCTGAAAGACTCACAGGTGCAGGGGTGGGCAGGAGATAAAGGCAGAAGGCTGGGGACCTGCGGGGAACATGACAGTGTCCTCTACAGCTTGTGGGGACGGGAAGGCCAAAGAGCCCTAGGTGTGGGAGCTCCCTTGTGTCTATTTTCACTTCAGGGTCTATGTTTAACTAACTGACAAACACTGGTTGCTGTGTCTAGGCGTGGCCTAAACCCAAACACAGTGCTCCCTTGTCCAGTTCCAAGAGGGACTCCACTCTGCCTAGAGCTCTCTGCTGAGGCGAGCTTCTATCACACTGTGTTGGGTGGGCCTGGATCCGTAATCCTGGGGCCTCATCCAAGAGGACAGACAAAGATCTTCCCAAAGACCAAAGCAGGTCTCCTGCATATCTGGCGAATTAGTGGAGATGATGAATAAGAAGTTAGTCCAGAAGCCTTGAGGGCTGAACACAAGGAAATCAGGACACGTGTTCTTCCTTTGTCGTGAGTTTATTTCTAAAAAAGATTACTTTTACAAAAACCTTTAAAAGTTATATTCATGTGCATAGTGGCCAAAATATTTTAGTAGGACATACTGTTACCACTCACGCCCCACTGTCTCCAATTCTTAGAAATGAAAGTGTTTTTCTCCGGAGAAATGAAGACTGATGTTAGAAAGAAGCACTTAGGGAATTATACCACTTAACTAATTTCTTAAGTGTTTATAGCAACACAGCCTCGGTGGAAACTTTGGAGAGAAATGGGAAGCCTTTAATGGCCATATAAAAGGTAGCAGCAGCCCTCTGACAGCGGGTAGAAGGAGGGACCACAAATAACAGAGCATCTTAACACTCAAGAGGAAGAAAGGATAGCTGGAGAGGGTGAGAGGAGGCAGAGAACACATGAAAGGATATTATTCCCACTGCTGCTGATTACAGAGCTCAACCAAATCCTCCCACACCGGAAAGAACAAAGTACTCATTTTTAGCAACCCAAGAACAGAAGAAGGGGATATTGGCGGAACCTCTTCATATTAAGGAGCAATTAAGTTATTAGGAGATTGTAGAAAAGTTCCAACAGAACAGAGCCTTTCTCTCACATTACAAAATACCTCTGAGCCCTTTATGAAATCACGACATATAACACTCTTGTGTTACTCGTTATTTTTTGGCTGTTATATTCACTCATTCATTCAACAAATATTTATCAAGTGACCTCCATGTGCAGGTCATGAAAAACGATTTTACGGACATGACAAAATTCTGTGGAAAAAAGAATCCAAGATCTGGAGTTGGAAAACCTGGATTCGAGTCACCACTTTGCCATGCATGTGAGTTTTATCATGCCATTTTAATGCCAACTCCTGGGCCTCAGTTTCCTTATCTGTAAAATGATACTGTGACACTGCATTCCAGAGTGCATGAAAGGGCTCTGTCAATGCTCAAGTCCTTTGCCAAGGTTAGTTGCTGTTATTTTTGGAAAGTTTTCTAACAGGATGGGATGACCCACACACCCTGGTTTGCCCGGAATAGTCCCAATTATACCTGTCCTGCCTGCCCCTTTTCATTCTGATGGGTGTCCCAGTTTGGCAAAAAATGATACAATCCTCTACTGATAGGGTCATCTGTAGAAGAGAAAAGCTTGAAAGGAAAACCAGAGTTCCAATTTTATTGATCTGGTGCAGCAAATCTCCATATCTTACTAGCTGCTCGTGGAAGTTTCTCTGTGCCTAACAATGCTTGCTCTCTTTGAAGCTGCAGTCAACTCGGGTGCGAAAATTAAACATATGCACAGAAGTGAGTTTCCTGCTGCACGTTCGCACAGAGGTCTCTCAAAAATAAATAAATAAATATACAAATAAATAAAAAGAAAGAAAGAATTTGTGGAGCACTCATCATGAATGCAGAATCTGGGCATAAGGAAAGGTTCTCCTGCACAAACATAGTGTTCAATTCATAAACGAAAACGTTATATTTCAAGGCAACAGTGTTGCAGGCCTCTACAATAACCACAAAGCACTGCCTCAGTCCAGCAAATAATGAAAACCCAGGGGATCTTGGTTTTACCCCAGTGGAATTAGGCTGCTGAATTGTGGTCGAGTGGGAGATACTCACTGGCTGTGGGTTGGAGCTTGCTTTTCAGCTCTTCACTCCAGTGCCCTTGGCAGTGTTTCTCAGTCTCATCCAGTTTCTGTTTTCTGGCTGGGTGAGCGGGTCCGATTGCAGTTCCTGCCTCCTACTGCTGCTTTGAGGGTTAGGAGGGCTGATGCACATACATGGTGTTAACACAGCACTGGACACATGCAGATTGCCCATAAATCATAGAATGGCTTACTCTCAATTCTCCCAACAGGGCACTCTGCAGTGGTTAACAAGCATTTTCATAGGCAACGAACAGGTGGCAGAAGTAAGGGGCCAGTCCTTGCTCAGACCTTCTCTCCTTTGGCCTTATTTCCAAATACTGGAATTGTCCAGAACAAAGACTTTCAAATGTGGTCGGTAAATTGAGATATATTCTGTATCAGTTAGCCATTGCCATAATAATGCTGTGAAACAAACTACCCCAAAACTCGGTGGCTTAAAACAACAATGATGTATTCTCACCAATGTGTGGGTCAGCTGGTGCTGACCAATCTAGGCCGAGCTCTACTTCGAACTGCTCTGGTTGGGGGGATCTTGAGGGGGAGCTCTGCAACAACATGTCCTCATCCTCCTGCTGCAATCAGTGTCCTATCCAGAGGATGAGTTTCTGACGATAAAGGCAGGAGTGCTACAGGGCCAGTGGAACGTCCAGGTCTCTTAAGGTCTAGGCTCCAAACTAGTCTTCTCCACTTCTGTCCATGTATCATTGACTAGGGGAAGTCACATGGCCAAGCCCAAAGCCAAAGGGCAGGAACACTCTCCCAAAAGGGCCATGGCAAGGATGTGGGTGTAGAGAGGGGTAAAGAACTGGCGCCAATAATTCAATCTACTGCAACACTGTATCTCATCTTTTGCAAAAAGAATGGAACAAACAAATCTGGAGCCCCTCCTGTGGACCAGGACTCATTTAAGCTTCAAGAGACCCTAGGAAGTAGGTAATTTCTCTCCATTTCCTAGGTGAAAAGACTGAGGGTGAGTGTGGAAGCATTAACTTTTGCTACATGACAAAGCACTCCCAAACTTAGTGTCTCTTTAAAAAAATTGTATATATTTGTGGGATACAATGTGTTGTTTCAATAATGCGTATACAACTATTGTACCATGATTCACTTAAGGTAGATAGCATATCCATCACCTAAACATTTATCTTTTCTTTGTAGTGATTACATTCAAGATACTCTGTTCTGGCTATTTAAAAATATACAATTTAATATTATTAGCTACAGTCAGCCTAGAACCCCAGAACTTATTCTACCTATCTATTTGTAAATTTGTACCCATTAATCCATTTCTTCCCCTCCCTTCATCCCTTCCCTTCCCAGCTTCTGGTAACCATTATTCTACTCTCCAGTTTTATGAGAATCACCTTTTTTTTTTTTTTTTAGATTCCATATGAGTGAGTGAGATCCTGTGGTATTTGTCTTTCTGTGCCTGGCTTACTTCACTTAACATGATGGTCTCCAATTCCGTCCATGTTGTTGCAAATGACAGGATTTCATTTTTAAAAAATATCTGAATAGTATTCCACTGTGTATACACAGTTTTTAAATCCACTCATCTGTTCGTGGACGCTTAGGTTGATTCCATGTCTTGGCTATCGTGAATAGTGCTGCAACAATCATGGGACTGCAGGTGTCTCTTCAATACACCAGGGTATTTCAAAAAGTTCATGGAAAGATTTGCATTACCTTTTTTTGTGTGTTATCTTTTAATTCTGTTTTTCCGTAAACTTCTTGAAGTGCCCTCATATTGATTTCGCTTCCTTTGGGTATATACTCAGTAGTGAGATTGCTGGGTCATGTGGTAGTTCTATTTTTAGTTTTTAGAATAGCCACCATACTGTTTTCCATAATGGCTGTATTAATTTACATTCCCAGCTACAATGGATGAGAGCTCCCTTTTCTCCATATCCTTGCCAGCATTTGTTATTTTCTGTCATTTTGTTAACAGCCATTCTAACTGGAGTAAGAGGATATCTCACTGTAGTTTTAATTTGCATTTCCCAGCTGATTAGTGATGTTGAGCAGTTTTTCACTTAACTGTTGGCAATTCATATGTCTTCTTTTGATAAATGCTTTTTTAGGTCCATTGCTCAGTTCTTAATTGGGTATTTGCTTTTCAAAATTTGCATGGAACCATGAAGGACTCTCATATAACCAAAGCAATCTTGAACAAAAAGAACAAAGTTGGAGGCATCACACTTCCTGACTTCAAAATATATTATAAAGCAATAGTAACCAAAGTAGCATGGCACTAGCATAAAAACAGACAAATGGACCAATGGAACAAAATAGAGATCCCAGGAATAAATCCATGCGTTTACAGCCAACTGGTTTTTGACAAGGGTGCCAAGTATATACATTGAGGAAAGGACAGCATCTTTAATAAATGGGGCTGGGGAAACTGGATATCCACATGCAGAAGATTGAAACTAGACCCCTATCTTTCACCATACACAAAAGTCAACTCAATATGGATCAAAGACCTAAATTTAAGACGCAAAATGTGAAACTACTGGAAGAAAACATAGGGGAAACTGGACGTGGCAATGCTTTTCTGAATAAGACTTCAAAGGCCCAGGCAACAGAATCAAAAATAGACAAATGGTACTGTATCAAGCTAAAAAGTTTCTGCACAGCAACGGATACAATCAACAAAGTGAAGAGACATCCTACAGAATGGGAGAAAGTATGTGCCAACTATGACGAGGGGCTAATATCCAGAAAATGTAAGCAACTCAAACAACACGACAGCAAAAAAAAACAAACTAGTGTCTTAATGACATCATTTCTTTGGCTCACAATGCTGCAGGTCACAACTGGCTGGGCTCAGAGAGACTCTCTTCTGCTGGTTTCGGCTGTAATGCTGTGAATCCATGCTCAGCTGGCAGGTCTGCTGGAGGCTGACTGGTCTGAAATGGCCTCACCCACCTGTCTGGTAGTTGGCAGGCCATTGCTGGGTGACATGGATGGCTGCTGGGCCACGTGTCTCTCATCTCCCAGAAGACTAGTTTGGGTTTATTACATGTGGCCAGCCTGATTCCAGTGGCAGCGAGACAGCAAGCCCCAAAGTGCAAGCACTCTTTTGAGCATTTGCTAGTTTGTTGGCTAATGTCCCAGTAGCCAAAGCAAGACATGAGGCCAGTGCAGAGCCAGTGTGGGAGGGGACTATCCAAGGGGGTAGACAGAGGAAGCTGAATACATCACGGCTGCTTTGTAATCTGTCACATGCACCTTGCTCAAGGCACACAATAAATGTATGGCAGAACTCCCCCTTGGGTCTTCAGGGCTGACAGGCATGTGGTGATCACAGCCTTATGTGTCCCTAATGTGTTCCAGATGTACACATCACTTCCCACAATGGTCGTGTAAACTGCCTGGTCTTCATCAGACCTTCTACTCATGCTGGTCCCAAGAGCCTTATGTCTCAGGAGTTAAACAAAAATTAACAAACAAGTGCATTTATACAACCTTTGTAAAAATGAATGAATGTCTTGGAAGTGAAACTTACTTTCAGAAAAAGAAATCTTGCATGTATGATTGTAGATTAATTTTCTGAAAGCCCCTTTATAAACTGAAGTTGGGGATTCTTATGTCCCTGCCCTCATGCCCACAGCAGTGCAGCGACTCACTAGGTTGTTGCTGGGCTTGGTCTCCAAAGGAGTGCCGACGAGGTGTTAAGGGCGGCCGGGTCCTGGTAAGTGAGCTTTTGCTGTGTAGATGTGTTAAACAAACTCACTCATTTTGCATCGTAGATCTGGAAAAGGGCAAAATCATTTTCCAAATTGGAGAGGATGGGGGTGGGGCAGGGGGATGTGTTTGGTGTTATTCAATTAGTCACGCTTTGGAATATCTTGGGGAAAGTCTACTCTCGAGTAATTATTGACATAGTGACATGGAGGAGGTTAAAAAGAAGTCTACAGGCACCATTAATTAACCTCTCCATTATTTTTATTTCCCTGTGCATTTTTCTGACAGACAGAAGATCAGGGGGTCAAACCCTGTTAGAGCTGCAGGCGTCCTGGCACTCACGCAGCCCACACCTCCTGCTTTCCAGAGACAGGAGGGGTTGTCGCAATCTTCAACATCACAGCAGCTCGAAGGGTATTTATGTGCTTTCCTGGATGAATTTCTCTTTCTTGTGTAACCCTCAGCCTTTCTTGGAGCCTCCTTGTAGTGGATACTGGGGTTCTCTGCCCAGATCCCTGCTTTAGGACCAAAGCGCTCATTCCCTAAGATGTTCACAGCTGCAGCTCTTGTCCAAGGTCACATCCCCCCAGGGCAGCCTGCAGCCAGTGACTGGCTAAAGCAGGGAGACCAAGCCCAATCCATTCCTTTCAATTTGGGGACAATGGTAAAGGGTCATCCTGGCTTCAGGGCTCTTGGAGGATTGGCTGCGGCTTCTGTGGTACCTGCGTTGTGGATCCACTTCTCCTTCTGTCCAATCCCTACTTCCTTATGGGCCCATCTCCCAAGAACACTCCCCAGAAAACTTCTGCACACAGCTCTCCTTCTCAGAGTCTTTTGCAGGGAATCTGACCTGGGGCCTCCTTCACAGCACCCACATTTTATTTTAAGTTTGCTAACTGGCTGCTCTGAGGCTGAATTCACCCTGGTATATTTTCTAAAACCTTGATGGCTAAAAATGAGGGAAACTGCAATTTAAAAATTGCCTACACTTTCCTTCTTAGCTAGAGGGGGAGGCCAGCTTTGTCCCTGGGGAGAGACTGCACATCTGACTGTTTGACATTTCAATGTCCTTGTGGTCATGCAAAGTGAGCTCCAAGCCATGCAAAGTGAGCTCCAAGCCTGCTCTGGGATGGAGAGATTAAGGCCACAACGTGATCAAGCACTGAGTGCTGACGTTCAAGGTTGTCTTCATCAGGCAAGGAGTTCCATCTCAGCCAAGACTACGATGATGCTGATGGAAAACCAGTCATGGGGAAGGGGTGGGTTTCTTTCCCTCTGTGAGCTGAATCAACTCTGGGTTAGAGAAATATGACAATAGCTATCCAATGGTCAGCAAGGGTATGGGAATCTCAGTCCTATGACCCCAAGGAACTAAATTCTACCAATAGCCTGAACAAGTGTGGAAGCAGATTCTTCCCTAGGGCCTCCACGAAAGAGCCCAGCCAGCCAATATCTTGATTTCAGTCTTGTGAGACCCTAAGCAGAACCCAGCCAAGCCCAGTGGACTTCTGACCTAATATAATAAATATTAATACATGGGTGTTGTTTTCAGCCCCTACATTTATGGACATTTGTCGCACAGCAACAGAAGGCTGATAGAGTCATCTTCGAAAGCTCTCTGCAGTATGCAGCATGGACTAGGGCTGAATTCCTCACACTTCTTGTCAGCTGTACAACTGCTGAACCTCAGTTTTCTCCTGCATAAAGTGATGAATGTAACGCCCGCCTTCCAGGCTATCCTAACTGCTGGAGTCTGAGGACTTGCGGAAGCTGCTCTTGGGAGAGTCACTCAACTATTCTGCACCTCAGTCGTCTCTTCTGTGAAATGGGCCACACTAGTACTCATCTCATCATTGTTCTAAAGATATTAGACGGGATGAGGGCATGACACCAGTGCTTGTTACTTACGCCACCAGCGCCTGAGCACAAACCACAGACAACACACAGCCAAGAATAGGCCATAAAGGCCATTTCCTGCAAGCGTGTCATCAACCACCGTCTTTTTTGCATAGTTTAGGGCCCTCTAATTAAGCAATGTATTAAATGCTTAAAGAAAATTGCCTAAATACCATCTTATCCTTTCGAGAAGCCAGGTATCTTGATACAATATTTTATTTACTGAAAACATGAGACAGCACAGAAGCTTCGAGGAGCCCCTGGGCTTTGAGTCCCCCTGGGCTTTGAGCCCCCCTTTGCGATGAGCAGAAGCCGCTTCCTTATTCTGTCAGGACCGAATCTTCTCCAAAGAAGCCCAATCACCAGAAGAGTTTTTGCCGTAGGAAGTTGTCAAGTCAGAACTATGTTGTCATTCGGCTTGTCATCCATTCCCCTCCTGTGCTGTCCCACAAGGAAAGCTCCTAATTGAGATACAGGCGGACTGTAGATCAGGGGAGGGAGCCACACGCTCTGCAGGAGGAAGCCACAGGGCAGACTGACAGACGGCTCCGATGTCATCGTCTGGCGCTCCCTGCACCCTGTCTGGGCGCCAGCATCCCCGTCGTAGGCACCATGCTATCTAATAGAATTCTGGAGTTTTCCACCAAGCATTTTACTTGAGATGACAGGGATTTCTATTAATGGGTGGGTGCTGTCAGTTTCCTGACCCCGGCTGGCCGGGGAGGGTGTCGTTCCGTCCCAATGGCAGCCATCATCTCTGTGAAGCCATGCATGCAACCGAGGCAGCCGGGCCAGGGCACCATGCACGGCCCTGTCGCTCAAGTTGACATCTCCATGTCGGAGCATTTTCTCTGCACTCTCCTCATGCGACCTGCAAGTGAAAGATCAGGGGACTCCCTTCATCCAAGCCGACCACGTGCCAATCATCCCTACTGAAAAGGGGAAGTTGCAGATCAGCCGGGGCTGCTGGCCCCACGCCTCCAGGCTTTCTTCTCCTAATAGAAGAAGAAAATTTTCTCTTCACTTCCTTCCTGTCTTCCTTCCTTTTCTTTTTCCCTGCCTCCCCCCCTTTGTTCTTTCCTTCTGTCTGTCTGTCTCTCCATCTTTCCTCTCCCTTCTCCTGTTGCCTCCTCTTCCTTGCTCTTTGCCTTCCTCTGGGCTCTTCCTCCCACTGACACCTGCACCCAGAGGTTAAGCCGTCCCCTGCCCTGCCAGCTGCTGGCTTCAGACGCCTGCTGCCAGCCTGAACCCTGGGCCTACCTGACATGCTTCGTCCTGCCTTGACTGAGCCCCTCCTTCTGACTGTCTCATTTCTCTGATAAGGCTCTGCCTCTCCCCTCGGATCAGCATCCCCTCTCCACCCAGGGGCCTTTGCCACCGTTGCCTGTCACTCCGAGGGTCTTTCCCAGCTCACCCTGATGAAAGGGCTACCCTGAGCAAATACCTCATCCGTTCACTCAGCAATGTTCACTGAGCTCCGTCTATGTGCCAGGCTCTGCAGAGGCACCGGGCGTCTGTGGTTAACGAGACAGTCACAGACCCTGCTTGCAAGAAACATGAAGTCTACCAGGAAAAACAGACACTAAGCAAATGTCTACCAGTCTGTATGTAATCTTGATTGTGATGCATGTCACAGAGGCAAAGTCTGTCATCAATCAACCCATGTCCATGTGTGCCTTGCTGCCCATGAGGTCCCTCCGGGGTGCTGATGGGCATAAAAGCCCCTGCTCCTTAGAAAACACATTCTGGTTTTAAGACCTTCTCACCCTCAAGGATGGGTCCTCCTACCTAGGGTGGATGAGGCCCCTCCACTCTTCTTGGATGTCTTCAGAATGCTGAGCTGGAAGCTAGAAAAAGAAATGGGAAATGACCCACTGTGCCCTGTGGTCTTTCCCCCAGGGGGAGCTCAGGCCTGTTTACCAGCCACGTCTGAAGTGTTTTGTTCAGTCTCAAGTGTGTTCTCAAGTGTTTTGTTCTAGAGGGAGGCAGGAGCACAATTCCTCAAGCTTCTCTTCCGCACAGGGACTGCTGCCTACCAGCAATTGCTCATAAGCCGTTTGCACTCGCACGGGGCAAAGCTTAGCCATAAATTCTAAAATATAAATGTGAGTACTGAGCTGTGAGGGCCCAGAGGTTCCTGTATACTGACAGAAAGGAGAAAAAGGCAGGAGTCTTAAAAAAGGATGAAAGTAGTGGAAAGAGGGAAGAAACATTTATTAACATCATCGGCCTCAGTTTTCTCCTGTGTAAAATGGGTCTGATGATTGCCCAAAAGATATTTCTAAAGCATTGCACACATCATTTCCCCAAATAAATGTCAACCCCCTTTCACTGATAGATGCAGTTTAAAAGTCCCCATTGAGAATCTGGCTACAGTACATAAAGTGTAACGTGTGGGAAACCATAGCAAAAGCCCCAACATTCATGGGGAGTGGGCTCTGGGGGCCCCGACTGGTAGGAAAATCTGAAAAGATCCTCAGCATTTGAACAGGACAGGGAGAAGGCAGGGAGAGCACGCACACATTCCCTTTTCTACCTCATCCTCTACTTATTGGTTGTCACAGGGAAAGGAGGGGCATGGGGGTAAACTGAGGAAGTTGGGCTGAACTGGAGAGACTGGCTGCACTGTGGGAAACTGGGTTTGCTCTTTGCAAACCCGTCTTGGTGTCTTCCACACAGACACTGGTCTACTAAGACTCATGACACCTTTATGAACTCTTCCATGAGGCATTTCTCTTTGTAACTTCAGAGAGTTAATATATGTGCAAAACTGAACTGAGGCAGACGTTGCTAACCTAAATGAATAGGTGTCATTAGCAAACTGCATTCTTTACCTGGAGAACTGGCTCGAAGATACTAGGAGCTAAAAAAAAAAAAAGCACAAAACTACTGTTAACTTTTAAACTAAAACAGCAACCAAAAGTCAGACAATTAAATGGGGAAGCCATGCACGAATGTCACACACAGAGGAAGAGATGAAAGGAAATGACAATCTCTGATAAAGATCAAGAGGGACAACTCGGATTTTTATGGCATATGCTGACAAATGGCTGAAGTGGAAAAAAACACCCAGTCACTTGATTTCTCAATATGCCTGCAGACTGGCTTGTGATGCTGCAGAGATCAAAGGCCAGCCTTGGGAACAACACGCTGCAAGAAGGCACACTCTTGGTTTTTATTATTATTTTGGGGGGTAATTTGGATCTCAGACCTGTGACTCTAGGGTTGGACATTTATGAGCCAGTGTCAAGAGAGGTCGGTCAGGTGGCGAACAGTGAGGAATACTGCTCTTGCAAATTCCTTTCAGACCTTCTCATCCTACCCTCTCCTGAACAAAGAGGTGATAAAGACCTTGGTAAATTAAGTGGTATCTCAATTTACTCTGCCTGTCTGAGGCAACACTGCTTTTCTTGGGGGTGATACTTTGTAGCTATGTGTGTCCAAGTAAGCTGTTCCATCATTGTTAATTGCTGGCATTTTATCCTCTCACAATACATCCCTATCTGCTAGACTTTTCTCCCTCCAACTTCCTCTCCAACATCATCTTTCTCAGTGTCTAAGTCTGGTGGTCTTTGCTTTGCCATAGTTATATCTGTGTCCATAGCACTGAAAAACTATTCATCTTCCTGATCTGTCCAAATGTGACATTGGCAGCAGGTAAACACAACATCCAGATGTGCAACTCTTTCTGTTTTCATCTGAACCTTTGCAAAATCTTGGAGGAAAACTTGTTTATTCTTTTGATTTTCCACATTTGGTTATTATTACATTATTTACTATTTTTATATGATTTACCAACTCATCTAGGTAGTCATCAATAGGCATACTAATATGGTTAATATTTTACACAAACAATTATCTTTTAAATGTAAGTTAGTAAATGGATTATGAATGAATCCAAGATTGTTTTGGCAAATAACCCTGAAAAGCTGCGTTAGAACTAAAGCCATGGTAACAAAGCAAGGTGTTCTGGCTGGGGGATTGATGATATGTTTGAAAAGCTTGATAAAATGTTAAGATTGTTGATATTGCTGATTCCAGGAGAACGCAGGCAGGGATGTTTAATCACATATCAGATGACTTAGAGAACGTAAATGAAATAGATCAGAAATATATGTCCTATAGTCAGTGTATTCACATGTCACCAGTAGAGAATTACAACACAGGATAATGCTCAGATTTTTGTAGCGTGTTAGAGGAACCTGGGAAGTAAAAAAGTGCCACCTACTGTTGTGGACTATGCTCCTCCCAAACATGGTCCAGAATCTGACGGGCCACACAGAGCTCTCTCTTCCCTCTGCAGCGCTGGAAGTGACCCCTGTGCAAACCTGTGTTTCAGTTCAAACCCACATATCTTCAGTCCTGAGTCTCTGGGTGCTTAAGAAGTCCAAATCCTCAATGGATCTTCATCAATGTGGCTTTTGCTAAAAAGAGCTGAGTCCTTTTCTTAGTTACTTTTTATTATAGAAATTTTTGAGCATACATTTTACTAAATTCTATATTTGTTCTAAATAAATTTTACTAAGTTCTATTGTACTAAAATATCTCTATTTTTACACCCATGTTCATAGCAGCATTATTCGCAGTAAACAAGAAGTGTTGGCAATCTGCTCATTGATGGTTGAATGAATAAACAAAATGTGGTTACCCATACAATGGAATAGTATTCAGCCTTAAAAAGGAAGGTAATCCTGTCTCATGCTTCAACATGGATGAACCTTGAGGACATCATAATGAACTTCAGTGTACCCAGCACCCAGCTTCAACAATTAGCAACATTTTACCAATCTTAGATCTGATTTCTTCTTCTCTTTTATTGTGGTTAAAACGTACACACACACACACACACACACACACACACACACACACACACACACACACAACATAAAGTTTACCATATTAACCATTTTTAAGCATACACTTCGGTAGTGTTAACTATGTTCACATTGCTATAAAACAGATCTACAGAACTTTTTCATCTTGTGAAACTGAAACTATATCCATTAAACACTAACTCCTCATTCCCTCCTTCCCCCAGCCCCCGGCAACCGTTTTACTTTCTGTTACTATGAATTTGACTACTCTAGATACCTCATATAAGTGGAATCACACAGTATTTGTCTACTTGTGATTGGCTTATTTCACTTAGCATGATGTCCTCGAGGCTCATCCACGCTGTAGCACGAGACAGGATTACCCTCCTTTTTAAGGCTGTATACTATTCCATTGCATGGGTAGACCACATTTTGTCTATTCCGTCAACCATCGATGGACAGGTTGCTTACACCTCTCGGCTATTGTGGATAGTGCTGCTGTGAACGTGGGCGTACAGATATCTCTTTGCAACCTTGCTTTAATGTTTTCGATGCATACCCAGAAGTAGGGTTGCTGGATCATGTGGTAGTTCCAGTTTTAATTCTTTGAGGAATCTCCATACTATTTTCCACGGTGGTTGCACCATTTTACAATCCTGCCAACAGTACCAACGGGTTCTAATTTCTCCACATCCTTGTCAATACTTGTTATTTTCTAGGTTTTCCATAGTAGCCATATAGTGGATGTGAGGTTTGGATTTGTATTTCTCTGATGATTAGTGATTGATCATCTTTTCATATACTTGTTTGCCATTCATATATCATCTTTGAAAAAATGTCTATTCAAATACTTTACCCACTTTTTAATCAGGTTGTTTGATTTTTTCATGATTGAGTTGTGATTTCTTCTTCAGTAAAGACATAAAGGAGGTTTTCTGTTCTGTTTTTTTTTTTTAAGCACAAAAATGGAAAAAGAAAACATTGATTACATTGCTGTGACGGAGATCCAGATTATTGTACAGAGGTAGGTTCCAATGTAGACCGGATAGAATTAGCAAGTGAGTTTTAACTACCCGTATGGCTGATGTGAATCATCATTTGGTCAACAAACATTTGCCAACACCCTTCTCGGCCAGGCCTCCTAAAGGCACTGGGATATGAGTGTGTAAAAGGCAAGGCCTCTGCCCTCAAGGAGCATACAATTCAAGAGAAAAGCAGGGGTTTTTTTGTTCATTTGTTTTGCTTCCTGATTTTTTTAAAACAGCCTTATTGAGATATACCTCATGTGCCATACAGTTCATCCACATAAAGTATGCAATTCAATGTGCATGGTGTGTTACATTATCAATTTTTAAAATTATGGTAAAAAAAAAAGCATAAAAATTGTCATATGAACCATTTTTAAAGTGTTGTCTGTTTGCTTTTTTAATCAAAGGATTGTTTAGCTGTGTCAGGGTGCCTGCCTGCCTGCTGGGACTATGTGGTCTTCTGAGAGAAACTTTCCTCTACTGATGGGGTGATGGTTGAGCATAGTCAGATGGCCACGATCTGGGCTCCTTGCCCAACTTGCCCACTGGCTTCACACACAGTCACATGCACATGCCACAGCTGGGGGGAGCACCAGAGCACAGGACTCTGGGTATGCACTCCATCAACTGGCCAGCAGCCTCCCACATGAGCCTCCCATGTGAGCCTCCCAAGTTCTCTTCTTGAGTTGCTTGTGAGAGAAGACAAATAAATATATTGCCCCTTTTCCTGCCTCAATTGTAACCTTCAGTTAAAGGACAAATGCTAGAGAGAAGCTGGTGGGGTGTCTAAACGTGCCCCTCTTTCACTTAGGCACTAATCACCAATTACTTGGCATGAAGATTTTTTAATCAAATAATAATAACTTTTTTTTGCCAAATTATTCATTCACATGAAAAAAATCCCAAAAGGCTCCCAGTGGAAAGCCTTCTGCCCATCCCTGCACCCTATCTGCCAATTCCCTGTCCCTTCCAAAAGGGAACCAGGGTTATTACATTTGTTTCTTATTTTTATTTCTTTTTCCTTTCTGACATTTACAAGTCAATACAAGTGTATAGTCTTCTCCCCTTACTTTTATCATAAATGGTAGCATATTATATACTTTGCACCTTGAATTTTTCACTTAACATGATGAGTTTTTGATCACAAATAGTAAGAAATCAAGACTCCTGATGGGAGTAATTTTTGCAAAGTATTTGGTTATTACCTGATGACTAGTATGTGAGTCATTTACAATCAGTGTCTACATCGTGCACCAAAATTCACAGCCAAAATTACCCAGATCATTTAGGTGGAAAGAGATTGTTTCTACCTGAATTATCCAGGCAATTGTGGCTGATTGGGGTATATCTAAAAATACATGTCCCTTTTCCCATCAAAGAAACACTCCTTCGGATCTTGATCCGAATTTATCTTCAAAATTGGCGTAGCTGGAAGGCATGGCTCAGAAAGGTGAGAGATGGCTCCATGGGAACTATTTTGTATTCTAGAACACCGACAGAACACTCTGAGGAGTAAATAAAGAGCACTTGAAATGTGAAAACTATTCACTGGAATTCGAGGTTATGGCAGATCCTGAATCAGTAGATCAGCTCCCCCAAGCAAAACGGAGTCATTAATCAAAAGTGAAAGAAATTCTCTTCTCAAGGATGATATATATTGTAGGAAACTGGACCCAACCTAGTCACCATAGATGGACTATTCCTGAGCAAAGATTTTGATTCTCAGCAGGAGAGAGTTTAGGACACACCATGAAGCTGTATGTAATTAATTGTATCAAAGGACACAATGGGGCGTAGAGATGGGTTTATTGACTATTAAAAAAGGATCACGTTTGGGGCTGGCTGGTTAGCCCAGCTGGTTAGAGCACTGTGTTGTTAACACCTAGGTCAAGGGTTTGGATCCCCATACTGGCCAGCTGCCAAAATAAATAAATAAAAAGGATTAAATTTAATAGGTCTCAACTCATGAAAGTCTCCTCTTGAACTTATGTGAGAAAATAAAAAATGGTAAAAAAAAAAAAAAAAAAAAAGGGAAATTTTTATTTTGGCAAAAATATCCCATCTGCAATAATCAGCCACAATGTATATCAACAAAATAAAATAAAATAAATATATATATATATATATCCCATCTGTAAGCCTCTGTGACAATGCTCCCCATTGCCCCATTAAATTATCACCTCTTCTTGTTAGATGATCACCTGAGTCAGACCACCGTCTATCTCATCCCACTCTTTCCCTCATTCACTGCAGCTCAGCCCTCAATCCTTTTGAAATAGACTCAATCAAAATGATCCATCTCCCCTTTAATTCTAAAGAATGAATAGGCTGTATACAAGTGTGTACGTCTAGCCCAGCATGGACTTCGTTTCTGTGGCTCTGTTTCTGTCTGTGATGAATGGTGCCTGCTACCCTGTCCCACACGCTTCTCCTTTCATTTCTCCTCTGGCGTGCTCAAGAATTCGCAGTATTTTAATATCTTACCCAGATGTCCCATAATTGTGCCAATTCAATGTTTCAAAAATAATCCATCAATGTTGATGAGCCAATACTAATAAAAAAGAATAATCTATATTTTATTTCTGTAATACCATTAACAGACTTAGGACTTAACACTTGGTCAATAGCACAAAGTTGTAGGGTTTTAAGCAGAGAAAGTGACTTTAATTATTGGAAATTATCTGCTGCAACATTATTCTTAAACCTCGAGCGAGTGGAGCTATTGAGGTTTGGTGTGTGAGGGGGATAAATTCATTCGTGCCACCTGCCCCAAAGCCGTGACACGGCTCGAGCAGCCAGAACACTGGGGTTTGTGAGCACATTGTTTTGGAGAAGGATAACATGGCAGGAGGTTGTTATTTAATAAGCAGTTGCCTTCTGAGCTGGAGAGTTAATCACTACCATTAAGGAGGGATCGCTCCAGGTGAGAAGATGGGAACAGCTTCACATTTGCGGAAGTTTGGAAGCCAAAAAGCTAATGGGCTGATGCGGTCAGAGCTTGACGAGAATGCTGTTTTCTGTTCCAATTGCCTTCGAGCTTCATTGCCTTGCTTTTGGGTTGGATTCTTTTCTTCTAAGTGGAAATTAAAGTAAAACAACTAGATACTGGAGGACTGCCCCTTTCTAGGTTTTATCCGTCCATCGTGTTTGAAATTTTTTACAACAAGCCTGTATAATTTTTGTAATTAAATAAAGCAACTGGCATTTCTTAAAACAAAAGAGAGCTGTTCTTCCATTCTTGCTTGTGACATAGCTTGGTGTTCTGTGGCCAGCAGGAGTAGCTCAGGGTTCAGCGATGTTTATGCAATTATGGTAAACAATAGCAGATGAGTGCTTGTGCTTTCTGACTGCATGAGAGATGAGATTCACGAAGACCGTTTCCAAGCAAGATGCGGAATTAAAAACAACGAGGAAAATGCAGATGAGAACGGTCATCAATTCCATCCCACGAGGCCTCCTATTTTCAGTTGGTCTCTCAGTTTCCTGAAGCTGTTCTGTGCACTTGGCCAGGCACTGCTCTGCTCTGAGAGCCAGAGAACTTAATAGACAGGGTGGGAGGGCGTGGCCGACGGAGAAGCAAATTCAGCTGATTCTGGCTGTATGACAAGGCTGCCACTCAACCTTGCCAGCAGTTTTTAGCACCTGGGAAGCTTTAAAAAACACCCATGTCTGTGTGCACCCCCAGAGATTCTGATGCGATTGCTCTGGAGGCTGGCCAGGTGATTCTAGCGTGCAGCCAAAGTCAGCCACTGTTGCTGTCTCTGCCCCATCTCCACCCTTTGCTGTGGTCCAGGGACCAGCAGCAGGAGCAACACTTGGGGGAGCTTGATAGAAATGCAGAATCTCAGGCCCCATCCCAGACCTTCCGAATCAGAATCTGCATTTTAACAAGATCCCCAGATGTACCACATGCATGTTAAACTTCAGGGAGCACTGATCCAGGTCTTGATATTTCTTGCCCAGACCCATCCATGGGCTCTTAAGGGGTTTTCTCTTCTCTAGTCTCCCCCACTTAAGACAATCTCTGCTATGGTTTGAATGTGTCCCCCAAAGTTCATATGGTGAAAACAATCTCCATTGTGATGTGCTAAGAAGTGGGACCTTTAAGAGGTGATTAGGTCATGAGGGCTCTGCCTCATCAGTGGATTAATGCCATTATCGCATTATAGCGGGAGTGAGTGACTTATCGTGGGAGTGGGCTCCTGATGAAAAGGACAAGTTTGGGCTGATTTCCTCTATCTCATGTGCTCACTTCCGCCTTCCACCTTTCCCCCGAGTGATGGCCAGCCCTCACCAACCAGATGCCAGCACTGTGCTCTTGGGCTCCCCAGCCTCTGGAACTGTGTGTCAAATACGTCTGTTTTCTTTATAAATTACCCAGTCTGTGGTATTTTGTTATAGCAGCAGAAAACAGACTAAGACAATCTCCATACAGAAGTGGTCCAGAATAAGCCACTATGGTCTAAAAATTATTTTGAGCTAAAGGCATTGGAGTGCTTGAAATACCTTATCTGCCTAAATGCAGAGCTCCCCAGAAAACTCAGTCATCAAAAATTTCCTCCTGGGAACAACTACAATCTTCTCCGAGACAAGAACTCTCCCCCACCCCCAAACAGACACATCACAAAACTACCATGTTTTCCATCTATTCTCCTAAGGGCACATTTATCTTTTCAAAAGACATTTGCTCTCCCAGAAGTGCCTCTCTACTCCCCCCTCCCCTATTAAGATGATATATAAACCCCAAATTCTAACTGCCTCCTTGAATCACATTTCTTTGTGACCTCCCATACATACATATGTAATTAAATCTATTATTTTTTTCTCTTGCTAACTTGTCTTTTGTCAGTTTAATTTGCAGACCACCAAGTACTAAACCTAAGAGAGTAGAGGAAAAAGTTTTCCTCCCTGAAATTATGTACATGATCATGTCATGCTGATGCATGTAGGATAAAGTATGAACTCCTTAACAAGGCTACTCAAAACCAAGCTTCGGCACAGCTCTCTAGACTTCTCCTGTGGCCCTGGCTCCTTAAACCCAGCACGTTCAAACCTAGACATCAAGGTCCTTCCGTAAATCCAATCATTTGCACAGACTGTTTCCTCTAAATAACCTGTCTTTCCCCTTCCTCTCCCCTGGTAATCTCCCACTCTTCAAGACCAGCTTCAATGTCATCCCATCCAGTATAAATAGGGAAAGCCTTCTCTATTTTCTTCTAAAAATGGGTTCTCAGTGCCCCCAACTTTGACCCAGCTCAGTACTTAGTACATGTGAGGTACTCAAAAAAATTTCATTTGAATAAATGAATAGATGGATGAATGGATGAAACTTTTTGTTTCCCAAATCTCTCCATCCACAATATTTAAAAATACTTAAAAATCAGTACTACTCTTAGTTCCAGGAGAGAGGGGCCTCGGTCCTGGGTTCTGAATTTCCAAGGGCTCTGCACATCACAAATACACACAGTGAGTGTTTTAAAGAACAGATGGGTGCCTCTGTCACTAGCGATCTGACAGGTGGTGCTAGCATAGTGCCACCCTAAACATCCGCTCAGGAGAATAACTTAGCTCAGGTCCCAGGGAAAAGTTTCTCTACATCTCTTGCCCTACTCCTTGAAACAAAAAGTAACTGAGCTTGAATGCCATGAAGCCTGTGGGTTGTGCCTGCACACGTCAGAAAGAAACACCGCTTCAGAGTCGAAGAGGACGTGAGCAGCAAAAGTGCTTAGGTAAGATAAATGACTAATTAATTATCTTGTCAAATTCATCCTCTTAGATAAGGCAAACACGATAGATTCTTGCATAATGAAGCATTCTTTCTGTGGCGTGGAGAGTCCATTTTCTTGTGTTTCCTCTTCATGTTCCCAGTTGTGTCCCAGCAGTACTGAAGAATCAGTGCATTATTTGCAACAGTTGCATCTGATATCTGAAGAACATTTTGCAATAGTTAAATAATTCATATTACTCTTAAGTTTGTGTATATGTGGACCTAAAGATAACATGCATGAAGCTTGGTACCAACTCCTTTATTTACAACCAGATAGCCATTGAACACTGGAATTGAAAGTAGTCCTAGTTTTGTAAACTATTTAATAAGATTTTGCTAAGTTTTCAAAATTAAATAAAAAAATTTAATCTTCTGAAAGATAGTTTCATGTTTTTACTCGTTAGTTATATTTTCTATTTTTCCTTTTGATTTTAATATTTATAAAGTACTTTTTAAACATAAAAATAATGTTGATTTTTTTATTTGTCACATTTGCTTTTTGATATAAATTTATTTAAATCATATTTACTTAAAACAACTACATTCTATTTTTAATCTCTAAATCTCGGAGAATATAAGGCAAGATCATGATAGGAATAAAAAATAGAAAGTGAAACTCACAAAAGAAATACTGAAGAGAAAAAAGAAACAGAATATCTTCAAATAAGTGGTTTGCCTACATTTTTTAAAGCTGGAAACAACAAGTGGGAAATCTGAAATTAGATATGACTCACAAAAAATTTGCTAGTAAGACATTACAAATTCTTTATTTAGTAAAGTTTTAATTAGATTACAAATTCTTTATTTAATAAAGTTTTAATCACTGATCAAAACAATGAAAACGAGCAAGAAAATGATTCTTATCAAATTCACAACTTCAAGAGGTCAGATGAAATCCCTGGGACCACACATGCTTCACTGCATGAAGATTTAATTAGTGATTAAAGCAATGAGGATTAAAAAAGAGGATCATTCATAACAAACTCACAACTCAGACGCAGCACATGCATCTCTGGCCTGTCCATTAGAAGATGAAGAAAAATCCACTCCTGAAGTCAGTGAATTGAACGAGAGAGAGGAAACCTCTGGAACATCACTCATTTACGATGATCCTAAAAATGGTTTCTGTCGTGTCCTCCTGACAGCATGAGAATGTTTCTAGCAAAACACAATCTGATTCAAATTAGCAAATACAATTTTTTATTGGATGAGCATGGTAGAAAACTTAATATTTCATTTTATACCGTCATTCTTTCAAAAGGAAAAAGAATCTTCAGAAGTAGGTTTTCTTATCCCAAGGTGAAAGACAGTATTTTGTTACATGTGTCACATAATTCACACCAGTTTTCAAAATCAGTTTTGGCCTAAGAAATTAGTGACCAGAAACTTATGGATTTTTAATTAAAGTAATACAATATGTCACAGAAACACATATAAAAAAAGATACATGTGCAAGTACAAGAAATATTTAAATGGGCTGAATAAATAGCAAACTGACGATAGTGATCAACAGTTATAAGCAAATTACCAGTTTAGAACGCTGTTTTGATGTTCTGAAAATATGTATTTTGGGTTCAATATTTAGCCAAGAGTAAAAATGTCACTTTTCAAGCCAAATATTCACAGAAAGCGATAAAAACGTTTCTAGGTTTAAAAGAAATGATTTCAATTTTTACGTTAGAATGGCCAAAAATGTTAGATGAATAAAAGTAATAAAACTGTCACTATGTAGGCTGAATAATTCAAAATGAGATTATTAATTTAGTAGGTAATAAAGTGAGAGAATAAATCATTCATAACATACAAACATAAGTAAATATTTCCCTATGCAACTAGAAGGTACCAGGGACAAAAGTCATGCTGAACAACTAACACTTACTATGTGTCACAAAGAAGATGAAAACAGGACCATGTTACACTCTCTTCATACCTAGCAGTACAGGTGTTGATGCAAATGAAGAACTGGAAAGATCCATTTCAATTTTAGGCATTGATTTAAAAGATTGTTGAGAGTATGAGGACACTTCAGAAAGTTTGTAGAAAAATAGAATGAAAAGATAATGCAAATCTTTCCATGAACTTTTTGAAGTACTCACATAAGTCCATGAAGTGGTATGAGCATAGTTGGTAAAGAAAAATGTGTCTGAGCCAGAATATTGGCTAAAAATTCAGAAGCATCCCATGTATGGCTCATAGTTTGAATTTATTGCCAGGACACGTGGTCTCAACTTGACCCACAGTGATGCCCCCTTCAGGACAATGAAGCAGAGGTGAAGGGTATTTTCTGGATCTACCCAAAGAGGGAACATCTTGTGTATGTCTCTGTGTGTTTATTCATTTCTTTATTTTAGAGGGAACATCTCAATGAAACATACATCAACGATGACCTCACAACCTCTCTCAGCGTACGATGGGAATGCCAACTAAATGATGTTCAAGCAATTAGATTTAATTGAAGCAAGACATGGGAAGAGTGAAGCAAAATGGAAGATCCACATAAAAAAGGGAATGAATGGAAAATAAAATTAATTTTGAATTTGCATTAGTCACAGTTTTTTGGTATGTATTATTGCTTGCTCTTAATAATATTATCAGAAGCTTCCAAAAGAAAAATAATTTAAGCACAGATACATGATTTTTTAACTATTAAGAAATACTTCTCGAAATTTTGAAGAGAGTTTTCTTCACCGAAAGAAAATACATGTAAAGTATGTGTCATTCCAGTAAAATGAAAAGAAATTAAAACAAGGAAACAAAACGTAATTGGATAACCATGAAGATCTAAATAAAAAGTCCCAAATTAGTTTCTGTAGAGAGTATTTTCCGGCCACTGTGGATCAAAGAGTGTTAGTTGAGTAGAGATGTGAAAAAAATGAGCAATTTATTGATATTTTCAGTTTCCTTTACAATATCCCAGCACTGAAAAATTTGAAAGAAGAAATTAATAAACATTATGCAAGTCCAGAAACTGTTTTAAGAGATGGCTAAAATTGGGAAATAAATGATAGATATTTATATGATAAAATTATAAAATTTTGTAATACTTTCTGCAGTAATTTATCATATGTGATTCCATTACAATATGTGAATGTGATATATAAAATTTATGGTCCATTTTGGAGCCTAAGTACTGCTGGAAGGAGTTGATTGATGGCTGAGGTGGCTGCTGCTTTGTAGAGCACTTTCTCCAATTTGAAGTTAATAAAAAACTAAGAACTGTGATAACTCAAGAAATGTCTCACTTGGCATTATTCCATATGACATGTAAATGATATGAAGATCTTTATTATAACAATATAATTAGCCATTTTACTGAAATAAAAACAAAATATAAATTTAATGGAATAATGTGTGATTTATAAGTGATGCATCTCTATTTTATTTTATTACTCACCTATCTGTCACTGACTCGTCAGTAAAATGCTTAGACATACACAATAATAACTAAAGGTGAATATCTTTGATATTTTTCCAACTTTCTGCCATGTAAAAACTATAGTCAAACATATTTTTAACATATTTATTATTAATATGTTAATATTTAACATGTTGAAATTTTTAACATATTTATTATAATGTTAATATTTAACATGTTTAAATTTTTAACATATTTAAACATTTTTTAATTGTTCTTGTGGAGGTATCGCTCTCAGGTTAGAAGGATAGGGCACATTTTATTAACTAGCTTCTTAGCTCAATGATATTTTTAAGAGTCGAATGTACGGTATGAAGGCCTCCACTTGCAATCTTGTTCAGGGTCCTGCAACAGTAGGCTCTCCCGGCCCAGTGACAGGGACATTTAACCCCAGGCTCATCCAATGTCCCTCCTGGGACTCCAATAACCCTTTCTCCTCACTTTGACTGGCTTTAGCTCAGCCCCAGGAAGGTGTAGATAGGGGCTGGTGGGGGGAGCACCCAGCACTGGCCATCATCGTGCACCCCTGAGCCCCGAGCGGACCTTCCCCCTGCTGATGGCCCCTGCCACAGCCAGCCCATTTGGCCCTGGGTGTCGCATTACAGCAGGATGTGGCTAGGAATGTGGCTGCTGCCACCACCACCTACACCCCACATGGCCCACTGTGCCCCCCAAGGGGGTTGTATCTCCCAGCTTCTGTGCAGTGATCCCAGCCCAGGTGTACCCCTAGATAAGGCTGTGTGTTTGGAGCATCATGACTGAATATCCTGGCTGTAGTGGGGAAGGAGTGGCCCCCCAAATTTCCCCAAGGTGGGGTCTGCAGCCAGCTTTCAGCCATGCCTTGTCATCTTAAGAAAGCCCAGACCCCCATGTCTACAGAGTAGGGGCCATCTCTTCTTATGGGTCTCCTGCAGCTGCTCTAACAAATTACGACAAAGTTAATGGTTTAAAACAAGACAAATGTGTTATCTTACAGTTCTGGAGGTCGGATGTCCAAAACGGGTCTCGCTGAGCTGAAGCCAACATGTTAGCGGGGCTGCTTCCTCCTGTGCTCTGGGGCGAATTTGTTTTCTTTTCTTTTCAGTCCTCCAGAGCCACCTGCAGTCCTGGGCTCATGGCCCCTTCCATCTCCAACGCCAGTAGTGGTGAGCTGAATCTTTCTCACACCACATCACTCTGACCTCTGGCCCTCCTGCCCCCTTCTTCTACCTACGAGGACCTGTGTGATGATATTGGGACCACCTGGATGGTCCAGGACAATCTCCCCATTTCAAAGTCAACTGATTAGCAACCTTAACTGCCATATAACAGGAAGCAGGATGTGACATCTTTGGGGCACTGCCATTCTGCCTCCACACCTTCCCTCACCCAACCCAGGCTGTGCCGGCCCTTGCTGAGAGGACTGGGCTTCTGCTACCTGTCACCTGGCAGGGGGACCTCCATAGCACCAGAAGCGTAACATGTACCGAGTGTAACATTTACCTGTGCTTTAAGGGTATTATGTAATCTAATCCTCCCAACAAACCTGAGGTAGTGACACAATTACCATTTTGCATCTCACCATTTTACAGGTGAGGAAACACAGGCACAGAGAGATTTGTTACCTTCACTAAGCTTCCGTAGCTAGCAGTGGACAGTGCTGGGATTTAAACCACAACGTGGACTCCTGTTGATTTATTCATATGCTCATTTGTTTGTCGAACGGGTGTTTATTGCCCACCAATTATGTGTCAAGCATAGTGCCCAGCTGGGGACACAGGGGGACCAACGCCCATACAGCAGTCTTGTCGGTGGGGAGGACTTCCCCTGCATGGAGAACTCGGTTCTAGAATTGGAGGAGGGCGAGGACAGGGGTGGGCAGGAAGAGAGGAGAGAGTGACAGACAGGCTCCCTCCCTGCCCTGTGGTCTGTTTTCTCCCCAGCAGCCAGGATTGTTTTCAAACCCAGACCTGACTGTGACACTCTGCTGAAAACCTTTCATCTCTCTCCCTGCTCCCACAATAAAGACCCCCCTCTAACCCAGCTGATGGGCCTTTGAACGCGGTCCCTGCCGTCCCCTCCCACCCAGTCTCTCACGACTTCTCCCCCACCCCTGCCCCATCTTTCCCAAAACTTTCTCCCGTGTCCTGCCTCCAGGCCTTTGAACATGCTGTTTCCCTGGCCAGGAATACCTCGCTTCCCCCAGCCCTCACTGCCACTGGCCTGTCCTCCCCTAACGTCCTGTCCTCCTTCAGGCCTCAGCCCAGACGCCATCTCTGCTGGGTCCCTCTGTGGGTTCAGGGCGGCCGCGACCCTTCCCTGTCGCACACCGCAGCTTCCTCGTGTCTGTAACGGGCTCAGCCAGGAGATCCTCAGGGTTGTTGTTGTATTGCTGGTGCCTCGCACAGTAACTGGCATAGAGCTGGAGCTCAGAATATGCTTGTGGATGGATGGACAGATGGACGGGTGGGTGCTTGGATAGATAGATGGGCAGACGAACTGTTACCAGGCCCAGCCCGGCTGGCTGCCCCCTAACAAAAGCAAGCAACTCAAAAGTCAGTGTTGGTGGAAATGGAAGTCAGCTGTTATTCAGGAACACCAGTGACCTGCAGAGAGATTTGGGTTACCCCGTCTCTCTGGTAAACCTGAAGGAGAGCGGCCAGACTAAAGCCATCTCCAAGACTCAGATTTACTCAGGGGGTTGTAGAGAGGGGGCCGAGGGAAGAATGGAGTGTGGGAGGAAGGGTGACGTGAGCTCAGGGGGCTCCGAGCAAGGAGCCAAGTGCAAGGTCTCACCAAGGGCTCTGTCTGGTTTCTGCTCCCGTCCTTGCTGTCATCTTAGGCTCCTGCTGGAGGTTGGAATCAGTACAGCTGCTTTGCTGTCTCCCCTTGGTGTTATCTCAGGATCTGGATAGCATGTGTCTCGTTGCAACTCTGTAGCTCCAGACTGACTAGAAAACAACTTCACATTTATGTAAATAATGTCATCTTGCCCCATAACCAAGGTTAAAAGTATAAAATAACCATGGGAAAAGAGAGAACTCAGAGAGATGCACGCTAAGAAGAAACTGTATCTTTTAAAATTTCCTATAGCCCAGGCCATTCTAGGTCCCAACCTGGCTTCAGTCCTGCTCACCCCAACAGAATGGATGAATAGACTGGTACCTCAGTTTCCTGCCTTAACCCGGTAACAACCTGCTAGGTCAGAGCCTGCCCTGCACCCTAGCCTCCAACATGGGTGGCCCCTTGCTCTCTGTAGCCCCAGCCCCAGTCTGGACCCACCTCTCAGAGCCACAATGCCGAGAGATACTTCCTGAGTCTAGGATGCTTACTTACATCAGTACCTCTGCCATCGCTACAGCAGACCTGTCATGGAGCCTGGCCCTGCCCACCCCGTCCCCATGCTAGCCATCACCCCAGGCCGGTGCCCCCAGTTCCTGAGTCCCTCTGGTTCCTCCTGCTACCCCAGTTCCTTGGTGGCCCTGCCTGAGGGAGAGTTAGGACAATGCAAAGTTAAGAAATGCTCTAGCTGCGTGCGATGGTGCTGCACGAGTCATGAGCTGTGTTTCATTCTGCAGAAGATTCGCTGCATCCACACATGGCACATTCTGTTTGCATGACATTGAGTTAACTTCACAACTTCTCTCAGATGCTCTCAAACACCTCCAGAAGCTGCTTCATCTGGGGCAGAGTAGTCCCTTCTGACTTTTAGGATTTATGTATTTACTCTGAGAGTGAAACCACAGGGCAAACATCATCTCACTGGCTTAAGAAAATAAACAGAAAGAACGGACCATTTGATCATTCCTCCTGCCTGAGAGACGGCCCTGTAATACTTGCTACTACAAAGGCGAGTAGAATAAGAGGATTTCTGCAGATAGCTGTGAGTTTACTCTTCAAAAGAGACTATGAATAAATACTGGTGAGTACTGACCAACTGGGCCAAGATGAAAGGTCCTTTTTTCCCCCAATTAATGCATATTCTACTAGTTAGGATTCTGGGGGCAAGTGACAGAAACCTGCCTTCAACGAGCTTAAGCTACAAGAGGAGGGATTTATTAATTCTCAAGCCTGAAAGAGGCACCAACTGGGTACTCAAAGGCCTGTGGCGCCCCGTGTCTCTTGTCTGATTCTCCCTGTGCGTCTGTTGGCATCTTTCTTTTCTGTGAGAAGGGAGAGGAATTGCAACTGTGGGCAGCGCATGCTCAAATCTTGTCATTCAGCAATCAGAGAGGAAGGCGGCCTTCCTTCCCTGCCTAAGCAAAAAGTAAAAAAAAATCCAGGGAAAGGATTTAGCGTGACCTGGCTTGAATCCTATGCCCGTCCTTGAACTTGGGCCAGGGAACGGGGCAGTGTTACATGTTCAATTTGGGTCATATGGTCCATCTCTTCAACCAGAGGGGTGGGGTGCAGGGACAGGCAACCCCCAACAGAAGCATGGGGTTGAAGCAGGACACAAAGGTTTGCAAAATGTCCCAGACACTCTTCTGAATGGACAAAACAATAAATATCTACTACAAATATTCGTTATTTTAAGTCATGGAAAAATATTAAAAATGTGGAGTACAAACATCACCCATACTCTGTCATTCGCAAACAACTGTAATTAACGCTATGGAGTATTCTTTTTCTAGGCACACGTATGTGTTTAATATAGTCCTACCATATTGTATAGACAATTTTGCATCCTGCTCTTTTTACTTGAAACAGAAGGATTTTCTCATGTTATTTCCTTTGACTCCGTTCCCTAAAAAATCCACTTCCTTTCCCACTCAGCTCTTTGGCAGAAAAATCTGTAGACTGCACGAATCACTGGAAGGAATACCAGACTTTTGGTGTGGGGGAATTTGCGCAAAGAGAGGAGAAAGAAGGATTAAAAGGGCAGGTTGCTGTGACCCTCACGGGGCTACTGAGGTGAATGAATAGCATATTATATGTGAAAGTGCCTCAGCAGTGGCAGGTTTATGAGTTACAGCCATTACACTAAATGCATTTTTCCTGATTTTTTAAATAACCGAGTCCCCACCACAGTCCTGACTGCAGCTAAGGGTTGTATTCTCCTGCCACAGGCCCTGCAGGCAAAGGAGCATTTTCCCAGAGAATCCCTGGATTTATTGTGGGTTGTGGGCAGTAATGGGGTTTTCCAAAAGCACTTCCAGCTTCAGGTGAGAAGAGGATGTTATTCTGAGAGCTGCTGATAACATGGGGATCCAACCCTGCAGGCTTTGAAGCTGCCTAATTGAAATTCACATCAAAATCGAATTCTGGTTTATTTCAACTGAACTACTATGGATAACGGAAATAAATCCCTGGGTCACACAAGGATAGTGATTGAGTAGAGCTTGTTTGCTGGCACAGAAATGACATTTCAACTGGAATTATATTGTCTTCAGTTAACAAATTTTCAGTCATTCTCTGACTTGAATTTTCTTTTTTCCCTAAGATAACACGGACAGGACCCGGGTATTCTCAGTGACTCAGAAAAGACAGTTTTCATACACAGCCCCTTTTGACTACGGACTTCCTCAGCCTCCAGTGGGCTCTGCTTTCCTTGAAGAATGGAGCCAAGGGAAGGGGGTGGGGGCTCTTTCCTCACCCTGCCTGTCCAGTCCATAAACACTCAGCCAGTTCCATCTCTAGGATGTCCTCTGCAACCGCCCACAGCCAGACCACGGCCGCCTTTCACCCGGACCACTGCAGTCTCTCCTAACCATTATCCCTGCAAGAGTAAGGGTGACCTTGCAAAACTCCAAACCACCTGTCCCATTCCCCTGCTCACAGCCCTCCGACAGCTTCCTGCTGCACTGAAATCCAAATCCCCATCCTTCACCATGGCCCCCCTAGCCCTGCCGATGGACCTACCTCCTATCTCCCTTTCCCCACACACTGCGCCCCGCTCACTCATGCCTCTTTAATTCCTGGACACCCCACACTGGTTCCTGCCTCAGGGCCTTGGCATGTGCTTGTGCCCCTGTCTGAGCCTCTCCTCCCCAACTTGCTGCACAAAGGACTCCTCGTTACTCAGATCTTGACTCAAAGGTGCCTTCCTCCGGGGGGCTTCCCTGAATGCCTCCTGCTTTATTTCATTCCTGGCACATTCACTCTGGAAGGAGCCTTGTTTCCTTCACACATGCCTATCTTCTGTCTCCCCAACTTGAAGTAAGTGCCTTGAAAGCAGGAATGTTGTTGATCTTGGTCAACTCTATTTATTAAGCACCTCTGGGTACTTAACAAATATTAAGTGAATGAAAGAATGAGTGAACATCCAACTCTGTAAAGACATATTCTGTATTACTAGACACGAAGAATATATTTCGGAGTATTGGTTTCACTCCAGTCAATGGCCCCCTGTTTCTTCCATGTGCCTCCTGCATATTGGACTTGTCTTTGAGCTATGAAATGATCTCCTTCACGTTCATTAAGGTCAGATGAGTAGAAGTCTTATTTCTAGTAAGGCAAAGCAAAAGCATGAATGCAACTGAAAGGGCAGATGCCCTAAGATGTGAAAAATATTTTACAAGTTTCCATTTGCTCTTTTGTGGTAGTAGCCTTTGTCAAAACCCTTGCTCCAAATTTTATTCATGCCTGATAAATGGAAGAAGAGATTTTTCCCAGAATATCATAGAACACACCCAAGCTGGATGGAGCTTGCGAGCCCGAAGTGCCTTCCTAGGTGTCCCAGTGCCTGGAGGGTTGGAACTAAAGTGGGGGAGTGGGGAGGAAGGAAGCCAGGAGGGAGGGGAGTCACTGATATCTAGACCTTGAAGTTGGAAAGGGCAACCTTAAATTGAGAGCCCAGTAGCCTTCCAAGAGGGAAGGATCAAGACCCCAAACCCTCTTCACCATTACTGAAGGCTGCCAGGTGGGCTGGCTGGTCCCAGCCAAAGTCTGATGGCCAGAAAGGGCTGCATGCTTCTGGCCTCACACCTCCACCCCTGGTAACAGAGTCCACCCCTCCAACCAGGGTGGGAAATGACCAATCCTGGGCCAAACATAATCCCTGACTGTTATGATTGGCTCGGGGATGGTCACAAGACACAACCAGGCCAATCAGAGCTCTTCCCTGGGACTTTCCTGACTGGAGCCAGGAGGGAAGAGTCTTCTATACTCTGTAAGGATCGCAGCCCACAGACGCTTTAGATGCAGTTCCCTGAAGAAAGCCCCCTTGCTGTCAGAGAGAGCCAGAAACACCAAGAGCAACAGATGAACGAGATATGAGTCCACAGGGATCTGTGCTCGGAGCAGAAGGTGTTGCTGCCCACTCTGTAGCCCCTGGCCCACCTGAGTTCTCCAGCAGCAGCAGCCTGGGGACAGCTCCCCACCTCAAGTCCCTGTGTCTTTCTTCTCAGTCTGAGGTCTTTCTTCAGCCTTGTTCTGGCTGTGATGCAACCAGCCACAACCCACACAGGGGAGCTTGGGTTCCCAGGCCACCCTTCCACCAGTACGGGAGAGGGTTGATGGCTAACAACCCCAGCCTCCCCACCCAGCTCTGGGAAGATTCTGAGGCTGGGCCAGTGGCTTCTCAGAGGGTCACTGCCAGAAAGCCCCTGTTGCCCATGGCAATAACTCATCACTCGCACATCCTCATGGTTATTCTGTTTCCTGTCCCACTTTCCCCCCACATCCTTACCTGGACTTTCTGGAAACGCCTTTTAAGCAAATGACCTGCACTCAGGTACATCTCAGACTCAGCTTTTGGGAAACGGAAACTAACCAGTAATGGCCTGGCTATGGTCATCCCTCAAGCCGGTCCTGTCTCTACTTTTCTTTTTCTTTTTCTTTTTTTTTTTTTTTTTGTCATTTTTGTGACCTGCCGCACCGCGCTCAGCCAGTGAGCGCACCGGCCATCCCTATATAGGATCCGAACCCGCGGCGGAAGCGCTGCTGCGCTCCCAGTGCCGCACTCTCCTGAGTGCGCCACGGGGTTGGCCCCTGTCTCTACTTTTCTGAAGAGCAGTGTGTTGCCTGATCCTTAAACTTCCCTTTTCACCTAAGCTTGTGTGATTGAATTGGGATCTTGTCATTCTCAAACAAAGAATCCTGAAACAGAACAGGTGGGCAAGTCACTGCAGCACCCAGGGCTTTGACAGAAGTGGTCTGTCAGGGATAGTGGGGTGGTGGTCTCCAGACCCTATCTGAGCTACCAGTGGTAGGAAGTGAGTCTGATTGTCCTCTAATGGCAAGACAACCGAGTGAGGAGGGAAAGGGACACATGGCCCCTCGGACCTGACCTGACATTAACACTCAGGGAGGTGGGCCAGCAGCATCCCCTGCGGATAGGGATGGAGCAGTGCCCTCTGTATCATGGCTGGGGCTGCAGCATACCCCGTAACTGCTACCTCATCCCTAGGAAGAATCAGGCCTTCACCTCTAGACTTCTAGAACACAGGTTTTGTGCACATTGCTCAGAGGAGGAAGCTTAGGCTCTGGGAGGTGAGACCAGGGTAAATCCCTAAAAGGAGAAAGCAACTTCTACAGACCCCAGAGCATGGTCACGTCTTTCAAATGCATGTAAATAACTAAATCTGGTTCTCCCATCCTGCTGAGTGCAAGTCTACAAATACACTAGATTTTGTTATTTATTTGAGTGAACTTGACTACTTAATTAGCTACTTAAAAGTTCAGCTTAGACAGTGACTCAGCTACATACACCTGTAGGCTTAAATCCATCATTTGTTCATTCAGACAATCAACAAATAAACCTTACGAATTTACTTGGATTAAGAACCCAAAGTCTTCTTGAGATGTCATTTTTTAGTGCTTATTTCACTTCGGGTTGCTGGGAGATAAATTTTTTTTTAAAGAGCAATTTGCATAAAGATCAGGAAAGCATCTTAATAATGTCAATATATAGCCAAATGTGCTAAAGTGCTAAAGTGACAATTTTTCACTGGATAATTAAGCCTCAAAATTTAAATGTTATAAAAGAGATACACTTGTATTCCATGGAGGTCTATTACACTTAGGTAGCTAATTATTTCTTGAGAACATCACTGAGTCATGTTAGACATCTTCTTGCTAATTTAATAATATTAAGCTACTGGGAGATGGTTCCTATTCTACCGCATAATCAGGGATGGAATACTGGTAGGGTTTTATTCACAGAATTGTGGGAAATTCATTCTTCTAATCACTAGCACAAATCTCGACAATCTGTCTGGCAGCCAGGAACTGAAGTGAAGAAGTTTTCTTTCCCTGATACGTATGTTGTAAATTTCATTAATTCAAACTGATGGAGTGGAAGAGTGTCTTCGTCCATTTGTGTTACTATAACAAAATACTCGAGACTGGGTAATTTATAAATAGTATTTTCTCACAGTTCTGGAGGTAGGGCAGTCCCAAGATCAAGGCACCAGTGGATTTGATGTCCCGTGAGGGCTGCTCTCTGCTTCCAAGATGGGACCTTGTTGCTGTGCCCTTCATGGGGGAGGAATGCTGTGCCTTCATGTGTCCAAAGGGATGAAAGGGCAAAAGGACCAAATGCTGTGTGAAGCCACTTTAATAAGGGCACTAATCTCATTCACAAGGGCAGAGCCCTCATGACTGAGTCACCTCCTAAATACCCCACTTCTTAATACTGTCCCATTGATGATTAAATCTCAACATATAAATTTTGGGGGACACACTCAAACGACAGCAAAGAGCCAACCATTTTGGTAGAAAATATCAACTGTATGATTTATTAAATACTTTAAACATTTTTTCTTTTAAGTCTGAATAGAATCTTGACTCCAGCACAAAATAGTCAATATAAACATGTTAGCCATCATTATTGCCTCAATAAAGATACTAGAAGAAACTTGAAAAAATTCTCTTTGACGTGGCATGTAGATTGTTTACAAAGTGAGTCTGATAATTCTTCCCATCCCTGCACACTGGCCTCTTCATCCCGTCACATTATCACTTCTCTCATCCAGAGATCCAGAGAGAGCGTCTGTCCCCCTCTCCCCACCCCCCCAAATCTCGTGACTTGCTTTGAACAATAGCTTGTGGTGGAAGTGACGTCATGTGAACTTAGAGTCCAGGCCTCAGCTCAGTGCAGCTGCAGCTTCTACTCCTATCTCTTGGAACTCTGCTGCAACCATGTGAAAAAGTCCCAGCTGGCACTCTGGACATGGGAGACCACCTGCAGAGAGAGGCCCAGCAGACGGTCAGCTCCACTGCCAACCGTGTTAGTGAGTCTCTCCTGGACCAGATGGCCCCAGGGGAGCTACCGGACTAGTGGGACCCCTGAGTGACTCCAGGCAAGGCCACAGAAGTACTGCCCAGCCTCGCCCAGCCCACGTTGCCGACGCACAGAATCGTCAACAAATAAAGTAGTGGCAGTTTAAACCCACTAGGTTTTGGGGTGGTTTGGGATGTAGCAACACGTCACTGACACAAATGGCTTTTCACTAAATGCAGACAATTCAGAAATAAAAGTACAAAATAAAATATCTCTCACAATCCCACCTCCAATGTTAACTACCATTATTAATAGTGTTGATATTTTTCTTTGTGTTTTTTATAAGAATGGAAACATTGTTATGAACTGAAGTGTGTCCCTCCAAAATTCACGTGTTGAAGCCCTAGCCCTTAATGTGACTGCATTTGGAGACAGGGCCTCCAGGGAGGTACTTGAGGTTAGATGAAGTCATAGAGGTGAGCCCTAATCCCATAGGATTAGTGTCCTTGTAAGAAGAGGAAGACACTTCAGATCTCTCTCTCTCTCTCTCCCTCTCTCTCTCTCTTCCAAAGCACAGAGGAAAGGCCATGTGAGGATGTGGCGAGAAGGCAGCTGTCTACAAGCCAAGGAGAGAGGCCTTGCCAAGAACCAACCTGACTTCCAGCCTCCAGAAATGTGAGAAAATAAATCTCTTTACTTTAAGCCACCCAGCCTCTAGTATTTTGTTATGGCAGCCTGAGCAGACTAACATGCGTGCAAGTATTGTTTTAGACATTTGCTGCTTTATGCACCTGGTGTGAATGTTTTCTCAGGTCACAAGACGGTCTTCAGCATCGTTTTAAATAAGCACTTAGAATGACATCTTAACATGGGTCCTCTAGAAAATACAGCCTGGGGCAAGGATTAAAATGTCCATACTTTATTTGGGAGGAGCAAGCTCTGAGCTGAGACCTTGAGAAGAAAAGGAAAGGAAAATATGAAAAAAAAAAAAAAAAAAACACAATGTGAAGCTGTGTGAAGAGCCACCGCGACCACTTATGACAAACTGCACAAAGACGCAGCAGTCACTGGCCACATCCCTCTGGCATCAGGAGCTTCCCCAGAAGGGCTGCAAGGAGGGCCCCCACCACAGGGCAGTTCCCGGAAGGGACAAGGAGGGGGATGTATCTGCTCGATGCCCTCCTGTCTCTCACTGCCAACAGGTCGAGGGTCACCCCCATAGGGAGTGTAGGGACTCAGAAGACAACACCCCAAGACTCGGCACTGTGGCACGCTGAGTGCTTTGAACTGAAGGAGACGGGGAGGGCTGAGACGCAAGGTCTCTCTGACCTTCTCCCGCTGCCCCTTCTCCCCCAAGGTGGGTCATAGGAACTCCTGTCCCTTAAGGCAAGCCATGAAAACTGGGAAGGTCACTCTCTGACTTCCTCTTTCCCCCTGAAAGTTCTCATGTGACAAGTGTCCTGCCCCACATGTGGGGGACAGGAATATCTTATAGAGACATAGAAAAGAATCGGAAAGAACAGGACTTGCTGGGTACCACCCCACGCAGTCTATTACCCGTGGGTCATCCCCTTTCTGTCCCATCACTTTCCCCACAACTCTCCACCTCTTTCGTCAGATGTAGCATAAAATCAGTTTTCTCTGGGTCTTTGGCTCTGCAGTTCCTTAGGAAGCCCCCCGTGTCACATAAAAGTTATATTAAATAAATGTGTATGCTTTTCTCCTGTTAATCTTTCGTTGTCAGTTTCATTTCCAGCCCGAGCCAGGAGCCTTGGGAGGGTTGAGGAAGCTTCCCTCCCCTGCAGGAGCTAAGTCTGCCACACGACCAAGCTGCACCGGCTAGTCCCATGGTGTTTGCTCAGAAGTCCTGACTTGCTGTGGTTTATCCAAGTTTGGCATCTACTCTCCCACCAGGATTCCGAGCCCTGCAGACAATCAATGCCACACTTCCTATCTTGGCGTTTAGAGACACTTCATACAAATGGAGCCAACACGCAAACACACATGTACACACATGTTTGTGTTCTCCTTGTTGTGACGGCTCTTCTGTGCCTGCTTTTATTCATTTCACTCGGTATCTTGGAGATCACCCGTATCAGCACCTAAGGACCCCACCTCCTTTCTCTTTTTTTACTAGCTTCTCCATCACAGTGTAGACAGCATAATTCATTTAACCATTCCCCTGTTGATCAGCATTTAGAATGTTTCTAGTCGTTGGTGATTTCAAAAAGCACAGAAATTACTCTGTAAACATATTATTTCATGCACGTGTGTGTGTATCTATAGGATAAATTCCTAGATGTGGAATTAGTGGTTCGAAGTGTATACACATTTGTAATTTCGATGGATTGCTCCCTACTGAGGTTGTACAAATTGACATTCCAAAAGAAAATTCAGGAGTCCTCACCCTCATCTCAGTGGGGTTTTGCACTTTCCAGTCTTTGCAGGTGTGATGGGTGAAAAGCAGTAGCTCAGTAGAGTTTTCATGTGATTTCACTTATTATGAACAAGGCTCAGCAACTTTCTATATGTTTACAGCCATTTGTGTTTCTTTTTCTGAGAATCACCTGTTCATTTTTTTTGCCTATTCCCATTAGATTGTTTATTGTATATGTTTTCTAAGAACAATAAGCTTACTGAATTCTCTTTTAGTTCTCATAGCTTGTCAGCTGAGCCTCTTGGATTTTTCAAGTAGACAGCTAGAATACCTGCAAATAATTGCCATGTTGCCCTCTTTTTAGGAGTCCTGTCTAATATTCCTATCTTTCCCTGTGTGTATACTTTTACATTGACTTACAATTTCCAGAAAAGCATTAAGTAATAAGGGTGATAGTGGCCATCCGTGTCTTATACCTGACTTTAATGGGACGGCTTCTAGCATTTCAGTAATAAATCTGATATTGGTTGATAGTTTGAGATAGGAATTCTTTACCATTTTAAAAGAGTGTCCTTCTATTCCTGGTTTACTGAGAGACTATTAGTAGTGTTTTTAAAATTTAATCAATATTGGATATCAAATTTTAATAAAACCTTTTCAGAATATATTCAAAGGGGCATATATTGTTCTTTGTCTTAAAATATGATAAATCATATTAACAGATTTCCTAATCCTGAACTATTCTTGCATTCCTGGAATAGTATTTTAATATAGTGCAGGGCTCAATTCCCTAGTATTTTATTTAGGATTTCTGCATCTCTTATGTCTATTCATATAAGAATTTACTGCATGATTTTCATTGGGTGAGAAGTTCACTGTATGACCAATGGCTATTATCAGAATAATACTGTCTGATGAAGAGATATGATTTATTTTATGTTGATCTGTTCAACTGATGTGGTTTACAGTAACATATCATGACAGAACATAGAGATACATGTATACACATCTTAATGCATATATATTAAGCAATGGGAGTTACAAAAGTGTTCAAAAGTTGTATTGCACAGTTTAAATGTTTCTCTGCAGTTCTGTTCACATGAGTAATTTTAATAAAATGTGGTTTTTTCCCCACATATGGTCCAGAGGTAAATAGTCTCCATGGTGAAACTGACCTGCGCTATACTACACTTGAGAGACAGTCCACCTGGTGATGAGGACGTGGGCTCCAGAGTCCATGGGGGTGTGGGGGGAGACTTGGACTGAACTCCTTCTACTCTTCCTACCTGTGACACTATGCACAAATGATCCTCTCCTCTGCATCTTCCAATGATGATAACAGATATCCACATCGTTTGATTTTGCCAGAATCAAAAAATGAGTTTCTAAAGATAAAATATTTAAAGTAGCGCCTGGCCCATGGGAAGCATTCTATGAGTGTTTGATATCATCTGTATTATTTCTATTCCTATATTCTACTCTCAATAGTCAATAGGAAGAAAAATTTAGGTGATGGATGGTGAAAGTTTGAAAGATTGTTTGTAGCTGGTTTTCATCAGAGATGCCAGTCCCCAAATCCCCCCAAACCCTCACCATGTAGTTCTACCCTTAGCCACTGGGAGCCAGCAAGGCCAGAAGTGAGGGTCCCCAGGCTGCATGGATTTGTCTTGAAGATCTCTCCCACAAGGGCAATCAATAGCTGCAGGATGCTTTCTCTATCTGCAAATATACACATACTGGGAAACCTTGCTGATAAATACCCTTGTGTCTGCAGAGGTCTCCCTATGCTCTGATTTACCTGAGTCAATAGAAAAGTAGTGTTCTTGTATCAGAGCAAATCTTAGTCTTAACCTTGAAAGTGTAGCTATAATACACACACGTACATGAAGCTGCCACATTAAAGCAAAATATCCCTCAAACTCCAAGGATCAATTAACAGATGCATTCATGACGTGCCTGTTTACTGTGCTGTTGTCAACAGTTCTTTGTTGAAACCAACACCCCTGCTTTCATGAGAATCATTAGTGCCCAACAGGAAAGACAGGCCTTTGCATTTCACAAGTTGGCCAGCTTTGTTTCAGAGCAGAGGTCAGGCTCACCCATATTTTCACAAAATGACAGTTATAATCAAGTCCCAACAAATGACTTTCCTGCACAATAGAACTGCAAATAAAACTCTACACGTTGAATGCGCTTATTGTTCCTTCTTGTTTGCAAACATGTACACAGTGAGATCTTGAGTATTTTGGAGCTTGGAAAAACAAAATTGTCTTCCAGGCTGTTTGAGCACTGGTTGAAAATCGGCTCCTGGAGAAATGCCCAACTTTTTTGGAAGAGTCTATCTTATGCATCCTAAACCCTCCCACAGGGAGAAAACCCTTGGTAATGATGGCAGGCGTGAGGGGAGAGAAGCTGGAGGTGGCAGTGGAGACCACCCACACGAACGCAGACATGCACGAGGCCACCCTGGCTCACCACCCACGGTCACCTGCCAATGAGCTCCCAGTGGGTTCTGACCTCCGCATAATGACTCTCCCCTAACTGCATTCTCACAAATTCAACATGATCCTGTCTTTGCTCATACAAAATGTAGTTTCTTTAATCTTATGTTTAAATTTCTGCAGAAGATATAGGAAAGAAACAAAGCAAAATGTTTTTCTTACTCTCTTATATAGCCACCCAACACAACACTTCTGACGCCAGATGTGTGGGGTTTTTTTTCCCCACACAACAAGCAATTCTGCAGCAGACACCAACTGGATGTCCTATAATTCAATTCAATTCCGACACTATCTACCTAGAGATAGCATCAGATCCCACAGGTTGAGGGATCAGTCCCACAAGGCTGCCCTCTCTTCAGATGCCAGTGGCAAGCCCCAGGTTGTGACCTGTGCTTCTGACCCACAGGCTATAGATCAGTGTTCCCAGTACCTCCTTCCTCAGGTTTGACTGATTTGCTAGAGCAACTCTCAGAATTCAGGGAAACACTTTACTTGGGATTATCCATTTGTCATAAAGGATATTACAACAAATACAGATGACCAGCAGATGGAAGAGATGATAGAGCAAGGTATGGGGGAGGAGGTGTGAAGCTTCCATACCCTCTCTGGGCATGCCACGCTCCAGGACCCTCCATGTTCAGCCATCTAGAAGCTCTCGGAACCCTGTCCTCTTGGGATTTTATGGAGGCTTCATTATACAGGCAGAATTGATTACATCATTGGCCATTGGTGATTAATTAGTTCAACCTTCTGCCACTCTCTCCTCCCCACCCCCAAGGTTGGGGTTGGAACTGAAAGTTCCAACCCTGTAATCATGTGGTTGGTTCCTCTGGCAACCACTGCCCATCCTGAGGCTACCCAGGAGCCCCCAGCCACCAATCATCTCATTAGCATACGAAAAATACTTATCACTTTAGAGATTCCAAGAGTCACAGGAACTGTGTGCCAGGAGCCAGGGTTATCAACCAAATATAAATTTCTTATGATATCATAATATCAAAAGATTCAGAAGGAAAGAAATCATCCCAACTTCTGAGAAGTTGGCAGACTCTGGAAAGTATAATGGAGTCTGCAGACCTGGGCTTCTCGTCCTGATTCTGTCACTTTGCTATGTGCCTTTAGAGAGTGCAGTAGCTTCTCTGGACTTCAGTCTTATTAGGGTAGCAAGGTTTGCTGTGCTTGCCTTGAAGGATTATTATGAGATTCAAACAGGATTATATATTAGAAAATTCTTAGGAGGTGTGAAATACTGCACAGTGTAAGGCATTGTCCTTTACAGCAGCATATAGGGTGAGCTCCTGCTAAATGCTTGATTAAGAAAACACAAAATAAAAATTTAGAATTGAACAGATGTGTAAAGGGACAAATGTGTGATTCCACTTATATGAGATACCTAGAATAGGCAAATTCATAGAGACAGAAAGTAGAATAGAGGTTAGCAGTAGACGAGGGGAGGGCGGAAGGGGAATCAGTGTTTGATGGGGGCCGAGTTTCTGTTTAGAGCGATGGAAAGTTCTGGAAATGGACAGTGGTGATGGTTGCACAACAACGTGAAGGTATTTAATGCCATTGAATTGTACACTTAAAAATGGTTAACTTAATATTATGTGAATTTCACCTGAATTTTAAAAAAGAAGAGAAAAAAAAAAAAAGGCACAAGTCTTCCTGGTGGAGCTGAGGCAGGGATGTGCCGGCAGAGGAGCTCAGAGGAGAGGTGAGCAGCTCCCTCCCGGGGCCCAGGGGAGCCACCTGAGGCTGGAGCCATGAACAACCAGGCTTCCGAGGGGGGGCTCCTGCTGCCATCTGAGTTACACCTGGAGGGAGGGAGGGCGCACCTCACTTGAACCCACAGGAACTTCAATTTTAAATTTCTGGTTTCTAGACTATCACAGCCAAGTGTCTTCTCAAGTAAGTAGAGCAATAGACTATTGACGAGATACATATATAAATAAGAAAAGGTTCAAAAAAGATGTCCCAGCTAAGCGGAGACAAAAAGAAAGCAGATGTAGCAAAATTAATACCAGAAAAAAATTGAATTTATGGTGAAAATCACTAAAGGAGACCACAGGTATATTTTATGCTGATGAAAAGTTTAAGCTTGAGTTCTCGTATACTTAACATAGTTTTAAAATGCGAAAGACAGGTAGAAAGACCAGAAGGAGTCGATAAGCCCACATTATGCTTTAACACGTTTCTCTCAGAAGTTGATCAAGTATGTATAAAAAAATGCCCCCAAAGAGCCCCAAACCCCCATTTTTGGACACTGAAAAACATAATTCTATATAAAGCATGGGTCAAAGAAGAAATTATGCTGACTTTTTTAAATATTAAGAAGTGAATGACAAAGAAAGTAGAAAATATCAAAATCTATGTGCTTTTGCTAAACCATTACTTAGAGGGAAAGTCAGAATACATATTTGAAGAAAGGAAAGATTAAAAATTGAAACTGGCTTAACAAGTTAGAAAAAGAATAGTAAAGAAACCAGAAATACAGAAATTGCAAAACTAGCAAGAAATAAACAGAATAAAAGAATAGAGAGAATCCACAAAACCAACATCTGTATTTTTAGCTTAACTAGAGAAACATCTGGCAAGATTGATTGAAGAAGAGGTACAAGGAGAAAAAGGGAAACTCACAATAAAAACTACTAGGATAAAAGGGGAATATAGTATATATAGCTGTATACTACAGCTATAGTAACAATTAAGACTTTTAAAATCAGAAGAATACTTTGATGCAAAACAGTATTCTTTGTACCACAGTGTTTGAAAAGAAGTGAAAATGGATAATTTTGTAGAAATATATATTACAAATAGTAAATTTAGAAAATCAGAATGGCTCTAATAAATCAATGGCATTAGAGTAAAAAATTTTCTCACACAAAAGGTCTCTGACCCAGCCATCTTGACAGGTGAGTTTTAGCAGATCTTCAAATAATAAATAGATTGTCCCTCTCTTATATAAACCATCCCCCCTCCAAAATAAATAGAGGAAAACTTCCCCAACTTGTTTTATGAAGGTAGCGTCACACTGATGTCAAAACCAGACAAGAACATTCAGAAAGAGGAAAGTTGTTGGCCAGTCTTCTGCAGCAGCCATCTAGCTGATCTCTCTGCTGTGATTTTTACTCCCTTAGGGTGTATCCCCCTTGCAGCCCAGAGTGATCTATTTAAAGTAGAAATCAGATTACATCACTGTCTTGCTCAAAGACCCCCTCCTGCTCAGCAAGTCCTGCATGCCCTTTGTGCTCTGGCCCTCAGCCACCCCTCTGTCCTGTCCTCTCCTGCTGACTGTACAGCCTCCTTGCTGCTCCCCAAGCATGCGAAGAGTACTCCTGCCTCAGGGCCTTTGCACAGGCTGTTCCACCAGCATTCACATGGTTCACTCCCACTTTTCTTCGGCCTCTGCTCGAATGCCCCCTCCTCAGAGTGGCCTGCCCTGACCACTTTAAAGATGACAGTCACTGTCCACTTCCTTCTCCTGATTACTTTTCTGCATAGTACACAGCATGGCCTAGTACAGTAAATACTTATTATTTATTTATTATTGTCTCCCCCTCCAGAAGCTCCACAAGGCAGGGCCTTTGTCTGTCTCATCCCCTGATGAATGCCAAAGTGGTGGAACAATGCCTGACACACTGTTGGTGCTGTGAAATATTTGCTAAATAGAGAAAGAAATCTCACTTATAAAGTAACATGTTAAGATCCTGCTTTAAATATTAGCAATCTGAACCCAGCAATAATTTTCAATACTAATAATAACAGCATCACGACTAGGAAGTATTTATCTCAGGAGTGCAAGGATGGTTTAACATGAAAAAATGTGCTAATGTAGCTGTCATAGGCTGAATAATGCCCCTGCCCCTGCAATGATGTCTCTGTCCTAATCCCTGGAACCTGTGAATATGTTACCTTGTACGGCAAAAGGAGCTTTGCAGATGTGGTTAACTTAAAGATGTTGACACTGATGTTATTCCGGATTATCCAGGTGGACCCAATGTAATCACCAAGACACTTAGAAGAAGAGAGAGGAGAACCAGAGTCAAAGAAGGAGACGCGAGACCAGAAACAGAGGAGAAGGGGTGAGTGAGAGGAAGGGGAAGAGATATTAAGATCCGAAGATGTTAAACTGTTGGCTTTGAAGATGGAGGAAGACCGGTGGCCTGTAGAAGCTGCAAAAGACAAGAAAATGGATCCTCCCCTAGAGCCTTCAAAACATAGCCCTGCAAAGACCTCGATTTTAAGACTTTGACCTCCAGAACTGGAACATAATAAATATGTGTGGTTTTAAGCTAGTAAATTTGTGGTAATTAGTTACAGCAGCAATAGAAAATTAATATAGCAATTTATTACGTTTACAGATTAAAGGGGAAAAAAATCATTTCAATAGATGCTAAGAGAGCATTCAGCCCCCCGCATGAAAAATCTGCAGAATAAGCCCCACAGTCCCACCAGCGAGGTTCAGACCAAGTCATTCTTTACGAATGACCATTCCAAGTGCAGCTGAGTATAGCACATGATGTGGACTCTGGATTCAGACACCCTTGGCTGGGAATTTGAACTCACAATGCAGCCATGTGCATTTATAATTTCTCCTGCTACTTTCCTCCTCTGTAAAATGGGTAAAGAAAAGTACCTACTTCAAAAAGCCACTATGGGATTACATGAGATGACCTGTGCAATGCTGCTAGATCAATCAGCTGGGCTGCCTGCCCCAGGGAGAGTGCCCCAAACTGGGCCGAGCCATGCAGGCGAGTGGATTTGGTTTTGGGGTAGTGACCACACCACGCTGTGAACTTCAGTATCATGCAGATCTTCTCAGTGCTTGCAATCCTGCCTTTGGGCTCCACCCTTCTTCTCCAGTCTGGACCCGAGCCTTGGACTTCACATCTAACCCTACTTCTCTCCACCATGTGAAGTCAGCCCATTGCCCCCCACCCCCACTCCACGAGGTCTGTCCAGAGCTCAACCACTTCCTTGGGCTGTGGACCACACGCAAATTTGATTCCAGACTCGTGTGCAGCATCAACAGGACATGCGGATTTCCTAACTAACTCTGCAGCAGGTGGTTGTTTGTCATGATCTCCAGCCTAACTTTGAAGATACTATGCCAATAATAGTCCCACAATGAAAATAACAATGTGCATTTGTTGGGATCGTAACCCAGGTTGGGCCCTGCCTGTTATTTGTAAGCTCACAACAACCCTGTACGGTAGCAACAGAGGAAGAAACGAGATCACAAAGGCTGAGTTAGTCACTTGCTGAGTGATGAGGTCCCTCGTCCGGGTGACGCTGAGGCCAGTGCTCTTCCCACCTTCACCCCACCCCCCCACCCTGGTCTGGGTTTGCACATAGCTCAGCAGCTGGTTCATGCTAATCTCTAGAACATGGATCCTAGGGAAAGTTTGTCCTTTGGGATCAGGACTTGGCCACCTTTCCCCAAACCAACAGAGCCCAGTGCCAATCATCCTTTGCCAAATTTGGCCTAATTTTTGTGTTGAGAAAATGAATCCAGAAATAGCATTCTTACCATTCTCAACATCTCTTTTAACTCCATATTTCACCAGTTAGTAGATTTTACTGATTTTTGCTTGGAGGTTTTTAGAGACCCAGCAGATTCATTATAGGAAATCAAATCCACTCAGAGAGAGTAGCTGAGCCCTGTTTAATCATTGGCCATGCCCAGACTCGTTTCAACCATAACTCACTTTACCTGAGTTCAATTGTACCTTTTCTGCAAAAGAAATGCCTAACACTGAGTCATCGTGAAAATCCCATATCATTGTTGGAACCCCCAATTCAAAATTTGATCTTTGGTCCTATCGATTAACCATTAAAAAATCAGCTAAATGTGACATCAGCCATATCAACTGTATTGTCCATAAATGGGAGATGCTGTGGGGTCTTGTCTTTCTTAACCATAACCCCAACCCCCTTCCCTATTTCCTTTCCCCTCTGCTACCAGAAGAGTCATTCACTGGTGGGCTAACAGCTGTTCTCATCTTGGATTTTTCTTCTTAAAATAATAGGAAAAAATTCTTTCCTTGTAAAATATAACCACATTAAAGAAAATTTGGAAAATGGAAGAAGAAGAAGAAAAAAAACCCTTTAATCTCAGCAAGCTGAAGTTGCCAACGGTTTATGGCCGATCTCCACATTGTGGCCCCTGGAGATATGAAAGCTGAAATCCGTCTCTGCGTGTAACTATGGAGAATCATGTCCCTGTCCTTCCGGCCCTGCTGAGGACCAGCTGACACGGGTGACAGGCCACCACGCCTGCCCTGGGAGGGGCAGCGTCCTGTCGAGTGTGTGCACAGGGACGTGCGTGTCCTCCTCTCTTCCTCCTTTTTGTTAATGCTCGTCCCTATCCATTTCTCCTTTTGATTTTGTGTTTTTCTGTATTTCCTCCTAGGCAACGTTCTTCAGGAGGTGAGTCATTGTACGTTTTCTCAAAGTCCACACGTACAGGAGGACACGAGTACACAGCAAGTGGAAATTGCCCATGTGCTTGGGGAAAGACGGCCACATGAGCACCGAGGTCCCCCGCTCCCAGGGCCACGCACCTCGCCGGAATTAGCAACATTTCCACTGCTTCTCACAACTTGCTAAAATGTTCTGCGATGTTATCTCCTCTGAGTTCAAACACCACTTTGTAGCCTAATATTTCAGGATGGGCACTGGTCAGAGGCTTCAAAAGTATGCATCCCTCTCCGAGCTTCGGTTCCCACAGCTGTAAATGGGACAAGTCTCTAGATGCCCCTCTGGTGGCCCTTCCCTGGCTCCCTGGCCACTCCGACCCTGCTCAGTGGAAACTGCGACCATGGGACTCCCACTCCCAGCTCAGCCCTGCCCTGCACTCCAGGACCTGTGCTGACTTGAGGCAGGTGGGAGTTATGAAGCATCAGCCCCTCATTCTAAGGTTTGCCATTTGATCCACCCCTAATGTCCCTAACCCAGTTCAGGAAATTGGGTTTGGGCCCAATTTATTAAGACAGCAAACACACATAAGCCCCTGCCCAAAGCAGGGGAGCCTGTCTACAGGCTGGCTGGTAACTATGACCGGTGTCATCTGCTTGATAAGATGAGCTGGGCCAAGCCCATTCCTTCTCGGGAAGTTGGCATGAGATGGGACACTGGGGATGAATGATGAGTTTGTGCAGAGGGGGCCAGGGAGATTGTGATGGGCCGTGTGTCAGTTGATGACAGAGCAGAGACTGAGGACCCAGGGAGGGAAGAGTGAGATCTGGGCAGACAGAGGCAAAGGGAGATGGAGAGACAGCCTGGGGATGGTCACCTGGCTGTCCCACCATCACCACCACTCCCAGGAGACCCTCTCCACCTGGAGTCCTGGACTCCTGAGCCATCCCTGCTGTACTTACAGTGGACCTTCCTTTACTTAAGCTGCTGTGGGTGTTTCTATTTCTAGCCTAATTATTTAAACTCAGAACAAAGGAAGAGCTCAGGTCTAACCCCCTATTCTACATTTGTGGAAACTGGTGCCCACAGCAGTCAAGTACCATGCCCAGGCCACCCAGTGACACCCCAGGGTCCAAGTCATAACCTTCTCCAGGATGGCCTTCAAGTTACAGAGCTCAAGAGGGCAATGCTCCCATCTTAAAGCTGAACACAAATTATTCTATTTCTAAATATAACTCCGTAGCATGACTTAACAATCTCTTGGCATCTCATTAGTATTTCAGGGGTACATGAAGCACTGTCTATGAGAGAGTACAAAGTTTTGATTTTGCAAATGTGAGATGCTGAATACTACGGCCTATTTCTATTTGGGTCTTACCTAGAACTGCATTAATAGTGAGAGCCCAGTTGATGACTGCAGCAAGCAAGAGCAATTGCTAAAGAATACAATATATTTGCTAAATCCAAAAGCAATTTTGTTTTAGCTTTCTCATTTGGCCAGAGGAGTTGGCAAGTGTAAGTGTTAATTCAATTTGGCTCTCTGGTTGAAATAGAAGACCTGGGAAAATTAAATGTATTTGTGAACTAAGCATACTTTTATCTATTAATGCCCACATCCTAATATTTTTGGTTCAATTTTCAGTTAATGATAACAGCTAACATTTGTTGCATGCTTACCGTGTGCAAGGAACTTCTAATTAATAATCACATTTAATCTCACATTAACCCTATGAGAAAAGTGTATTATTATAGAAACTACAACAACTGTTTGTATTAGTCCGTTTTGTGTTGCTATAACAGAATTACCTGAGACTAGGTTTATTTGGCTTACGATTCTGGGACAGCTTCATCTGACATGGGCCTGAGGCTGCTTCTACTCATGGCAGAAAGTGGCAGGCAGCTGGCAGGTACAAGCAGATCACATGGCGAGAGGAAGCAAGGGAGAGAGGAGGTGCCAGGGTCCTTTAAACAATCAGGTCTCACGGGAACTAACAGAACGAGAACTCACTCATTAGTCCCCCCTCCCCCAGGGAGAGCATTAATCCAGTCATGAGGGATCTGCCCCCATGATCAATCTGTTTCCAACACTGCCACATTGGGGATCAAATTTCCACATGAGTTTTGGAGGGGACGACACATCCAAACTCCATCACTGTTATACGAGGAACTCCCTGTAACTTGCCCAAGACACACAGCCAGGAAGGGGCAACACGAGGTCCCTACCTCTGTGGCCCACTCTCTCCCAACCTTTTAGCCATATTGCCCAAAGAGGGTGAGCTGAGGAACCAGATGACTGCTGTTTGAGGTCCAGACAGGGAAGATAGTTCAGGAATTTGTAATTGCTCATCCCTGCTGGGAGATATTAGCTACACATTAGCTGTAACATGTGAATCATGACACTTGTTTCCAGCTGACTTATTACCTATGCATAATGGTGCTCACCAGCTTGCCAGCTTGGTTTAGAAAATCCTGGAAAAATATGATGCTCACTGCTTCCAGTTGCTCCCTACTGCTGATGGATCAACCAAGGATCCAAGGCCCCCACCCAGCCTGTACTGCTGGCGGGCGTTCCTGGCTTCAGTCCTGCATCCGTAGGGTGAGTTGTGACCCTGGGACATTTTTAGGGATGTTGATGTATCACATCCCATGCACTCTGCAGACACCCTCTGAGAACACTGAACTGCTAACATGTTGGAGGGCAGCAGCAGACGCTCAGCAAGCCTTGATGGAATGCGTCCTTAGGGCCCCCACCCAGGACAGGGTGTCCACCCTGCACGGGGTCCAAGGGGCAGCAACTGAACTCTGGGAGCCTCCCTTGTCCCTGCTCTTGCTGCTCTATGGGAGACCCAGGGCACACATCCAAGGGCCATCTGCATACGCCCAGCAGGGAGGTGAACAGATTCCTAGCAAGATGCAGGGGGGGTGGGGGAGGCCTGCTGAGGTGCTACACCGCATTGCTGGTCAAGTTACTGTCCTCTCTGTCCCTCAGCTTCCTTATCTGTCAGAAACAAAGGACAAAAATGTCCTGGGGAGGAGGAGAGGGCTCAACTGTGACTTGGTGAGGCAGAGACACTCCCGGCTTACTCCTGGGATGTGGGGCTAGCCCAGCCCCCGTCTTCTGGCTGGTAGTTCTAGGGGTACATAGGACCCTCACTTTCACCCTGAAATTTGAAGTGAAAATTGTCATTCTTGTGCTTAAAAACACAGGAGGTGAAGCACTTCCTATTTATCCAAAAAAATATTCTCAGCTCCCGGCACGCACCTTCCCCTCTGTGCTCGAGCCGGGGAGGATTTTCATCACGCCCCAACCCCACCAGGCACTCTCCTGCCCTTTCCCATGTCTTTCCCCTCTAGCCATCCTTCTGGGGTCAGCAAAGCCCCACTTGATTTCCACTACGTGGAATTCATCTGTCCTGCTTGTGTGCTCCCCAGCAGGTTCATTATATTACTCTGAATCAATCATTCATTCATTCAACAAACACGCTCTGAGTGCTGGCTCTACGACCTGGACACTCAAGTCAACAGAGGGGACAGAGGAGAAAAATGGCAAATAGGGAGGGCCAGGGGGAAGTCACGGAAGAAGTGCGGGCACATTCCCAAACTCTCTCCATCCAGGTTTTTTAAAATTCATGTTTATATTTCCATGCTATAAAAAAGTTCATTCCCTTTTTAAAAAAAATTAACAATTAAAAAATTTTAAAAATTAATTTAAAACTAACGAAGTATTTTTCTAAAATTTTTAAATTAATTAACAATTAATTAAAAATTAATTTTTACCCTCTCCATCAAATGCCTGTAAGAATACACCAGAGGCAGGCCGTACAGATGAGAGCAGTGCCCCATCACTGCGTGGCCCTGGAGGTCCCCACAGGGTCCCTTCTCTCTCTGGTCTGTATTTCCTGGGCCCGGGAGGGCTCCTTGGCCACATCGCCCACAGGCCCACGTGCTGCTTCTTACACATGGGAAAGGTGTGAATGGCTCCCACAGTCAAGGGCACAGAAAAGAGGCAGAAAGAGACTCAGAATGTCTTTCAGGAGCCGTTACTGCCCAGGGGTAAAGCCAACCGGTCTTCCTGTCCTGAGTCCCACTCCTCCAGCTGAAATCATTTAAGTAAAAGTACCGCCCCTCCCACGACCCCCCCTGGAAACTACAGGCACAGGTGGTTTCCCTCACCACGTGGTTTCCACTTTGATTTCTCCGACTTCCAAGGGCCCGACGTGCCCATCCCTAGGCCAGAAACAGAGAAGGGAGTGCAGCTCCCGGCTAGGCCCTCCTGCGCCCCCACCGCCTGTTCTCACACCCCCACCCCAGGCCCACCCTGGGGGCTTCCAGCGCCCCCTCCCCGCCCCACCATCAGCACTGGTCTCCTCTAACAGGGCCCCCCAGCCAGATGAGCACTTGAGCTGCAGGGTGTGCAGAGCAAGGCTGCATGCCTGTCCTTCCTTCTGAAACGTGGGCACGCCCTCGACTGCAGATTTGGGGCACCGGCCACTGCAAGAGCAGTGTGTCGCGGGCCTGAGGGCTGCGGCTCTGGCCTCCGTGTCCCCCTTGCTCTAAAGGGACAGCATGTCCACAGCTTCCCTCTGCAGTCCTAGTGTTGAAAATCACAGCCCCCACCTGCACCCCCACAAGCCTGGGCTGCTCCCCACCAGTGACCTCCTGAAAGAGGGACCCTCTAAAGGCGAGAAAAAGTAAAAAGGGACCCCCGGCTGGGCAGGTTAGTTAAATCCCCCTTGCGCGTTTGGTTCCTGCGCTGCATTTGAACTTGGGCCTTAGGGGATGAAGGCCCGTCTCTGGTTCGGTCCAGGCCTCTCCCAGCATCTGCATTAGTGGAGCCTAGAAAGTACCCACTGATGAGCGTAGGAAGAGGGTCCCTGTGTCAGACTTGATACGTGGGGAAGGAGGCCTGGCGAAAAGAGACACGTTTCCTATAAATACGGCAAGAGCAGGCACAAAGGATCCTATACTGGACGGCAGAGGTGTGTGCCAGCTCCTAGACCCCCACGCAAGGGCAGGGCCTCTCTGCCCACTTCCTACCTCCTTCCCTTCTCATGCCCTGGACTCACTTTATTCTTATTCCCAAACAGACTGCAAATTCTGAGGTCAGGACCATGTCTTCCCCGGTAATCTCAATACTCAGCATAGTGCAGTGATGTGGTAAGTGCTTAATAAACTTGTTGTTGAATGGGGGAAAAAAAGAAAGAAAAGAAAAGCAGGAAGGAGACTTTCTGGGCCCGAGATTTGTATATTTTTAGATTCTAATTACAGAGTATCTGTCCACCCTTTTCCTTCTTATTTATCAAAACCGACTTTGTGGGTTAAAAAAAAAAAAAACAATGATGCATTCAATTCATTCATCTACCAAGCTTTTACTTAACACTTACTGTACTACATACTTCTTGTATTTGGGAGTTTACTAGCCCTGAGGGAACTCTGTATCTGGGAACATTCTTACACTGTGTCAGTGTTCTAGAAATCAATTCCCAGAATCCCAACAATCGTGTAAGTAGGAAAGGGTAAAGAGACAGTTCTTCTAAGTACCCTTGTAGGGTTTTTTCCCCCCACCATGAAATGTATTCAACAACGATGAGATGTCAATAGATTCCTAAATTTTCAAACATCTCTGCAAAAATCCAAACCCTGAACCACATCTTCCTGTCTGTCCAAACAGGTAATTATACTTTGTGTATTCAAGTCTTTTATCTTTGACCTATCCAATGCACAAAAACAATTTAACCTTTAAACCAAGTCATGTACACCATTTTACTCCTAGAAAGATGAATTTATGTTATTCCGTCAAATCAGTATCCACCTGACCTTTAAACGCACCAGTGTTTCTTGGAAAAATATTATGGCTGGGATGCCTACCGTGGTAAACAATATCAGATGCTCCTACCCAGTGTTGGGCCATGCTGTGCTGTGACTTATCAAAATAAGGGGTTGGGAATCAGCAGGGACCAGAGCTCTTCTGACAAACTCTACAGGACATAAAGAACAATGTAAATGCGCCAGAGTTGGCAGATGTGTTTCTATATTATTATTCCAGAGATAACAGCTAAGGTGAATCATTTCCCACCACCTACCATTCCAAATTATTTCAAATTCTGAAGGGACCCTATTTATTTCATTGGTAGCTAGCAATTTACTTAGCTGAAGATCATTATATTTATGTGTCTGTGAAATCCTCACAATAATTACGCATTTGAGCTGTCTCAGATGTGCTATATGTATTCTCATTAGTCATATACTTGCAAGGATATTATCACTTTTTTTGGTAGCAACCTTCACAACATACATATAAAGCGCCCAGCTGAATGTGAACTTTGATTCTCATGGTTTTCTTACATTTTAGATTTATCAAACAGCAGGATGGCCTGCATCCACATGCAAATGCTTACAGAATGCTGGGAAATTGTCTTAATTTCTCTTTTCTCTACATCACTTCAGTGCCGCAGCCCTGGAAGATATTGTATTGGGCAGCAGGGAGAACAAACCTAGCTGAGATCTGAAATTACTTTAGGAGCTTACCAGAAAGTTCCATAATGGGAAATATTTATGAGGCAGTACGCTTCCTTCCAAACCGTAGAGTCATTGACGGATAAGTACAAGGCATTTGTTCTCGAGCAAGTGTCCCCAGGTTGAATTCTAGACAATATTCGTGAGGCTGATTGGTTTACTTGAAAGGTCTAGTTTGTAGTTTTAAAGTCAGAGATTACGAAAGGGAACAGACTGCCTTGTAGTTTTGAGTGTTTCTGCCTTCCCCACATTTATTTCAGAAAAGTGTACTGTTATTATAAACACCGTGATTCTCAGAACATGTCTAACATTGACAAAAAATAAGAACGATTCTCCCTCCTGAGCAATGATTCCAAGGGAGTATGGGGATTCATTCATATGCCAAAAAACATTATGAAACCATTATGCTCAGGATAGAGAGACATATCACACTTACCATGGTTTACCAGAATGCATTATTTGTGTGGTCATTGGATATCCATGTGACTCCCCGGCTGGATGGTAAGCCCCAGGAGCAGGTGGACTCTATCTGCTTATGTCCACCTTTGCATCCCCAGCACATAGTAGAGTACCTGGCACATAGTAGGTGCTTAATTAATATTTATTGCACAAGTAAATGACTGAGCAAATAATATCAACCAGCTCCATGCCTTCTTTGAGCCTTTACATGGGACTGAGAAGTCGTGCGTGACTTTTCCATATAAGATTTAAGCCAGAATCCAGTAGGGGCCATCACATTCCTCCATTCATGATTTGATGAGCACCTACTATGTGTCAGGAATTGTGCCAGGCATGGGAGCAGCCATAGTAAACAAGTCACATGGATCTGTCCCTCACAGATCTTGTAGTTTAATGGAAAAGCAGACATTTAGCAAGAGTTCACAAGAAAGGAGATTTCAGAGCAGGGAAAATAGACACTTAGCAAGTTTACTACTGAAGGTAGAAAAGCAGGAGAATGTGGTTCCTGTTAGCATCGCTGTGTAAAAAACTACCCCAACGTTTGGTGGCTTAGGAGGAGACATTGTGGGGTGGTGGAAATGTTCTATATCTCATTCGTGATGGTGGTCTCATGACTATACATTTGACAAAACTTCTCAAACTATGTACCTAAAAAGGATGAATTTTACTAAATATAAATTATACCTTAATAAACTGACTTTAAAAATTAAACAAAAAAATCTTAGAGGCTGAAAATAATCACTGATTATGCTCACAGATACCATGGATTGGGAATCTGGGAAGGACACAGTGGAAAAACTAGTCTCTCCTCCATGAAGCCTGGGACCTTAGGTGGGAAGACCCATGGGCTGGAAGTGACTCGATGGCAGAGACCTGGAGTCACCAGGAGGCCCCTCACGTGTCCGGTGTGTGGGGTCTGGGCTGGAGTGACTGGAAGACTAGAATGTCACCTGGAGCACCCCCATTTCAGCCTCTGCATTTAGCAAATCCTCGTTGAGTGCCCACTGTGTGCCAGGGACTGTAGTGGACACTAGGGATACAGCAGTTCACACAATAGACAAATAGCCCTGCCCTGCTGGAGTAAGCAGTCCAGAGAGTGAAGATTATAAATAAGTAAATTAATGGTACGGTAGAGGGAATACACGAATGGAATAAAAATCTTAAGCAAGGTAAGGGGGGTGGGGAGGACGGGGAAGGCACATTCTCTGTGCATGGGAACCTCCCGGAGTTGTGCGATTGACGGGGTGCAAAATAGTATGTCACTGTGGTTTTCGTTGCATTTTCTTGCTCACTGATGAGCTGAGTTTCTCTTCAGATGTGTGGCAGAGACTGCTAGGTGACCACCCAACACGGTACCCCTCTTTCTCCGGCAAGATGAGACTGCACTTCCCAGCGTCCCCCGCGGCTCCCAGCCTCCCCCGCGGTTGGCTGTGGCCCTGATGCAGTTCCAACCAATAGAACGTGAGCAGCTGCGCCTGCTCCGTTTCCAGGTCCGGCCATAAACACCTCCCACGGGAATCTTCACCCTGTTTTCCTCCAGCACCCGAGTTCCTAGGGCAGCGTCAGAGGTGCCATGTTGGAGATGGCAGAGCCTCCAGGAGCCTGGGACCCTGCAGCCTGGGAAGAGCAGAGCTTTGCCCCTCCCCGCTCCAGCCGAGAACACGCGCCATGCTTATATGAGCACTGAACAAGCTTCTGTGGGGGCCTGAATGCTGCAGCAGCATCCCCACCCTCCCCAAAGCAACGTGCTTATGGGCCATTTGGTTTCTCTCTTCTGAGGCTTGCCTGCTTAGACCCTTCGCCGAACTTAGGATGGGATTGATTCTTTTTTATTCATCTGCAGGACTGCTTTATGTCCTTGCTATTCAAAGTGTAGTCTGCGGACCAGCAGCATAACCTGCACCTGAGACCTTGTTAAAAATGCAGAATCTCAGGCCCCACTCAGACCTGCCAAATCAGAACCAGCATTTTCAAAAGAGCTCCTGGTGATTCCAACACACATTAAAGGCTAAGAAGCACTGCTTCAAATGTTCTGAGATAATTCTCCGTCTTTTACAAGCACTGAATTCATTTTCTGTCAGTCTGTAGCTACCTTTACATTTTGGGGCTCTATCTTCTGATGCTGTGGTTTGTTTCATGTGATTATTTTCAGCCTCTTAATTTTTAAAAAAATTTTCACATTGTAGTATTTACCAATGTTTTATTTTATGATTTGTCCTCTTGGTCGCTTGAGAAATTCTTCTCTGTGTGAGGTTATGCAGATATTATGCTATATTTTCTTCTAAAAGTCTTAGGTTTTCTATTCACAGATTGTTCTTCCATCTGGAATTTATGTTCGTCTGTGGACATGCTCTAATGCTCTCGTTTTATTTTTTCCCATGGCTAATTAGCCATCCCAGCACCGTTCACTGAATTATGAATCCATTCCTCCCTGATTTATAATGTGACCCCAGTTGTAGGTTGTATTCCACGTCTCTGGGTCTCCCTATTTGAATTGTTTGGTTGTGTAATCTTTTTTTTTTTTTTCTCCCCCATTTAACCACCTATTGTGAAAAATTCCCCACATTACTGGGTGCTCTTTTACAATGTCGATTTTAGTGGCTGCCTAGTATTATGCCATAGTCTATTTTGTTAGACAGTTATGTTGTTTTCAGATTTACTTTATTGTAATTAATGCTGAGGTTAATATCCTCCACACAATCTTTGCACACATGCATATGGATTTCCTTAAGATAAATTCTTTGAAATTATCAAGTAGGCATATTTTTAAAGCATTTGATAGATACTGCCAAATTGCCCTCCAGAAAAATTGTACCAATTTATATTCACACCTGTTTCCTGCCACTTTCCTCAATATTTTAATACCTTGGCTTTTCAATCCCTGCCAATTTCATAGGCAAAGAAAATAAAGACATACTATTGTTGTAATTCATGTGCCTTTGATTACAACTGAAGGCAAACATTTTTATATGTTTATTGGTCTTTCGTGTTTACTTGTTTTAACGTGTGTGAGAGACTCTCCTGTTCTAAGCCCTTTTTTTTTTTTTGTCGGTGCATGTATCCTTTTCTTATTGATAAATATGTCTCTTTATATATGAAAAATTATAACTCTTGCTTCTGTTTATTGCAATTTTTTTGTGACTTGCACTTTACCTTTTGCATGTGGTGTTTTTTCAATGTACAGAAGGTTTAAATGTTCACAAGGTCAAATCCAGAATGTTTTCCTTCGCTATTATGCTAAAAGAAATAAATAAGCCCTACCCTGAAATTCTTCTCTGTTTTTCCTTTCTGTACTTTAAGATTTTGTTTTTCACATTTTACTGTTTAATTTACTTTTTAGCTACACTCAGCCCTCAGGTGGAAACTTGTGTCTTTCCTGATTTCCCCAGCCAGATAGAATCTCCCTATAAACCACTTACAAAGCACCAGCTGTCCTCCCTCGTTGCACTTTCCATGATGGCAGTGTTCTTTGGGCCTGCAGTTCTTTCATTAATATCGTGTCCTACCGCAGCATGCAGACCCAGTGAAGGTAGAAGCAACATCTCTTTTCCACTGTTGCGTCCAGCACCCATCCAAATGCCGGGCATCTGGCTCTTGTACCACTCAGGGCACCTGAGGTTTTCTGTTTCTGTTCATCAGCCCCCTACCTACATCTATTTAGCTCAGCTAATATGCATACATACATATACATGTATATGTATGTAATTTTATAGTTATACAGTTAGATCCTATCCTGCCTTTTCATGAGTTTGCAGCCAGACAGGGGTCTGCCTTGGCTCACTGGCCATGTTTTCCTGTTCTTACCTGCAGTGGCTCCCTAGGTAATCCCCCTGGGCATTTTAAGAAGGCAAACATAATATCTAAAAGTAATTGAGTTCATCTTACTCCTACTAGTTATAACTCACATCTTTGATTTGTTTATTGCATTGGCTAAAACTTCCAGAACATGTAGTTCTATTATAATCAGGAAAAATATCTATATAAACCCAAAATAGAAGATGACTACATTTCACTTAGGTTGTAATTTTTTTCAATTATAAATTTAAAAAGGTATTCAGATGGTCTCCTGATGTGCACACAAAAATCGTTTCTATTGTTCTCATATCAGTACTAAAAGCAGCCACCGTCCACCCCGCCAGAAGCCTGCTCTGATCTCTTCTCTCACTGCTGCAGTGAGTCCAGTGTTCCAGGGCAGCAGCGGGGTGCTATGTGCAGACTAGCTGGCTGTCGGGAAGCTAGGACCGGTCCCAGCTCTGCCCCTGGGCTGGCACTGTCTTGCACAAGTCACATCCCTCTACGGGTTTCATTTCCCCACTTCCCAGTGGAGGTGCCTGCCGCCATCTCTGCAGCCTGAGACTCCAGGCTCCTGCTGCGAGGGCCCTTTGGGTAGTGTGAGTCCTGCCCACCTCCCAGACCTTGATCTCTGAGCAAGAGAGCAAGGTGATCTTTGCCAGAGTTGCTGCCAGCCAAGTAATGACTTAAACAAACACTGACTTGCAAGCCTGCTGCGGTGAGGTGTTAAGAGATCAACTTGGAGAATATCCTGTATTGGCTGAGTTGAGCCTACTACGATCACAGAGAACATATACACTAAAGCACTGTAAACCTGTCACAGGAGCGGAGTGCCCACGATGAGCGATGCCAGGGAGGAACGAAACCAGAAGGAGGCACTGCCAAACCAGTGGCAGCACAGGCAGCCCTCACATTCTTCAGGCCCATGCAAGGACCACCTCTCCAGGGACCCATTCCTTGTCACCGTTCCAAATCCACATGCCAGTGCTGGCACTCCCCCAACATCACGGTGGAGGTCTCCACCACCACACTGTCTGCTCCTTGAGATCAGGGACCATGGCTCATCATTTTTGTGTCCCCCAGTCACTTTTTAAATGTTCAGATGGTGACATAACTTTTTACTTTTTTTAGATCATATTTTTTCCGATTACAGAAATAGCAAATGCTTGTTTTAGAACATTTAGAAGATATACAGAAAGGTAAAGAAAAATTCATCATAATCACCTCATCCAGAAATCACAGATTACATATTGATGTGTTATACTTCCTCTCTGTGTTCTATTTTTTCTTACAAGACTGATCTTACTAAATGCATAACCTATACACATATATCAGTGTAAAAATTCTCACACCATTATTCTTTGAAAATATGATTTTTTAGTAGCTATATAATTTTTCACCTTGTACCTAAGCATTCGCTATTTTGCCAGATATTTAGCTCTAGTCTTTAAGCTGTTTTAAATAACTCTGTAACAACCATCTTTGTCTAGGTATCTTGTCAGTTCCTTAGGGTTAGTCCTTATTGAGTCAAAAGGCATGAACTTTGATAGGGCTGTTGCTATGTCCTATTATATTTCCTTACGGAAATGTGCCAGTTCTGTCTGGAGTTAGCCATCTCAACAAATTCTTGCCGGCATTAGGTATTTAAATTATAATAATAAAAATCTTTGCTCATTTCATAGAGAGAAATGAAAAATCATTGCTGCTTTAATGGGCTTTTCTTTGATTACTTAGGGAAGTTGAACATCTTCTCCTTTAGTTACTGCCCATTTGTAATTTATCTTTTGTGGATTTTCTATTTATTCCTCCTTTCCTTCTTCCCTCTCTCTCTCCCTCTTTTCCTCTGACATGCAGTAAAAATGTGCTGAGCATCTATTTGTCAGACCGTGTCCCAGACCACAGTAGATATGGATCAGGAAGGGACAGTCCAGGACTCATGTCATACCTTGGGCCAGAACACTACCTGGAAGCCAATGACAATTGTTGTGGGGGGAAATCACATGTACATCTTTTTTTTTTAATTATGGTAAAATACACATAACATAAAATTTACCATCTTAACCATTTTTAAATACATGCTTCAGTAGTATGAAGAATGTTCACATTGTTGTGCGACCAATCTCCAGAATGTTTTCGTCTTGCAAAACTGAAATTTAAACCATAACTCTCCATACCTCCACCCCCCAACCTCTGGCAACCCCATTCTACTTCCCGTCGCTATGAATTTGATTATTCTAGGAACCTTAGATAAGTACTATCATATAGTATACATCCTTCTGTGACTGGCTTATTTCACCTAGCATAACGTCCTCAAGGTTTATCCAGGTTTTGGCATGTGTCAGAATTTCCGTTCTTTTTAAGTCTGAATAATATTCCACTGTAATATTATTATTATTATTAAATGTTATAATAGCCACATTTTGTTTATCCACACATCCATCAACAGACACTTGGGTTGCTTCTACCTTTTGGCTATCGTGAATAATGCTGCTATGAAAATGGGTGTATACATATCTCCAAATATTGCTGAATCGTGTGGTATTTTTAATTCTTTGAGGAGCCACCATGCTGTTCTCCACAGCAGCTGCACCAGTTCATGTTCCCACCAGCAGTGCACAAGGGCTTCAATTTCTCCACATCCTCACCGACACATGGTATTTTGTTTTGTTTTTCTTTCTTTTTTTTTAAATAGCAGTCTTCCTGATGAATTGGGGGTGACATCTCCTCGTGGTTTTGATTTTCATGTGCTGGTTGCCCATTTGTATATCTTCATAACACATAATTTTTGACATTGCCTTTACCACCATTGCAAGTAGCATAGCATACTGGGACAGATTTGTCTTTCTGCATTAGCTCATGCCTTTTTCGGAATATCTGTAATATGGAGCTGACTTGAAATCATCCTGGGACTGGCCAACTTCAAAATGGGAGAAAAGGCTTGTGTCAGTCCACGGTCAACCAAATCCTCCAAAGCCCCTGAGACATTTAGGTGTGAGACCCCATAGGGATCTGTTAGGTAGGTCGGAAGTCCCTCTGTAAGAGTGAGAAAAGCACTCTATGTTCATTCCAGCTCTTCACAGCCTCACTGTGAATGTTGTATCAGCAAATATGTACTCAAGATTTAATAACACATTAAAGAAAAGATTGGATGCAAATTATTTTGAATGGCTGTCTTTGCAGTTTGACTCTACAAATAACCTGACGCCTCTTTGCTTTGGCTCTGGAGACAGGGCATGGGGACATATTAACAGGGATCCTCTTATTCTCACCTCAGAGTGGACACAGGTGTGAGAATCGGTGGGATTAACACATGTGTGGACAGACTGGATGGTTTTCTAAGGCATCGATTTCCCCCCCTTGGTATCATCAGTTCTTAAGTCTCCGCTTTCAGAATTATCTGCAGTAACTGTTGAGTTCTAAGTGGGGCAGGCTTTGTGGTCCTGGCTCCTTTCTCCCAGCTGTGAATTGTCACTGGCTCCAAAAGGCTAACGAATGCTAGAGCTTGTGAAAGCAAAAGGCATCTGGGTGTTGGATCACTTGACCTCCCTGCTGTCCACTGTCACCCTAAGAATAATAGTTTAGCTCCAAATGGCAGTGAGAGACACCCATGCTCAGGTGAATTTTGGCCGGATTCTTCTTTCCCCTGGGCTGGGGGCAGGCATGGCTCATCTCTGGGTGGGTGTCAGGAGTGGTCAATGACCAGACAACAAAGAGAGAAACCCAGTGGCAGGTCACCCCGTGTCCTGCAGTTCGGAGGCTATGTGGGGTCTGAACCCAACCAGAGGATTTGGTTCTCAACACTGTCCTGCAGAAGAGATTAGGGGGCTGGAAGAAGGGATGGGCTAGGGTGTTACTGTCAGGCTGGGTCGTGGTGGTCAGAGGGTGTCATTCAGGCTCCTGGGGGCCCCAAGGTCCCCATCCAGTTTTTTCTTGTGGCCTAATCTTAAATAGAGGTGGGGAATGACCCTTCTTCAAGAAGACCAAATACTTATGAGATGTTCAGTTCTGCAGATGAAAAAAAAAGTCAAGAAAGCAGTGGCTGAAACCATATGAATTTTAATGTATTTGTGAAGGGAGGCTCAGGGAGACAAATCTGTATTAGATTCCAGGGAAAATGACCGTCCCTCCAACAAACAAGTGCAGGGACCTAAGAGCAAAACACCTTTTTGCATGGTAAGATCAGGAAGGGGTACAAAGGCTGGCACAGACGCACAAAAGCGAGAGCGGCCAGCATAGGAGCCATGACTGCGGAGGAGGCCAGGGTGACCTTGGCGTTCGGAGGGGAACAAACACAAGCAAAAGGAGGTTTCCAGGAGACGTGCCAATCTAGATAGCAATCTCTCCAAATCTGGCAAAGGCAGCACCTCTTCCAGAAAGTCCATGCTAACCCCGGCCCCTCCCCTGTACTCCGGGTGTCACCCAGCTCAGCACTACTTAGCTCTTCTTGTGACACACGGGTGTTCTGTGTGCATCTGAATATCCCACCCAACATGAGCCCCTCGTAGACAGGGACTGGGCCTTATTCAGCCTGTTCCTAAGCCCAGAGCCAGATATGGCGCCCAGCACAATGTAAAAAACTTTGGTGAAACAAATTAATAATAGTTTAGCTCCTCCCTCCAAATGTTTTACATTTTTTTTTTAAAGCAAGATGGGAGGCTATTAAAGGATTAGGGTTGAGAATGGAGAGTTGTCCAGATTTAAAGTATGATTCAGATTCGATCCAAAGATTATTTTGATGTTCGTAGTTTATTTTAAAATGTTTGTTTCCATCTGGGTGTTGGCAGAATTGTGTGTAGTAAAACCCCAATGACACTTTCTCTTTTAAAAGGAGAAATGGGAGCCAGACTGGAAGACTGTAACACAATGCAGTTGTTACACATTTTAAAACTAATCTTAACAGCTTTATTGAGATACAATTTATATAACATATATATAGAAAGTATGTTATAAGTGTACAACTCGATGTAACCCCACATCCACAGCAAGAAACAGAATGTTTCCAGCACCCCAGAGGCTCGGCCCTGGACTTTTGAGGGTCCCAGCACCTGGCCCAGTGCAGAGCCACTTTGGTGACAAAGACCCTCTCTGCATATATCAGGCTGCGTTTTCCCAACCGCGGCCCCTCGGCCGTGGATGGAGGATTTGTCAAGACCAGCTTCCTGAGCTCTGGCATGCTCCCTCAGGCACAGATTCTGTACGAGGTGGTGTAGTGGGCACTGTGGTGCACTGTCTGCCTTCCATGAGGGAGGAGGCATTACCCAGCAAGTGCTCTAGCACACACCTTCAGGGACTGCAGCTGCAGACAGCCACCTCACCAAAGGGCACACCTCTCCCTGGGCTAACCCACATCTAGGATCGATCTGGGCAAGGTGTAAAGGTCAGGCCATGTTGGCCCAACTCAGGAAAACTCTGAAGAGCCATTCTAGCTCAAAGCTTCCATGGGGTTGGCCAAGGCTGTCACGGGGCTGCCGGCACCCCAGCCTAGCTCCTACCTCTGCCCAGTCCTGCTCCCTGTCCCTCCCTTCCCCAGGTTTGGTCCCACGGACCCTCCCTGGTAAACATCATACACACCAGACTCCACCTCGGATGCTGCTTCCAGGGGGCCCAACCTGCAGCCGTCGGCTCCGCTCCTGCCTTCACTTTCCGTGGATGGCACCAAGAGCCATCTGTGTCCTGGGCCAGCCACCAGGCGCTGGCAAGCATAAAGAGAAGTGCCATTAACATTGATGGGTTTCACATGGCACTGTGCCATTCACAAAGCACATCATCTCACTTGCTTTCTTCTGCTCGCTCATTCATTCATTCGCTCACTTACCCAGCAGACAGTGAAGTGTCTGTGCCACGTGGGAGTGAAGATACAGTGAAGAAAAAGACCTTTCCTTCCCTGGGAGAGCTCAGTGTCCGGTGCAGAAGGCTGATGCTGAACCAGAGACTTCTCCCAGGCACTAAAGGCCGTGAAGGGACAGACACAGAGCCGTGAAGTGGGAGAAGGGGCAATCAGGGAGGGCTTCCAGGGAGGCGAGGCTGCTCGACTGAACTCGGAGCCAGCAGCTGGGAGCAATGGGATGGACGGGCGCACTAAATCCAATACTGACATGGCAGTCAGGCCCAGCAGGGACATCAACCTGCACACAGACCAAGCTGCTCTGGTTTCCACTGGTTTAACCTGGGGAGGTAGGAAGCTGGAGAAGCCCAAAGGACACCCCCCTGCCACCCCACCCCACGACCTCCCAGGGCTCCCTTGCACGGCTGGCTGGGGCCTGGTGACTGAGCTGGAAGAAAGAAGAGGGGAGAGTCGGGGCAGAGGGCGGTGGGATTCTGAAGGAAAGACTAACACGAGCTTGGCAAGCCGCCCCAGGCCCCACCTCCAGTGCCGGATTAACCTAAATCCTTTTTTTTGCTACTTTCCAGAATCAACAGGATTTGCTGAATTTTGTATCTCCAGTAGAGGAAGAACCTGGAGAGAACAAGATGAAAAAAATACACTTCAGTGAGATGTTTTCACTAGCCTGAACTTGTAGCATTCTGACACTTGAAAAAAAATTTAAATGCTTAATTGTGGAGTCAGAAATACTTCTTTGAAATGTATCTGGATAGAAGAATCATGAACATCAGATTATGCTTTTAGATATTAAAAGATGAAAATATATCTTGACTATTTATCAAATTAATCACCCTATAATTTAAAGATAAATGGGATTCCTAGGGCAGTATTCAGTGAGTAATTTAATGCCTAAGTTTTTCAGATCAATAAACCATTGCCCTGTTAGAATATTTAAGTCATGCTTAAAGTCATTCAGAAAAGAAAAAAATCTATTAAGTTCTTTGAAAGCATGTCTTTAATTTAAAATGTCATTTTCTATTTAAGCATTGCATTTTACATTAGTTTTAAACAACCCTGATCTTAATTTTAATAAAATAAAAGACTAAAACAAATATTTTGAATCAGTAAGGTGTCATAATTTGTTGTCATTTATACAACAAATATTTGAGTGACTATACTATGGGCCACCACGTTACAACCCTGGGGACACCATTTATGTTATGTTCTCAAGAAACAGTCCAGGTCTGTGTGAGGCTCTTGGGATAGCAAGGGATAAAACACAGCCCTTGGGAGCTACAAAAGTCAGCTTGGGGCATTGCAGAGCCCAGAGTAGGGCACCAACCTCGTGGTGGGATTTGGGAAGGTGCCAGGGAAAAAAGAAGGTGCCCAGAATGTTAAAGCCCCAAGAGACTTCGAAGATTCTGCAAATAAGAGTTTAAGAGACTTGTCCAGGCTAACCCAAGTGACTTTAAGAGTCACAATTTACTGCCTGTCTAAATTTAGCATGCTTACACTCATGGGTTAAAGGTTATGCAAGTTACTGGTGCCTTTGAAAAAAACTAATAATAAAATGTATTTGAGACCATGTAATGATAAAAAACATTTGGCATGCTGAAGGAAAAAAAAAATGCCAGTGTGCTCTTGTAGAATTGTCCGCTATAAAGACATCTGACTTTGTGTGCTAATCCTGGGAGGGAGCAGAGCTTTAAGGAACTCCAGCTGGAGTGACTGCATCAGCCGGGCTTGCTTAATGCAAGCAGGCTGCCGTGCAGTGCATGTTCTGTCGAAGATGATTTCCACCTCAGCACCTTGGACGTGGAAGCACGGTTAATGTCCTACTACATCTTGTTTGTTATTGTGGCCTTTGGTGTGGGCTTGTGGCAGTTGTGCGATATCTTCCTAGAATCCTACTGCAGAGAACCTTCAGAGAGGAGGACAGAAAATGAACTGCTGTAGAAGTTGTTCCCTTTTGGAATAGATCAGCACATCAGTATCTGGTAACACTGACCAGGAAAGTGGGATGTGAGGGCTTCCTTTATCTTGATGTTTTCCCAATAGTAATAGTTAGATCTTTGGATGCAGTAAGGAAGCATGACAAAGAGCACCCATTTTGGAGGAATCTTCTAGAAGACCCTAGAGAGGTCATGCATTTGTATGCAGCTAGTAAAGGAGATGCAGCATTTATCTAACATCTTTGTTTTCAAAATCATTTGTAAATATTTTTGTTAGAACACAAAGTAGGGCACTGAAAAGTAATAATAGTTTGCTGTCTCCTGAAGTTCTGCTGCGTCCCAAGCATTGTAGCAGACGTTCTCCAGGTGACGTGTGCTCACAGGGACAGCTGTGGCTGTGTGGTGGGAGGAGGATCAATACTGGGTGCTAACTATATGCCAGGCACTGCATTTAATGCTTTATATCCATTAACTCATTTAATCTTCACAACATCCTCTTGAGAAAAGTAGAAGTATGATCTCCATTTTACAGATGAGAAAGCTTAGGTTAAGAGTGGCTATGGAATTGCCCAAAGTCACACGACTTATTCCCACACTCTTAGCCTCCACTCTGTAGCTCCAGGTTGGCGCAGGGCAAACAAAAAGTGAGCAGTCAGAGCCTTTGACATTTCAGCATTGTCTGTACTACAGTGGCAATTAAACTGTGCTGCAGAGACCAGCACTCATCAGTCACAAAAAAAGCCCTGGGTATGTGGTGTATAAGAAGTGCTCTGTGAGCCAGCCTATCCGAAGTCTGTAAGAAACATTTGAGAAAACAATTTGTAATCAGAAAAACCCCAGCTTCTAAGAAGCCTGTTTCCTCATCTTTTTTGGAGAAACTGAGACGACTTTAAATTACCGAACAAATTAGTTCATTTTAATGTCAGAATGCTTGGGGGGGGGGGGCGGTTCTGAATGAAAGAAAGATAAGTGTAATTGCTTCTTTTTTCAAAATCGCATCTTACTTTGTTCATTATGAAATAATGAGGCATTATTTAATCCCATTACGAAATAAATGAGATTTAGTAAATAGCACGTCTGCATTCATGCAGTGACATAGAGTCAGGAAATGTTTATCCTACCGAAATTTAAAAATAGCAGTTCAATTTTTCTTAGTAATGAAATTGTAGGTGTTTTCATCACAAAAATATATTTTATAATAAATACAAATATGGCATTGTTAAATTAACTGTTGAGGAGCCTCTCCTGCCAAAGGATTTCCCAGCTGGTTGGGTTTTGAAATGCCAATTCACTTCTTCAAAATCGAAGCCTATCCATGGCAGTGATGGATATGAAACAAAATCACTGGTGAAATAAAACAAACAAAAGTCAGTAGGTGAGAACTGGGTTAAGTCCACGAAACCCTATTCCAGTATGTGCACCTGCCCTCTTGTGGTACGCCTCTGTACGATCACTTACCTTGCATTTTTAAGACTATAAGAAATAGGGTATCCCAACCAATATTCTAAGTAGCTGTCTATGCATCTAACCACAGAGCCTTGTCCCCATGTCATTCTGATTCTTTTCAACAAATGTTTACTAGACACATCCCCTGCTAGGCATTAGAGCCCTCAACGTGCTCACATTTGGTGACAGCAACATTGGAGCAAAACTCTTTTACTGGCATTTCACTATTTATTTTGTTCTCACTATTAGGGCTGCATATCAAATTACCCCAGAGCTTAATGGTGCAAAATAACCATTCTATAAGTCAGAAACTCAAATGGGAGGGTTTGTCTGGAGCCTCGGGGGAAAGGCTCGAAGGCTAGGGGCTGGATACTTCTGAAGGCTGGCTGGAGACTGGGGGCTGTGGACTGGGGCCTCAGTTTTCCTCAGTGCATGTGGGCTCTTCACATAGGCCAGGTTGGGCTTCTTCAAGCACGGTGGCTGTGTTCCAAGGGTGAGTGTTAAGAGCAAGAATGCCAGGAAGAAGTTCCATTCATTTTTATGCCCTAGCCCTGGAAGTTAGATATGGTCACCTCCACCATATTCTATTGGTCACAAAGGGCCAGCCCTCATTCAGAATGGGAGGGGACTACCAAGGGCATGAATCCAGGGTGGCAAGAGTCATTGGGGACTGACTTGAAGACTGACTGCCACACACTGCAACAATGAACCAGTGTCTTTAAGGGAGGTGTGGCACCCCGTCCTAACATGCTCTCTGTCCAACTGTGGGCCAGCATTTAGGATTGAAGTCCCCTGTCCCTCCTGCGGCTTGAACGTGTCAAGGAAAATGGTCAAGGGAGAAGTCCTACCAGAGGAAGTCATCCCAGGGAGGGAGCTAAGTCTTGCAGGATTTATCTCTCAGGGAAAGAAGGGAGTGCAGAGGAGGAAGTCTAGCACAGCTGGGTGGGAGGTGGTCAGGCTGCAGGGAAGGGTGGAAATGGGGGCTTCTCTCTTCTCTTCTAAGATGCTTCCCTCCCAGCCCCCATTCCCTACCCCACCTTTACCTGCATTTTAGGAGAATCCCACAAGGACTTCTGGAAGAAATACGAATGACTAATAAACATTTTTAAAAATCCTCCATCTCACTAGTAACCCTGGAAACAGACATTGAAGCAACAATCAGACACCTTGAAAGGATTTTTTTAGGCAAGAAAGGTGTGGTCAGAGTCCTTTCTCTGAGTGCAGCTGCATGTGATAGAAAGATTAACTGCTGCCTATAATTATCTGAGTACATCTCAAGTCTTAATTCAGATATTTATTTTTTAAAAAAAAGAGGTTTTTGACTTTTAAAAAATAGCCTGGTATTCAGGAATACCAGATGCTGATATTATGATCATAACCCACAAGCTATTTCAGGAGACAGCCACGAAGCCAGACGCTCTCGGGGTGTGGTCTTTCTACAAGACGAGGGGAGCTGGCTCCTGAACTTGAACATTCTGTGCTGTTGGGATGAGAGACCAATGTGCTTTCTGAGCACGCTATCTTAGGGGTGTGAATGATCAACCGCAGGAGTGCAGAGGAGAATGTGATTCATCCTCCTTGGGTTTGGGCGTAGAAGAAGATGACCCAGGGGCATGGTTGGGGTGTGTAAGGAGCCAGAGAAGAAGGGTTGTACCTGGGCCTTGAATGAGGATGAACAGGATTTTTTCCAGAACCTCCCCTTCTGGTGGGCTGTGGAGAGTAGTCTTCTAGGTGGAAAGAACAGCATGAGCCAAGGTCCAGCGGTGTCAACAAGTGCCATCTGTTTGGGAAATGGTAGGTGCGGGGTACCCTGGTTGGTGGCACGGGAAGTCGGTGGTTGGAAGCAAGTGAGGCTGCATATGGAGGTTGGTACCAGGAGGTTAGGGCCCCGGCAGGGAGGCTGGACTTGACCCATTGACAGGGAGCCTTCTGTGGTTTTTTAAGCAAGGGCAGCATGCAGCTGGGCGTGTATTTTAGGGGAGTCACTCAGTGTGGTGCTGCATGAAGAAGCAAGACGATATGCCAGGAGATGACTGCGGGAAGCTGGAAGGGAAGCATCACCGGGTGGGGGTGGTGGGAAGGGAGAGAAGGAAATGTTTAAAGAGACATTTCTTGGACAGGATGATAGGGTGTGGGGTGTGTCTGGGGGGCCTCCCAGGCTTTTGTCTTTGGTAACTACATAGATGGTGATGTCTTTAACCCATCTGTGAGAAGGAGACTTCTGAGAAGAAGAAAGAGCCAGTATGGGAGAGAGCTTGAGCTCCTATTTGGACTGGCTGAGGCTCCCTGCTTATGAGATACCTGGGCAGCGATGGGAGGAGATGTCCAGGAAGAGCCAGCTCTGGCCCTGCCTCGGGGCATTTCTCTCCAGAAATCATTTTGGCTTGTCTGCGTATCTCTTTCCACTGGATGCACGATCCTAGAGGGCAGATGATCCTTCTTTGTCTTGCATCGCTTGTGCCCAGTCCAAGGCCTGGCACCTTGGAAGGGCTCACAGGCTTTGCTGAAAACACGGCTGTCTAAGAAGTGATTGGCCCACAAAATGCATGCAAGAATGAGGAAAGAGGAGGGGAGGGAAGGGAGAGGGCCAGGAGTATAACTCTGAGGAGCAGCATTTGAGAAATGGTTGGAAAAAGAGAAGCCAGTGAAGGTGATGGGGAAGAACAGAAAGGAGCAAGCAAGAGAACCAGCCCAGCAGATGTACGTGTCTCCAGCTGTGCATGTCAGATCTGGTCCCTGTTCAGCCTGATGGTGTGCACTGGGCTGGGTCAGATCTGCTTCTGTCCAGTGCACGCGGGATGCACAGACACGTGAATAGTCCAGCTCGTGTCTCCCAAGCCGGGCTCTTCCTAGAAATCCGAATGATATGCACTGTTTGTGGCCTCATCTCTACAGAGGGAAACGTTCCTAAACGTCGTTAATCACCTGAAAGAATACGACAGGTGGGAAAACCTGATGAGGGATTATTTACTAATGGGAGCAACTTTTAGAAATCTGCAGGAGTCAACAACATTCCAGATGAAAGGTAAACAATTTAGTCTTATGAAACTTAGTTGAATTTCTTGGGTTTTAGCTGATTTGCTAAACATTGGAAGTTTTACGTGATGTTCTTTGTTCTCAGTAGAAGCATCTGTTAAACAATTAACTAATTGTTTTACCGACAGGCTTTAAAAAAAAATTCTTTTTTCTAAAACCAATCTAGCAGCAGAAAATTTAGAAAACAGAGGGAAAACAGTCTTCCTAAATCATGCCCGCAGCACAAAGGCGCTGGTAGCAATTGCCCACTTCCAGACCTTCCCGTATGCAGGTTGCTTTTAACTTGTAAACACAGTGTGCCTTGTATCCTGCTTTTCTTCACTCCACATTATCTGATTCTTTTTTATGAGCAATGAAATTCCATATGAAGTGCTGCTCTCGTGATATTTTGAAAGACCGTTGTTGGAAGGATTGGTGAGTAGTTTCTAAGCCCCATCGACTTCAGGGAATCAGGAAATTAAACTTTTTATTTATTGGTCTTTGACTTTCCCATAAATGGACACGGTTTTACCTCGTTTGACTGTGTTGTAAAAGTAGACGCGGGCAAAGGCATGCCTGGAGTGATTAGGCTTAGGCGGGATGTAGGGTCGCGTTTTATGGGGCCATGAGTATCCACCCCGCTGCCTTGAAGGTTTGAGTCTGCTCCTTGGGCATTAGGTATCTGTAGTTTCTTTGGTTTAAAAAAAAATACCTCACATGTTTCTTTTGTTTTGTCCAAATGTTTAAAAACAATGAACTGATCTTTGTACAGTCATCTAAGGGAAAGGATAAAGGACGTTTGTTACATATGTGATCTGGGGGGGAAAAAACTGCTCTGTGAATCTGACTAATCTTGTGTAGTGCTTGAGTGCTTGGGGGACTTAAAATATAAATAGTGTGATTTGTTCTGCAGGGTCAGTGGAAACCAGTTCTCAACTTTACAGTGTGTCTCTTTGACACCAAACAGAGGAGGTGACCTTAACTCGTTTGCCTCCGTACACTCTGTGACATCCCTGAGAGGGTGTGTTGTTGTGACAAGTTCCTCTGCAAGCCCACTGGGGTTGTCAGTCTTGACTGGAGGCCTGGGAGAAAGCAGTTTTTGCTCTGAGCGTTTTTCCTCGTCAAAGGCATGTCTTCATATACTTAGTCCAGAGTGACTTTGTTGTCTTCTCCACCTGTGATCACAGCTATTAAATAAGTAACTGGAGGGAATCTGTCTTCAGAAGAGAAAATCAGAGAGTTCTTTTCCGTGAATACGACCTTAGTAAAATGCTGTCATCTTGCCAGACAAGTCTTTACTTACCTGCTGCAGCTTCATAAAGCAAAATGATAGTTGTTGCTGCTAGGATGGATAACATCCATTTCATTAAAACTTAGAAGGGTAAAAATGCCCACATCTGCACGTCCTGGTTTAGTGGTTGGCTGTTTTGAAAACACTCACTCTTACCAAGAGCCAGAGAGAGCTAAGCACTGTGACAAGCTAAAGGCAGAGCAGATGGATGAGAAACCCTGTCCTCAAGGCACTTGCTGCCTGGGAGGAAGATGGAGCTCGCACAGACACTCAACATGTGAGAGGGCTGTGCTCACGGCTGTGCTCACGGCTGTGCTCACGGCTGTGCTCAGGGCTGTGCTCACGGCTGTGCTCACGGCTGTGCTCACGGCTGTGCTCAGGGCTGTGCTCACGGCTGTGCTCAGGGCTGTGCTCACGGCTGTGCTCACGGCTGTGCTCAGGGCTGTGCTCACGGCTGTGCTCAGGGCTGTGCTCACGGCTGTGCTCACGGCTGTGCTCAGGGCTGTGCTCACGGCTGTGCTCAGGGCTGTGCTCACGGCTGTGCTCAGGGCTGTGCTCAGGGCTGTGCTCGCTCACGGCTGTGCTCACGGCTGTGCTCAGGGCTGTGCTCATGGCTGTGCTCAGGGCTGTGCTCAGGGCTGTGCTCACGGCTGTGCTCACGGCTGTGCTCACGGCTGTGCTCAGGGCTGTGCTCACGGCTGTGCTCAGGGCTTTGCTCAGGGCTGTGCTCAGGGCTGTGCTCACGGCTGTGCTCACGGCTGTGCTCAGGGCTGTGCTCACGGCTGTGCTCACGGCTGTGCTCACGGCTGTGCTCAGGGCTGTGCTCACGGCTGTGCTCACGGCTGTGCTCACGGCTGTGCTCAGGGCTGTGCTCGCTCACGGCTGTGCTCAGGGCTGTGCTCACGGCTGTGCTCACGGCTGTGCTCACGGCTGTGCTCACGGCTGTGCTCACGGCTGTGCTCACGGCTGTGAGGGAGTTCAGAGGAGGAGGTAACATTAGTGCCAGCTGGGGTCAGGATGGAATGACCGGGCTTCCCTTAGCAAGGCAAGAAAAGGAGTCAAGGCCACGCCAGACCCACTGCCAACCTAATAGTCCTTGGTTCTCCAGGAACTGGTGGAATCTACTGTGGGTGCATGAATTCTATCTAGTGACTTGATTTTGTGATGATTTAACAGTGAAGAATCTTGACAATAAGTGGCCACCGCTCCATTGCTCCATGCATCTAGGAGAGGGGACCCAGAAGAGTCACCCTGCAGGCCTCACTGACTGGCCATTGGAATCTTCCAGGTAGCTAGAGCTCCTACGTGTAGGACTCTTACCCTGCATCTAGAACTTTGAAAAACATTTTGCATGCATTTTCTCATGTATTTCTCAATTGCATGAGGTTGGTTCTCTAATCAGCCCCAATATAAGGATCTGAAAAGCAAGACTTAGAAGTAGCTTGCCTAAGGTCACAAAGACAGTAGGTAACTGAGCTGGGTACCAAAGCTTTGCTCTCAACAGTAAGCTAAGACTAGCCTTGGTGACAGGGGATGTGCACAGTCTCTTGCCCCAAAGGCCGCCATCCTCTAGGCCTGATAGCCTGGCAATATCCTGGTGTCATCTCATCCCCCTGGGGCCCTGCCTGCTTTCTCACAGTTCTTTCAGTCCCTCGGTCATACCAGCCAACTCCCAGCTCACCGCATGAATGAGTGTCTGAGCTGGCAGGTCCCATTTGTGGCCTAGACTGGGTCCCAGCCCCTCAGTACTCTTTCAACATCTGTCCTTGGGACCGGGCAGCCTAGGTTCTAGGACACCACAAATATTTGCAAATTATGTTTGCTGAACTATTTTAGTTTTAGAAGCTTATGTGCTGTGATCAGGGAGAAAAGATAAATGTCATAGAAACATGTTTAGTATTGGATACATATTATATTAGAGAGCAATTATGAATTTGTGTTTCTTGTGCACATTAAAATTTGGGTCTGTGTAAAGGATGAAAGCTGAGTACCTTAGTTTTAGTTTTGGAACTATTTTAGATGATTCATTAAATGAATAACCAAATGACCAAGTAACCAATTTTGGTACCTTTGTAAAAGTTCCAAAGGAGTTCACAAATATGACTTTTCTAAATCCTGTGTCCCAGTTCTGTAAACCTGCTCCACACAGTGTGACCCACCATTGTACCAGTTGCAGTCCCCACCCTCACTCAAGCCAGTTCTAGCCTCCTCTTTCTTATTTTTTTCTTGGTATGGGGATCTGAACCCTTGACCTTGGTGTTACAAGGCTGTGCTCTAACCAACTGAGCTAAGCAGCCAGCCCTGGTTCTAGCCTTCTCCAGGCATGTCCATCTTACTCTCAGCCCCTACTGGCTTCTCCAAAAGCCCTGGTGTATTTTTGTGTGCATATGGTAAGAACCCTTAGCATGAAATCTAGTCTCTTAAATTTTAAGTGTACATTATTGTTGACTGTAGGTACAATGTTCTACAGCAGATCTTTAGAGCTTATTCATCTTACTTAAATGAAACTTTATGCCTACCGATTAATAATTCCCCATACCATCCTCTCCCAAGCCCTTGATAAGTACCATTCCAGTCTTTGATTTTATGAATCTGACTTTTTTAGATACCTCATATAAGTAGAATCATGTAGTATTTGTCCTTGTGTGCCTGACTCATTTCACTTAGTATAATGTCCTCGAAGTCTATCCATGTTGTTGTGTATTGCAGAATTTCCTTCTTTTTTCAACCTGAATAGTATCCCACTGTATGCACATAACACATTTTCTTTATTCATCTGTTGATGAATATTTAGGTAGTTTCCACATCTTAGCTATTGTAAACAGTGCTCCAATGAACATGGGAGTGCAGATATCTCTTTGAAATCCTCATTTCAGTTCTTTTGGATGTACATTTTCTCGAGTCTCACCAGCAGTTCTCAGCCCTGGCTGACCCTAGAATCACATGGGGAGCTTTTAGAAAATGCTGAAGCTGGTCTCACCCCCAGGGACCTGACAGCTGGGCGGTAGACTCCTCAGGAGACTTGCAGGGCAGTTGGCTTCAAGAACCTTGTCCCAGGCCCATGAGCACATCTCCTTGCTTTTCCCTACAGGAACAATTTCTACTCTCCTTTCATTATTTTCTCCTGTCCTGCTCCTGATCTGCTGAGCCCTGTTGGGAAAATCCCAAAGCGGGACCATGAACCCTCTGCAAATCCAGACCATCTCCCTGCTTCCTCTTGGTTATGGACATCCCCGAAATAGCAACTCCACACCCTGCCCACCTTCCTCCAGACCCCATCTCAGGTGTCTCATGGCCAACTGAAGACCTACCTTTCACCTCCCTAAGACAGAGCAGTCACTCCAGATGGCTTCTCGATCACCTTGCTCTGCCCTCTAAAGTTTCTCTCATCTCTTCCCACCCACTAGTGCCATGTGACCCCCACCCAGAGGTGGGTCCCACTTCCAGGAGCATCCCCACCCAGTACTGTACCTGCCTCACCTACCCCCTTCCCCATCCTCAGGCAACCCCAGTCTGTCGATTCCCATGCCCTTTTTTGCCTTGGTTTGTAAGCACCACTCTTTTCTATGTTAAAAAAACAAAAACAAATGAACACTCTTTTCTATGTTAAAAAAAAAATCCTTAAAAAAAAAAGAGAGGGGGAAAGGGAATTAGAGGACAGACCAGAGAGATGGCAGAGTGAGACGGACTCGGCTCAACGTTGCTGGCTTTGCTGATGGAGGAAGGGGCTGCAAGCCACGGTAGCTTCCAGAAGCTGGCAAGGGAAAGGAAATGGATTCTCTCTAGAGCCTCCAGAAAGGAAAGCGGCCCTGCAACCACGTTGATTTTCTTCCAGTGATACCCACTGTGGACTTCTGACCTCCAGACTGTAAGATAATAAACTCATGTTCTCTTAAGCACCTCCAAAATTCTTCTACTGACTCCATTTCTCCATCAAGCTATGGCTGCAGCTCTTCCCTACATGACTGGTCCTCATCCTGAGCTATTCCGGAGCTGAGTCACCACACCCAGCTGTGGGCTAGACATTCCCTCTGCCTCCCCTAGGCACCTTGAACTGAACCTGTCTGTGGTCACACTCACTTTCTCCCCCGACCTGGTCCCCCTACTGTGTCCCTGCACTGGTCCCTCCATTTGAGCAGGGGCTACATGCTACCTAACATCACCCAAGAGCAACACTGTGACTTCATGCTCCCAGCTGTCAGGTGGGAAAGCAGCAGACCTTCCTCCACCTTCTGAATAACCTATTCTCCCTCCCTGGTACACAGTAATTCTTCATTTTACCTACCAGTAGGCTTTCAGCAAATAAATAAATGAAGCCAAAATAACTGCTTATATCTATAAGTAATCAAAGTGCATTTAGTGCTTTAGTAAATAGTTTGTTTTTCCAATTTTCCTTGAATTAGCAAAGAAGAATTAAAATCAATTCCTTATCCAGCAGATAAGAAATTAGACTCAGCTTTTATCCTTTACACAGATCCAAATTTTAATGTACACAAGAAACACAAATTCATAATTGTTCTCTAATATAATACGTATCCAATATTAAACACGTTTCTGTGACATTTATCTTCTCTCCCTGATCACAGCTTAATAAAATTATAATTATGACCTTTCAAAGCATCATCGCCTGAGCCACACTTACTTGGCATCCTTAGCTGGAAATCTTGGCTATTGCTGGGGGCAGCTGCATTTTGCTATCTGACAGACAGACTGCACTGGATGCGCTGTGTGCAAGGATGGGGGCTGTTGCTGTCGCCTTTGTACCCCAGAGGCCAGTACAGTGCTAAACATGGAGAAAGGGCTCAAAACGTAGTCACTGAATGAAGAGTGAATAATGAGGTATTTGGGCAAGCCTTCCATGTGCTCACATTGGTACACATGATAGTGCAGCTTCACAATCCACCCCAGAAGGAATGGGGTGGGAGCCGGTGGGAGTGAGTGGTGGAGTTGGGGTGGGAAGGGCAGGAGGACCGTATTAGGGAATGAACTGGAAACCAGCCCAGATTCAGTTGGCAAACATTTTCTGCCTTAACCCAAACTGGTCTGATTGACTGAAGATACTAACCCGTCTCCGTGTGTCAGCAGAGCCAAATCCTCCCTTTAAAGATCTAGAGTGAAGGGACTGGTCAGTTAGCTCACTTGGTTAGAGCATGGTATGGGTAACAGCAAGGCTGAGGGTTCAGATCCCCATACTGGCCAGTTGCCAAAAAATAAATAAATAAAGATCTAGAATATCTCCGAGAGTAGGCATTGCTTTCAATACCAAATACTCTTTTGAGAAATGATAATGTTTCTCTTGTGTTGAGATTTCCCAATCCTCTTTTAGAATTGCAATGGCATTTGTTGGAGAAGCACTGGATATGCCACTTATGGCTGATACCAGTCATGGAACCTCGGACAAAGCTTATAAGCTGCAGAAGAATATGGAAGACAGTCTCGATGCTTCCCCTTCAGGCCTATGGGACAACAGTGTGCTCTTCAGCAGAGAGGGCTGTGTCCTGCTTGGGTCTCTTGTCATCCTGTGAGTAAGCATGTGGGACGTGGAGAATGAGCGGAGCTGGTCCTTCCATTTGGAACTAGGATTGTCCTCTGCAGACAATGCAGCGACATCAGTGCCCAAGTACAGTGGAAATAATTGTCCTCGGATCTGAATATTCTGCTGCTAGCTCCTATTTGGGCAGGAGGAAGACAAAAAGGGAAGAAAATATGACGTGTGTTCTAGTGTCTGTATTACCCAATTGGGGAATTTGCAGATCTGTTTAATTTCGACTGGGAGAGAGAATAAAGCACGTGAGGTTATTTTGGTTACTCTGTGCAGGAATCACACGCTACACCTAACAAATTCAACAATTCCACAGAGCCATAGTCAAGCGCGTGAGTTACAGTTTTATTCATCGTGCTTATTCAGTGAGTCAGGCTCTGACGGGGGGCTGAATTGTTGTTTAATATTTGGGGGGGTTATTTTGGTATATCCATAACATGTTTACTTCAATGCTGTATGTTAAATGAGATGTTTTCGTTTGTTTTGATGGGTACTTATAAAGGCAACACGCAGCATTTCACACTTAGGCAGCACTTGCCCATCCACAACATAGCACCAGGATTAGCGCAACGACTACCCTGTGTTCTTGGGAGGTGCCAGCCTTGTTTCACCCAGAGAAGGACAGGACTCGAAGGCAGGGTTACTGCCAAGCCTCAGAGCCCGAGGCAGAGCTAGAAGGGTTTTCCCAAATCCCTGGCTCCTGCCAACATCCTAGGACCAAAGATTGTGGGTAGCAGCAAAGAGCCCAGAGGAGAAAATGGAGTCTTCTTGCTTGTTTCATGGCTCTTAGGGTGTTACCATAACAGCATGGATTTTCCCTGAACTCAGAACATATGGGAAGCCTATATTTAGCTTATCATTTCAAGCCCTTCCTCCCTCACACCACCTCTCCCCCCAGGAATCCTCAATATGGAACCAATTTTTTTGTAGGTGAAAAAAAAATAATAATGTTGTTGAATTGGGTGAAATGTCCTTTCCTGCTGACCTGTGGACCAGCAGTGAGATGCCCTGAACTCTGACTGGAGTTGTAATTGACCACTAAACTGAAAAGTGGAAATTCTTCCTAGAATAGCTGTCGCATCTGCCACGGTAGGAGAAACACAGGCACTACATCTGATTCCAGTGTGTGCCCACCAGCACAGAAATGGCTTTGGCCAAAGACAGCCACAAGATGCTCAAAACAAAAAGAAGGCATGAGGCAATCTTTAAATCATAGGCATAAATGTCAAAATGGATCAAATGAGAAAGTGCTTCTCTGTCCAAAAATAGGCAGCATTTAAGAGTTGGTTTCACATAGGAAATTATCACTCTGTTCTTTTAACTGTCATGTGTAGGGGCATTTAGATCTGATTTTTGCAAATATAAATTAGAAAAAATCCGTAGTTATTCACAAGCCTACCACATGCACAGTAACCGAAGCTCTCTGGTATTGTTCTAGAAAGAATTTGCAGCAGCATCACTCCAAAACATGATTATTAAGCCATCAGCTGTTCTTTTAGTGTCTAAGTCATTTCTCACATGGCACAAATCCAAGTCTAATTCATTAAAACAGAAGAAATCTGTAAACACCTGCATGTAATTGATTAGTAAGTTGGGGTTTCTTTAACTGGTTGTTTGTTCCTCTGTTTGAAACAACGCAGTAAACACGCTAAAAACACACACACACACTAAAACAAAGAACCAACAATAGCAAGTCATTGACATTGTGCCAAGTTATTAAAGACTTTTATTTTTGTAAGGAAAGTTATTTCATTTGGGCTGTCCATGCTGGAGTCCGCAGGACTTACCCCTCCATTGAAGGGCGGTATCCTTTTGTTCTTGGTTCACTGGATCGAGAATTGTGAGGTAGTTGAACGGTGTTGTTGTTGGTTTTTTTTATGTAGAAAACAATTAAGTGAAGAAAGGCAGCTTTAAGGGGAAATAATCTAATTTGTGTTTCTATAGATGGTAAATATACCCTCCACTCGCTAATCCCCATGTCCCTCATTCACGTAATTGCTGATTTGATTCTGTATACCTTTTTGGTGATTTTTTGAATTTCACTTCCAGTAAGTTGAGTTATATGTTACTCTTGCTGGACATGGTTGGGGTTTGGGCAGAGACGGGAGAGAAGAGGCAGGAGGCTCCAAAAGTGGGGGTTTTGTGAGGACTCCCCGGGAGAAGAGAAGGACATGGAAGGAAACACACCTGGTGGAGCAGGGCATCCCTGCATGTCAGAGGCAGAGACGGGTGCTTTGCAGAGAACTTATCAGGGGCAGCTCTAAAGCCACATAACGCTGTGCATCACATGTGAACGTGAGAGTCATGTACACTGCAAACCCCCAAAGATTTTCAAGTGTTCAATTACTGTGGGTGTCTGCAGCAGGCATGGGGCCCAAGAAGCAGGACTGGACATCAGAAGAAGCTCTGATGTCACAAAATCTGCCTGTTGTAAGGCAATCTATTAAAACAAGCCCAAACCAAAACAAAGCATCTCTTTAAAACTGGGGGTAGGAAGGAGCATCTCCAAAGTTTCCCTCAAAAAAGGAATGGGAGGTGGAAACTACCATGATTATTAATTTAAGATGTATAAAATGTCGTTTGATATTCTTCATTTTAGTGTCACTTTTTAAAATTTAATTTTAGTGAATGTACCAACCCTTAGTTTGTGTTTCCTAAAGCGTGGGAGACAGTTTTTAGGTTGCTGTCAGAGGCAGTGTTAAAACACATTGACTTACATATTAAGAAAAATATTTCTTTTTCTTTTCTATTTCAAACCATCTGTTTAGGTTGAGGAGACAACCTTGGGCTTGGTGACAATATGTCTAACACCTCTCTAATACTTACTAATCTCTCATTTCAACAAACCAGGGCAGCCTCACACAAGAGGTCTCCAGGATGTAAAGACCTCCAACTGGAATTTAATCACGTTGGCTTGTTTGTTTTCTGCTGTATTTACTTTTAGATTACCTCCTATCTATGACAAGTGATCCTGATTTTCTAACTAATGGAAGACAGGATCAAACTGTACAGGTCAGGAGTGTTGCAAACGTGTTCACTGCTGCAACGGTGCTGGCATGGGGACAGTGGATTTGAGGAGAGGTGGGGCCCAGGGCATTTGATAGGGTTATTTTTAGAGTTCTCTGCCAGGGTTGGTCCCTATCACATTGCCTGTACCAAGCAGTGAACCGGATCCATGTCAGTGTCAAAGCAGATGGACTGAGAGTAGTTTCTTGGGCCAGGGGGACAGGACAGTGTCCCAGGAAATTGGAAATAGACAAACTGGGAGCCTCCTCCTTGAAGAGGAGCTGGTGGCTGCACCCAGGGCAGAGCATCCTGCCTCTCGCCCAACCTCTTGCAGGCAGTGTGAGAAAAACATATACACTGCTCACAGGGTCATGATCAGGGATCCTCAAAAAACAACATGAGCATAAAACCAAGATTCACAAAAGCTCTACGCCATGTAAGAAAGGCAAACAGACAGCAAAGAGGCAAAATGAGTGCAGAAAAATAACAAGATATTGAAATACGTGAAATTGTTATCAGACAGAATTACACACCGCATTCATAAATAAAAGCCAAATAGAGACGCTGGACATAAAAATGTTGTTTGGCTGTAGGAAAACCTCAGGAGATTGGCTAAATAGCAGCATGGATCACTGAAGATCCACTTAGTAAACTGGAAGATGGAGTTTAGGATTCTCCCAGAAACCAGTGCAAATAGACAAGTAGATGGAAAATATGAAGGAATACTTGAGAGTCAAAGAAGATAGATCTGGATATTTCAATATCCATTCCTGGTGAGAAAGATGACAACATGTGCGAGGGAGATTCTCCATCGGGGGCTTTGGAGATGGAAGGGGCCGTGCAGCAAGGAGTGCAGCTGCAGGAGCTCAGAGGGGCTCTGGGCTGACAGACAGCAGGGAAGTGGGGAATCTCAGCCCTCCAGCCATAAGAAAGTAAGCTCTGCCGCAACCACGTAGGACCCCAGGCCTCAGATGCAGCATGCTCAACGCATTTTAGCCTGTGAGATCCTGAGCCAAGCACCTTACCACGTTGCCTAGACTTGTGGAACCGTGAGCTAATGAATGGCATTGTGGTAAGCCACCAGGTTTGTAGTAATTTGTTGCACAGCAACATAAGAGGAATACACTACTGTCCTTCAGTTACACCAGATGTTATCACTGAAGAAAACTGGATGAAGAGTGGGCAGAACCTCTCTGCATAAATTTTTTTTACAATTTTGACCCATCATTATTATTATTTTTTAAATTTATTTAAAAGGGAGATTGCACATCCTTTTTGCATTTAAAAAACAGTCACAGAAATTGACTGTGTTAAGCCACAGGAACATTTTAAAATTTTCAGGAAGCAGAAGTTATACAAATCTTGATTGCTGACCACAATGTAGAAATTATTTAATCCATTAATAAAAGATTGACAATGAAAAATAGCAAAAAAGAATACATTTTAAAATACACTTCTTAATCATTCTTGGATTACAAAAGAAAACAATTACAAACTATGTTAGAATGAACAACAACAAAAACACCACGATGCGTATACATAGAGCAGCGTTCAAGAGTAACCTTAAGTAGGTTTACAAGAAAACAGGAAAGACTGTTTTCTAGCTTTTTGAGAAGCTAGAAAAAGAAAATCAAAATAAGCCCAAGAAAGGAATTAGTAAACATGAAAGCGTAAATGAATGCGATCAAAAGCAAAAAACAGCAACAAAGACGTAGAGTTAGTAAACAAGGCAGAGGCATGAGAACGACATTCAAAATATCAAAGAGCGGGACGTGGCTTTAAAGCCTTAAAGATAATAACTATATTAAAATACTAAGAATTTAAAAACCCATATAAAACAAATGACTTCCCCTAAAAACAAAAATGACCAAATTTAGAAGGAAGGAAAAAAAAAGAAAAAGAAGAAGAAGAAAAAGAGGAATAGAAGCCCCATACAGACCAATCTTCATAAAAATAAATAGAAGAGACATTTAAAACTCTGCACCTATAAACAGCACCAGGTCCAGGAGTTTTTGTGGAAAATTCTACAGATATTTGCAATTTATATTTATATCAGAGGATAAAAAGGAGAGAAAGCTGCCTTCAATTCATAGCTAAAATAATAATTGCAGAAGTTTAAAAACAAAAAGACTGCAAGTAAAATGTTTGGATATCAAATCCTGAATGTATCAAAAGAATGATATTTCATAACCAGCCAGAGGTTGTCCCAAGAATGCTAGAATGGCTGAAGATTAGAAAATGTATTAATACACTTTACTGCATCGACAGATTAATATGGAAGATATATATGCTCATCTCAATAAATGCTAGAACATTATTTGCTATCATGTCACCCCATACATTAACAATAGAAGTACAACACAGACTCTTAGAATCATTTAATCTCAAACAAAGGAAGTCCTAAGTAAGGCATACAAACCAGAAGTCATTACATAAAAGACTCATTCATTTTACTATGTCAAAAAACATGCAGGACTGAAAATGTGGTATGTACCACAGCAATGCAAGATGTTGATAACAGGGGAAACTGTGGAGGGTAGGTATATGGGGAGAGTGGGTATACTTTGCATTCAATTTTTCTGTAAATCTAAAACTGTTCTGAGAAATAACGTTTATAAATTTTAATACACTCACATACATGTACGAAACAAAGGGGAACAAAAAATAACAAACTAGATAAAACACTTGGAACACATTTAACACAAAGGCTTAATACCTTAATATATAAAGAAATCATACAAATGATTAAAGAGCAAAACAAACAAACCAATAGAAAAATTAGTGAAAGATGAAGATGTTTCACAGCAAAAAAAACACAAATGGCTGTACCACAGCTCCACACACACAATGAAAGATGCACACTAAAAGCAATACTATTTTTAGACTAACAAATTGGCCGATATGATAAAGTTTGATGATGCAAGGATGTGAGAAAACAGGTGCTTTCATATCTCCTGTCTTGTTAATGAAACTGTAAGGTGAAGCAAGATCTCTTCTAGAAAATTTGATAATATGAACTAAAAATTTAAATCCACATACTCTTTAATTGGACCAGTTTATGTTTATGAATTTACCATATAGAATTGCTCATTATTGAATGCAAATATTTATCTATAAAGATGTTTATTTCAGATTGCCTAAAGTGGGAAAAGACTGGAAACTGCCTAATGGCTGTTGAAACTACGAACTGTGGCACATCTGAGTGAGATGCCAGGCAGCCATGTTTTTTAAAAAGGAAGTAGATTTCTAAGCACTGATGTAAAATGACTTTGTAGATGAATTTGGGATTTTTTGGCCACAAGTTTTAATACATTTGAAATACTAAGATCATAGAAAATACGTTCTCTGACCAAAATAACAGGAGGAAATTTAGAAAATTCACAACTATGTGGAAATTAAACAACACTCTCCTAAATAAACAGTGGGTAAAAAGAAAAGTCACAAGGAAATTAGAGAGTACTTTGAGATAAAAATCAAAGTGCCACATATCAAAGTTTATAGGATGCAGGGCTCATGCAGTGCTTAGAGGAAAATTTATACTTGTAAACACCTATAATAAAAATAAGATCTCAAACCAGTAATGCAAACTTCTACCTTAAGAAAATAGAAAAAGGAGCAAACTAAACCAAAAGCAAATATAAGTAGGAAATAACAAAGATTATAATAGAAATATATGAAATAGAGATTTTAAAAAACAGTGCAGAAAATTAACAAAACCAAAAGATGACTCTTTAGAAAGATCAACAAAACTTGCAAACCTTTATCTAGACTGACCAAGAAAAAAAGAGAGAAGACAGAAATTACTAAAATCAGAAATACAGCAGGGGCGTGGCAGAGCCGGTGCTGCTTCTGTTACTCTGGAGTGGGCTTTGGGGACACAGATGTCCTCTTCTTTCTCCAGTCTCCATTGGTGATTCTCCTTGTGTCACCGCAGTGGAGTGTCTGGTGGGCGTCCTGCACAGCAGCTGTAGCTGCTGCTGTAGCATCGAGCCACTTTTGCAGCAGCAGTGGCTGTGGTGGTGGCTGTGGTGGGCCACCAGAGTGGAAGTAGTATCTTCGGCATTCTTCTTGCCTGCTTCCAGGCAGGGGGTACTGTCCTCGGCTCCTGCCCAGGACCCCAGGCGTGCTCTGTAGACATATTTGTATGTATAGTCGGTAGCGAAGTGAAAGAAGGGAACAGTGGGATGGGGGGGGGAGGAGTATGTGTGTCTGAAAAAGAGAGACAGAGAGAATCTATACACAGGCTACCTGAAAAGGATACACTCAAAAATCGGTCAATAGGGACTGGGAGGCAGCGATGTGAGGAAAATTCTCTTTTTACTATTTATTTTTATTTTCTTTAAAAATTTTTCCATGTAGATATACTTTTTAAAATACTTCAGGGGCAAAAGCATTTAGGAAACTAAGAACATAAGAGACTATCTTTAACTAGATAAAGGTTATGTACCCTAAATGACAACAAAAGGCAGATTTCTTGGTGGCACATTAGAAGCAGCCTCATTAAATTCAGAAATAAAATAAGGATATGCACTTTCTGTGATAATATTCAAATTGTACCTGAGGTCCTATCCAGTGCAATAAGATGGGGGGGAAGTATAAATGGATAAATATATAAAAGTATAAATGTTAGAAATGATGTAAAATTGTCACTTCCACAAATGATATAATTGTCTGCATAAAAAATCCAGAACAGCATCAACTGAAAAATTATTAGAACATTATTTTTATTTTATTAAAATATTTTTTTATTATTATAAGTTTATCCAGGTGGCCGAACAGACAAATTTACACACAGAAATCCATAGTTTTCTCACGCATCAGCTAAAATCAATCTGCAAGTTCAACTTAAAAAAAAAAGCCACAAAATTTCAAAATATGCAGGAATAAACACAGAAAAGAAATAGATCTATGTGAGGAAAACTATCAACTTTACTGAAGGACATAATATTTGAATAAGCGGGGAGATACAGCATGGTATAAAGATGCCAATTCTCCCACAAATTAACATTTAAATTTGGGAAATTTGCTATCAAATTGCCAATGAGTTTCTTTGTTTGTTTTTCATGACAAGCTTGTTTAAAATTCATGTATAGGAAAAATATCCAAGAATAAACAAGAAAATTTTGGTACAGAAGGAAGGTGACACTGACCAATTTATAAAAGGGAAATATAAACAGCCACTGTGCGGGGAAAGAACTCAACTTCACTAATTAGAGAAATGCAAAATAAGACAATAACAAGATGCAGTTTTTGCCCTTAAATATCTAAGTGATAACGTGAGAGGAGAGAAACAGACACTCACAGATATTGAGGGTAGGAGTTTAACTGGTCCAGTCTTTTTGAAAGGCAATTTAGCCATACTTATTAAAACTTGAACTGTGCACACTGTCCTGTCCAGCATTAACAAGGCAACTTTCCAGCGTCTACTTCAGAGGTGCCTGTTTACATGCATCCAAAGAGGCTGATTAAGCATGTAGCATTGTGTCTGACAGCAAAAAATTAGAAACAATTCAAATGCTCATCAATAAGAAGAATATTTTTAAAAATATGGCACATACATATTTGGGAATACAGTGCCAGCTTAAAACAAATCAGTCTATTCAGACTGACTGGGAGAACTCCAAGATACAATGCTAATATCAAAAGAAAGTTGTAGAATGTTATGTACTGTGTGACATAATTTATGTCCAAAATTTTATGTATTTATGCACATGCATATGATTATAAATGCACAGAATAAAAACAAGTGATTAACTTACTTCTGTTGTTGTTTTGGTTTGGTTTGGTTTTTTGCAACTGGCCAGTTAAACTGAACCCCTGACCTTGGTATTACCAGCACCACATTCTCCCAAGTGAGCTAACTGGCCAGCCCAGAGTTAACTTACTTCTGGTGACAGGACAAGGATTGGAGATGTGATAAAATCAAGGGAGACTTCTGCTTCCTCTGTATTGTTTGAAATTTCAAAATGAATATGTTAATGCCATATATTAATTATGTACTTTTAAAAACTCCTCCAAAGTAAATGTAGCAATCTTAAAAGTTTATTTATGCATGTGTATATCTTCACACATTTTTATTTTATAAGGACTTGAATGTTTTTCAACCTTCTTAAAAATCACAGAAATATTTCAAAGATTAAATGGTAGTGCTGGATCAGAAAACATGTACTTTTAGAATGTCTGATGAAATACCAATATTACTAAACTCATCAAGAATCTTCTGGGAGAATTAGGGATCCAGTGGAGAAATAGCCTTTTTGTCAATAGTGAACCTTACTTTGGGCTTCTTTTTCAAATACTCTGTATAGCTTCGCTCGGGAATAAATTTAAAAGTGCTCCATATCTCATTATAGTGTCTTGGAAAGCGTCTGAAATTTGAGACCACCATGGCTTCCTTATAGACATATGATATTTGGTTATTTGAAAAGCCATCGAGACAAGATGGAATGTAGTCACATGCCCAAAGATTGAAATTTCTTGAAACATGTTGCCTTTTATCTGGAGACATCTTCTTACGTCCCAGGCCCTGGGGAAAAAATTACAAGAAGATTAGGAGGAAAATATTCAAGGTCTTTATTAAAACCAACTACATGACATGTATGTTTAAATGCTCCATATGAAAACGTTACAAGTGGTCTCCTTTACCAACTTGTTGAATGCTGTCAATCAACACTCACAGCATCCTTGTGATGTTCTGTTATTGTTCTCACACCTTCAGTGCCCCCAATGGGGCTGGACTTTAAGAGACATGGAAGGCAGAAACAGAAAGAGCCCAGCCAGAAACAGCCTATTAATCAATTTCAACTCCCGGGGACCCCAGGTAGGTTCCCTGCACCCTGATGGCTCCTTGGTGTACCCATTTCTGGCTGCTTCCCCAGCACTCAGTGGGACAGATGGCTCTTTCTCTGACAAGCTTGAGGACTCTGAATTCTCAACTCCAAGGGTTCCCCTGAAGGAAGCAGCACCTTTGGGTCACAGCTTCCTCATTAGCTCTCAGCACCTTCTATGTGAACCTGAGAATTACTGTGTAATCAAAATCGTGTCTTCGAAAACTAGGAAAGAAAACAGTGTGCTGACACAAAAGACTGAGAGGAAGCAGACATTAGATTACATCAATCTTACTTAAATCAGTAAAGTGAGGTTGTCTGTTCACAAGGGTCAGTATCAGTCAGGTTTGCAGCAGGAGACCAATGGCACACTCAGATTAGGGCAATTGGAGGGGAGTTTATAAAAGGACTATTCATGTAGGGAAACCCCAGGGCACAGTACGGTGGCTCGGGGTCTCAGGGGCTTGGGAAGAATGTAGACCACACAGATCAGGCCCTGGAGCCAGAACAGGGAGCAAAAGGAGAGAGTGGCTCTGGGGGCACAAGTGGAAGATGCTGGGCACACTGTCCAAGCTTCTCCTAAAAATGACTCGAGGATACTCCAGCAAAATGAAAAACAAATAAAAGGAAGGGAAGAAGAGAAGAGGGGAAGGAGCTACGAAGAAAGTAGCAAGTAAAAGTTATAATTAAGTCTAAATACTTGTAGATAATGTGTTGGAACTTTGAGTGAGAATTCACAAAGAGTAAAGAAGGGAGAGAGAGGGAGAGGAAGAAAGAAAGGGGGAGAGGAAGGAAGGAAGGATAAAGAGCAAAAGAGAAAGAAAGAGAGAGAGAAAGAGAGAAAGGAAGGAAGGAAGCAAGCAAGCAAGCAAGCAATCTGGAACTGAAATTCCAGTATTTCAATCTGACTAGAGAAGTCAGGCTACTGCTTTGAACTCCAGGTTGACATCTAGGAATGGCACCTCCAGGAGTTGGCAGAACACGACCTGGGCCACCCACCAACACAACAGCCCTCAGGAAGGGAAGTGAGGCAGGTAAAGCACTCTGAAGACTTGCCTTATTCTTGGGGAAAAGCTATAGATATTAATCCATATATTCATAGAGTAATAGAGTGCTAATATGTTTTTTAAACATTTGTACTTGAGAATGTAATAGAGAGGATATCAGTAGAAGTCAGAGTGTGCAAATAAATTCAACTACTCTAGCAAAGTCATGAGAGGGAGGGAAAAAAGAAACAGAATGTAAACACGATAAATAGAAATGTTTACCATGTTTATGATAAATAGAAATGAGTTGTTAGAAATGAAACCAAAAACATAAATTGTCATAATAATGTGAATGGGTTAAATTCTCATATAAAGAAACAATGACTCAGATTTTTTAAAAAACCATGCTGTATTCCAATAGAAGACAAACCCAAAGCAAAATGACTAAAAATAAGTACAAATTATGAAGACAAAGGAATGGACCATAACATAAAAAAACAAATGTTTGCAGAAAGAAAGTAATAGTGGCAATTCCAGAATCACAAAGTAGAATTCATAGCTAAGAGCAAAAGCATGTTAAGAGCGTCACTTCATATTGACAAGTGGCAAAAGGCACCACGAAAATAAAACAATCACGAACTTTTATGCAGAAAGATATGATATTAAACTATAAAAGGTGAAAAAAAATCTTTAGAAATTTAAGAGTAACCTCAGAAGCAGAAATTGACAGATCGAGGCAAAAATTGAGAAAAGAATATGAAAGATTAGAATAACATAATTACCAGACCTGAATTAATAAATATAAAGCATTTTATTACCAACAGGGTAGAATAATTATTTTTTGTAAAAACCCATGAGACACTTGTTAAAATTAATCACATACAAGACAACAAAGATATTCTCTATAATTCGAAAAGTAAAAATCACAGATCATACTCTATAAAGTTTACTATAACCCATAAAATTAGGTATTAGCAACAAACAGGTGATCTTTAAAAACTTCTAAGCATATAGAAAATTTAAAACTTTCATCTAAATATTTTTTAATTAAAAGGGAAATTAAAAATTAAATCATAGACTATTTGAAAGCAAATAAGAATGAGACCTTAATTAGAAAAACCTTTGAGATTGAGTCAAAGCAATAATCTGAAGAATATTTATAGTTTTAATGAATTTACCAACAAAAACAATTGCAAGTATATAAAGAAACCTTCAACTGTAAAAATTTAAAAAGAACAGCAAAATAAGAATTTTTAAGAGATATTATATCAGTAAATTTGAAAGGAATTACTATTTTAGGCAAACACTTATCAGCAAAATCTACCCAAGAAGAGGTAGAAAGTTTGAATAGATCAATAATTGAGGGAGAAATAGAAAAGATAATAAAGAACTTACTCTAAAAAACATATTAAAGCCAAATAATTTTAGAGCAAATTCTATTTAACCTTCATTAAACTCAAAATCTAGATGTTATGTAAACTATTCCAGAACATAGAGAAAGTTGGAAAGCTGCCAATGTTTTCTACGAGACCATCAGAACCCTGGTAAAATACATGGGTACAATCCTGTTTAAATTGTTTACAAGATATACATTTAAGAGAGTATGTTTGCATGTGAGTTGCAAAAATTCTCAAATTTTACCCACCAAACCATTCTTAGCAGGGAATCATCAAGGTGAGGTTGTAAGGAAGGAAAATAAGGGTGCAAATTTTATTTTTAATTTTATATAATTCTATGTTTTTTGAGTTTTTAAAAGGACATATGTTACTTTGGTAATTTAGAACCCAATATTAAGCATTCCATTTAGAAAGGCAGGCAGAGTGGATATTCTGGTTCTGTTTTCAACACTCCACAGAGGCAAACCAGATTTTTTATGTTATGCCACTTAGATTTAGTTAAGACATCCTTGCACAGAGTAAAAGGTAATGTTGGGCAAGTCGTTTAACTTTACTGGTTCTCAATTTCCTTGTCTCTAAATTGGGGATGATAAAATAATTGGCCTGCAGGGTCACTGTGAGGATTGAATGAGATAATATGAGACGCTGGTATATGGCAAATGCTTAATAAATAATGGGTATTATTAACGTCATCATCGTCGTCGTCGTCGTCGTGGACATTCAGGTTCCGTAAGGATTCTCAGAAATCACCTGATACAACCATTTACCTAAGATATGTTAGCCCTGGGCTGTCCAGTCTGGTAGCCAACAGCCACAGGTAGCTACTGAGCACTTGAAATGTGAGCCGTCCAAATTGAGATGCACCATACGTGTAAAATCCACACTGGATTCTAAAGGCTTAGTTTGGGGGGAAACAATGTAAAAAAATTTCATTAATAATTTTTTGTATTGAGTATATGTTGAATTGAAAACTTGGGGAATTCTTGGGTTAAATAAAATATGTTATGTTATTAAATTTAATTTCACCTGTTTCTTTTTATTTACTGTGACCACTAGAGAAATTTAAAATAACATATACGGCTTGCAGTGTATTTCTATGGGACAGTGCAGTGTTAAGAACCACTAACAAATAGTACGAGTATTTGTGTTTTGGCTGGCCGGTTAGATCAGTTAGTTAGAGCGCGGTGTTGACAACACCAAGGTCAAGAGTCCGTATCCCCAGACTGGCCAGGTGCCAAAAAATAAATTTAAAAAATTAAAAAGAATTTGTGTTCTCCATGACAGGGAACTCACTAGCTCTAGCAAAAAGACAATTGCAGGCATTAGGAAGTTCTTTCTTTTATGTAAACATCCCCTCCCTCTCACCTCCTCCTTGTGGGTCTTGGCTCTGCTGTCCAGAGACACACACAGGTGATCGCTCCTTCTCAGGACAGATCTTCACAAGAAAGCTCACGAAACACACAACTTACGTGAAGTCATGTCGAGAAGCATGAAGTGCACATAAACCTGGGCAGAAGGCTGGTGCAGACTTTGAAAGCCACGTGGAACCTTGAGAGCTCCGTGCATTTTTTGGTAACCTGCTATGAGTCTTGTTTAAGACCTCACTTGGTTTTGACCTTGTTGCAGTTTTGAGTTCAGTCCTCTATCTCCAACATGCTGCAGACAATGAAGAGCCCTGATGTCACTCCCCATTTTATTAGAAATTTGGGAAGAAAATACTCACAGAGTCAAGGTAGCATCCAGAGTTCTCAAAACTATGCCGATTGTCATGCACAGAGAAGGGGAAGTTGCTGTCCACTGCTTGCTGGAAAAGAGCAAGGGGAGAAATGCAGAGGCGCTGGTCACAACTCCAGGACACTTTCGGATCTGGCACATAGTGATGAGGAGGGAGATGGCTGAGGCACAGCTACGCTAAGCAAGACCATTAAACCCGTCACCAGAGATGGAGCTACCAGCACAGGACGGCCAGGACACGGATGTGCGCAGTGGCTCAGGGATTTGAAACTCAACCTTACTGCCAACTTTCTGAAAATCATAAAAATTCTCTTCCAAAACACCTTATTTGGAGGCAAGGGTGGAAAAGTGCACAGGCTCACAGAACCAAAAGCTGGAAAGGACTTTTGAGGCCGTGGAGACCAACTTCTTCTTCTGACCTACAGGGATCCCAGAGGACCAGAGCCCTGGCCCCAGGTCGCAGGGTGAGTTTGGTGGGTGAGAGGTCAATTCCTGCTTCCCACTCACGCCGCTTCAGCGCCCCTGATGCTGCTCATGAATGGCCCAGGGAGGCAGAACGTGTATGTTCAAGAACTGTGAGCTGTAACCACAGGTTCCCGTCCACAGACGAGCCTAACTTAATTGTCTGGACTGGGAGGTCGCTCCTTCAGGAGAGTATATGGGTTGCCATAGTGACCAGGGAATGCCATGGGGATACGACCAGCCTTGAGGGGTCCAGGGATGGTAAATGAGCAGTGCCCTACAAAGAGGAATTGTCTGGCCCAAAGTGCCAGTGGTGGTACCCCTGAGACAGCTGCAGAAGCAGGTGGCCAGTGCTCCAGACTCACCTTCTCCCGGACTTTGTATATTGGCGGTAGCTTCTCCTGCACTTGGTGATAAAAGCGTGGACTACGGGGCTCTTTTAACATAGCACTGGTGATGGATTCCGGAGTCTTTTGCTTTAGTCCAATGTGAGGGAACTGGAAAAACAGCACATGCCTTGATTAAAACCAGACACATCTGAATCTATAAGCCAAGTATCAGGGCTTCCTCCGTATAGTGATTAAAATGTAATTTGGGTGCTTCTGGCATGCAGTGGAAATGGCCTAATTTTTGTAATTTTCAAATATTCTTTCCGAGACAAAAATCACTGTAATGGCCCAACGCCATCACTGCCAGTGTTTCACATTACCGGGGCCACCCCCGCTGCGCTGGAGCCCGGGACATGTTTCCACAGCCTGGTGAGGAGGGTGCGGCCTCAGAGAGCGAGCGGATGTTCTCTGAGAAGACTGAAATGTGTTATTTGAGATCCTCCTCCTGGTCAGGGAGATCCTGGTAGGTGGGGCCAAAAAGCCAACCTGTGTTCATAGGGGTGAGTCAACCTCCAACAATGTAGGTACGAGGTGGGCTCGGAGACAAGAGGAGGGTGAAGTGAGGACCTCAGCTGCCTGTCCACTGGGAATGGAGGATGGTAGAGGGTAGGGAAGGCCTAGAAAGATAAAAGAGGGGTAGAAAGGTATAAAGAAAAAAAGCAAGGGCAACAAAGACTATGCGGGGGTGCCCTTGGGATCTCCCTACAAAAGGGAGAGGTGGAAACAGACTGGGCAGGGGGAGGTGGTCCAGACAAGGGCCTCAGCCGACCCTGCAGGGACCTCTGGACATGGGATGGCTCTTCAGAGCTGGGCTAGGGGACCTGGGCTTTATGCACCCTAATTGACCAGTCTTCATACTGATTCCTGGGCTGCTCCTCGAAAAGGGGTGATCTTGGGCATCTCTCTTCAGCCAAGGGTTCCCTAGGGGTGGACGGTAAGGGCCACAGCACTGAGTCCTTCGTGCCTGAAGGAGGATGTGGTTGGCACTTTGTGGCCACAGTTGTTCAGCCCAATTCTAGTTGAATGGCACCTCTGAAAAGTACCCCAGTGAAGTGAGCTGTGAAATAGGGATCTCTAGGAGAAGAAGCTGAGTGGCAACTAAAGTAAACCAAAGACAAGACCCACATCTTGGTGACAGGTCCACAAGGGGAGGAGGAAGCATAACCCGGTGGTTGGGACATGGGCTGTAGGTTCAGAGGTCCTGAGTCCATCCCAGTGCTCTCTCCTAACTTAACCAAGCCTCAGTTTCCTTCTCTGCAGAGTGGAAATAATATCTACCTGATAGGGTAGACTTGATTAGAAGTGCAAAGGCACACACTCAGACGGTGCTCAGTAACTGCCAGCAGGTTCTATTTTTGCTCATGGCTGTCCACTCCCTTGTCCTCAAACCCACTTCCACCACCTAAGGTCAGCCCCCTTTTCTTCTCTTTTGGAGTCTAGTGACATTGGCCACACGGCTACTATCTCTCCTTTCCTTCTCTAGTCTCAATAGAACCGTATGTTCAGGTGGCTTTTGATCAATGTCTGCCCACGAGTGTGTTTAGTAGGTTGCTGTTTATGTAAAAAGGTGGGGAGATTGTGTTCTGTATGTTAAGTACTTGGTGGGGCGTTCTCTGCAAGTGAGAAGCAATGGGCTGGATGAGACATAGCCAGGGGCAGATATTTTCAATGCAGTTGTGAGTAGGAAGAAGAAAGCAGCAGAATGAGATCGTAGCCCAACACCGCTTATGTAAATAAATAATCCATGCACACAAAACCATACATAATTGACAAGAACACATCTAAATAAAAGAACTCCCACTAAACTCGTCTGAATAGCTGTGTGAGGGGTGAGGGGAATGGGCATGGCCACCAAGGGCAGCGCGAGAGGCCCACGCGCCCACCTGGCCTCCCTGAAGGGCGCAGGAGGCTGGTGGCAGGTCCCCTCTGTGCAGGGCAGAGGGGGCAGGAGAGACTTTCTTCCCACTGACTCTCATTTTGCACCATTTAAATGTTTCCTAAGTAAGTGTGCATATTCCATTGTCTCTTTTCCACAACAAAAATAAATATATTTGTTTCTGATTAGAGTTGGAACACATACTCCTGGTTTAAAAAAAAAAAAAAATTCAAACAATAAAAACATAAGGAAGTAAGTAAAATTCCCCTGAAATCCTATCACCCTTTCTCCTAAACTCTTTGGCGACCCTCCTTTTCCCACATCCTTATGTGAATGTATATCCGTATCTATGTGTAATTTTGCATATGTAGGACCACATTATAAATGTAATTTCTAACAATTAGGAATACCCTTTTATTTAACAGTAACTTTTGGTTGCTTTCTCCCTCTCCTTCTTGTCACTCCCACTGCCACCCCAGATGGCAATATTAACAACTGAGCTCTCACGTGGTCATACACAGACACCTATACATGTGGAGGGGACTTACATTGCTTTATGAACATCCGATCATATTATACATTCTGCTTTTCCCACTTAACAATATGCCCTAGAAATTTTTCAAAATCAGCCTATGTATTTCTAATACGCTCTATATTTTACTTTTAAAATAGAAATTCTGTATTCAATTTTTTAAATTCTATTTTAAAAATTGTTTTCTAACAATTGTATGTTAGAGATAAACATCAATAATACTAAAGGCCTTCTGGCTCATAACCTTCCCACTTGCCCTTCCTCCAGCTGAACTGAGTCAAGGCGTTTCTCTGGGAAGCTGTGGAAAATCAGGTAGAGGGTGGGGAGGTGGTTCCAACATCAGGAATGATCCCTCGCACCAGTTAAATGACAACTGACTTGAGTTCATTTGTATTCTGCAAGTCTACAGACTAAATTGCTGTTAAAAAATGGCTCTAGCATTTTAATTTCACTCTTTTAAAATATATATTTAATGGCTATAACATGATAGCTGTGAAATAAACCCTTCTGTTAGATATTGTAACCGTGAAATATAGCTTTTTAACTAGTTGGCGGTGAAATTTTTGCTGCATTCAATCACTCAATGACTGAAATATTAAATAGGAAGGTGAATGTGTGTAGAAAAAGCCTTTTCTACTCGGCAACAGCCAGATTACAACCAGCAAGGTCAACTGCAAAATGACTGTCACCTCTAATGTGGCAATTACTGTCCTCCCAAATGGGCTGCTGCTGACTCAAAGCCAACAATTTCTTTAATTTTCCCAACTCATCTACAAGTTACTCTGGGAAACTTCATGATCAGCACTATTCGTTTTAATGCTCTTAGGTGCTGACAGCAGAAAGGAGTCATCACAAAGGCTCAAGTCAAACTTTGGGGGACAGTGCCTCTCCACCTAAAATCTGGGCACTGGGCTCCATTCCTGGGCTCTGATGGAAGGATGAAATGAAATTTCTGCCTATAAATGTTGATTCTCACTTTCTCACTTCTACAGAACCTCTTTAGAGGGGCAATGTCGTTGGTTAAAAAATGCATCTCCAGACTCCTTTGCAGCTAAATTGGCCATGTGACCCAGTGAGATAGAAACAGGAATCTGCAGGGCAGGGCTCCTGGGAAAGCTATTGTTTTCCCAATAAAAATGGGCTAACTTAGCTGACAGGTTCTTTCTGTCTTTCTGTCCTTTGACCTTCCCCTTATTTTAATGCCTGGGTTGCCTAGAGGTAAAATAGCTCTGCACCAAAGGTGGCACAACAGAAGGCTGAACAGAATCTGGGCTTCTGATGGCTTCTTTGAGCAGCTGTGCCAGCCTTGCTTTGCCGACTTCTGAATTTTATTGTTACTTGAGAAATAGGGTTACTTAACCCGATTTGGTTAAGATACTGAAGTCAGCTTTTTATAATATTCAAACACAATTCTAGCTGATATGTAGGTGATTGAAACAGGGGAAGCTACTTAGTCTGAGAAACTTATGTTTTTCTCTTGATGGGCAATTAGCATTATGTAGCTGGTACTATACCCCCTTTTACTTTGGCTGCCAGGGAACTCAGAGTCAAAGCTGATGCTCACATATCTCCCATGGAGGCCATCATGGCCCTTATATCTGTGTTATATATTTTCCCAGTCTTAGCCTCTTATTCTAAAATATATTTAAAGTGGTCTTGGATTTTTATTTTGTTTATACCTTACTATTTTATTGTGTGTATTTTCCATACATTACTTAAAATCTTTGTGCAATGAAACAGGGTGTACATTTTGTGTGTGTGTATATTAATAAGATAAATTCATACTGAGTGATTGCTGTGTGCTCATGCATTACCGAGCACTTTTGAATGAATTATCTTATTAATCCCCACAGTATCCCTCTATCCTTCATACACTACACTCCCATTTTACAGATAAACTGAGATTTAGAATGTCTAAGCTACTTAGCCAAGGCTATGTCCAAGTGGATACAGTTTTTTTAAACACTTCAGACCTGAATTTGCCAAGGACTTTTCCATTTTTTTCTTTCAAACAAAAATGCTTAACAGTTTTCTGCATATTGCTGCCCTAAAAGGAGTTAACACCAGGTTCTTCTCTGATTCTGTCTCTCACTGTGAGTGTGAGAGTGGATGCACACAGCAGTCTATTGCTGAGGTTCCTTCTTAACATTCCTTTTATAAATGACTTGCAGAAATTAGGAACAGGAAAGGCCTGTGAGCACATGAAATATACATATTAAAGAGCAAACGAGAGAAGTGTTGGGCCAACAAGGCTAAGACCTCACACCTAGGAGAGACCCAAATTGTTCTCAGAGATGATAGAATAGTGATAAATCCCACTGGGCTTTGTAAATGTTATCAAAAGAGAGGGGTCTGGGGAAGAGTGTGAGCTGGAAAGGGGAAGTTTCCACTAGTGGAGATGGGTAAATGGTGTGTTCCTAGACTCTTCCCATTTCATAGGCTGGCGGTGCCAAGGGAATCAGATCACGAGCCTACAGGAATTTGTTTATTAGAGTTATCTAGCATGACATCAACTCCTTCAATCAATGTCTATTGAGTGCCTTTTATGCACCAAATCCTATTCTAGGCACTGAGGTTATGTCAGTGAGTTAAAAAGATAAAGATCCAGCCCTCCTAGAGCTCGTGCTCTAGCAAGGGGACACAGACGCTGCACGTAATGTAGTACGTCCTATAATAGGTTAGAGGTAGATGCTGTGGAAGATGGAAGAAGCAGAGAAGACAATTACTGCTCAGCGGACATTTACAAGGCTCCAGTGCGCTGAGCATTTTACACGCGTTATCTCCTTCAGTCCTCCCAAGAATGCGAGGAGATTCCCATTTCACAGAGGAAGGAACTGAGGCCAAGTGAAGTGATCCATCAGAGGTCATGCTAGAGGACGTAGCAGAAGCGGGGTCTGAACTCATTCTGTGGCCCTGACCACACCCGGCTGGCAAGAGAAAAGTATCAGCGGCACCTTCTTTCTTACCCATCTTCCATCCTTGTGTAAAGGTGGGTTGAAGCGTCTCCCTTTGGCCATTCTGTGCAGGAAGCCGAAGGTGGCTGAGGTTGGCTTCCTCACACCCCCGTGGCCTCATAGGCCCTGCACGTCTGGGAAGTGGCTCCTCCTCCGTGTTCCCGATCTGTTCTCATCCTCGACCAGGAGGGGAGCTGGGCGGTGCCCACTGTTGTCATGGAATGGAGCTCACCCGTCACAATGGGCAGAGGAGTCTTCCAGCCTCTGAGGATTCCTGCCACGGTTCCTCGCAGCTGTGGCTGCCCACGGCACGAGGCAGAGAGTCAGCAGGTCCCAGCTGAGGAAGCCCCGTGAACAGGTCAGACAGGTGAGGATGAGAAAATCTTGGGGGAATGGCAAACTTTTTGTACCCTCTAAATCCTCAAACCAATAATATTTGAGCTGGAGGTCTCCATGGTAACCACCTGTCCCAACCTCTTAGTTTTCAGAGAAGTAAACTGAGTCCCAGGCTGGGGGTGACCTTGTCTGCATCAGTAGCACTGCTGTGCCCGGGACCCAAGCTTCCTACTGTCTCCTTCCACAGAAGCCTCTATGTCCCAGCTCAGATCCAACTGCGACACTCACCCACGGGCACTCTCACCTGCCTGGCACAGCACCGAGGCTACAAGGAAGTAACATTCATGAGTAGTTATTATATACCAGGTGCTGTGATACACACTTTCCTGTGTTTTTATTTTATTTATTCTCCATGACAACCTCCAACATTTACAAATGAGTGTCACACAGCCAATGGATGGGGTGCCAGAAGTCAAACCAAGGTCATGGGACAGCTCCAGAGCTCATGAGCCTTTCCAAGGGCCACCTGGCTTCCCCGAGGCTGCAAAGGCTGCTCCTGAAATCTGGCCTTTCTTTCTGGGCTGGACACATAAGTCCTGCCTCAGTTCTACTCAGCAATGTGCTTTCTGTTTCCTTTCCTTCCTTCCTTCCTTCCTTCCTTCCTTCCTTCCTTCCTTCCTTCCTTCCTTCCTTCCTTCCTTCCTTCCTCCCTCCCTCCCTCCCTCCCTCCCTCCTTTATTTAGTGCTGTGTCTTGCTAACTTTCTTGGCTATTCCATGTGAAGAGTAAACATCTATGGAGACTCTGTCCAGCTTTCTCTTTTGCTAAAAACTTGTGTCCTCAATCCCCTCCTCCCCCAATCATCTCCCCGGGGATTCTAACAAGGGTGGCCGTGGTAGTGATATGGGACTTTATCCTCTGCCAGCCCTGGTGGTCCAGAGAGGTGGGCTCCTGGGTGTAACGCCAAAAGTGACATGGTGAGGAGGGGAGAGAAGGTGGTGGGCAGCCTCTTTTGTTGTTGGGGAGCCGCCGTGCCAGCTCTGGCCAGGCAATCCTGTTATGTGGGTAATAAACCTTTCCTGGGTTTCTGCTACCTGCTCACAGACCCAGTGCAGCTGATACAGTGTGTCAACCCCGCCAGGCATGCTGATCACTCTCCAAAGCCGTGCTGTCAGCACGTACACCCAGCAGATGCACAAGAGAGTCCTGTTGTTCTGCAGCCTGGCCAAGACTCTATATTGATTAGGATCAAGTTTGGCTGGGACAGGAAACGCAAAGTAACAGGTGCTTAAACACAATGGACATTTATTCTCTCTGTGTAAACCAAGTCCAGGGGCAGGGGATCCCAGCTTGATATGGCAGCTTTACTGTACAGGATCCTCAGAGATGAGGCTCCCTCCCCCACCTGTCACCACTGCACCAGCCCCAGAAGGCAGCTGTCAACTCTTGGCCTCAGCTGCATTCCAGGTAGCAGGGTGAGGGAAGGAAAGAAGAGGGGAAAGGGCATGTCTCAATGTGTTACATCGGACTAATCCCAAGCCCTTGGTTAGTGAGACACTCCTGTCATTGGCTTGGCTGCTTCCTTCTAAAGAAGTTCTCGGCAGCTGCCACACAACACTTCCTCTCATGGGACAGAACTTGAGCCACCTGGCCACACCTCCCTGTAAAGGAGGCTGCAGAATAGGCTTTGTCCTGGAGAAGTCATTGTCTAGCTCAAAGTTCTTGCACCACGGAAGAGACCAAGAACTAATATCAAAGGACAGCCCAAAGGCTCTGCTCCTCTCATGGGTGCTCCCTTATCTTTAATTTTAATTTCCCTGGATTCTAATGAGGATGAGCCTAACTTCATCCCTTACAGCACAAGCTGGCCAGTGGGGCAGAAGAGGATGAAGAATGTTGTCTGTGCTCCGCATTGTGGTGACACTGGACCCTATAAGACACTGTATAAACTCTAAAGTGCACTGCAAAGATAAGGAAGGACATGTATGGAAAGCACTTACGTGTTCACTGAGCGTTTTGTTTTTTGGTTTTTTGGCGGCTGTAACTGAGTGCTTTCATATTCATTGTTTTTTACATAACTTCAACAACCCTAAGAGATATGCTGGTTATTTTCCTTTTGTGTGTTACCCCTGCCCCATTCATTCTCCATTCATCCCTCCTATTCTGCACACTACAGTCTGACTTATAAACACTATATCAATTATTCTCTTCCCCTTTGGCTCAGGTACTTCATCCAATAGGAAGTACCTGTGGGAATTGGAAGGTCAGGAAGAGAAATGGACGGCAGTTGTGTGCTGGGAAATGTTTAACAACCAGCTCTCCAGGGGAAAAACAGCCTGATTTGTATCAGTGTTTGCCAACGTCCATGATGTAAATACTTCTACCATGGTGGATTTCAAGCTACTAATGTTACTGAACGTGGAGTTGGAAGGAGATGTGCACAACAGCTTCCAGTACACCACTGGGTCAAAGTATTGATCCCGGGCTCTGTTCCTACTAGGGCATCATTTGGGGGGAGCTCCTGTTGGTGAGCAGCCCCTTCTCTCAGCCACAGCCCTCACTGTCAACAACTCCCTCTCCCTGTCCCTTTGGCCTAGGGGTGGACAAGCCCTCCTGCTCTTGTTGGTCCCGGGGAGCTGCACCTCCCTTGACAATTTCTGAGAGGAGACCCTTCATTAAACCCTCTCATATCAGAGTGTGCCATCAGTCACCCTCCAGGACACTGACTGAAACAGAGGCAGCTGTTAGTAATTATCTCCACTTACAGATGGAGAAACTGAGTCTCGGAGAAGCAGAGTGACTCACCCACAGTCACACAGCTAATGTTTGGCAGAGCCCAAACCAGAACCCAGACTTACTGAGGCCAAGTTCAATGCCAGCATCAAACAGGGTTTGTTCTGTTGCACTTTCCTGACCCTGTTAAATTATTGCACTTTATAAGAGGATTCTTTTTAATCCCCTTTCCTTAATCTGTGTAAAACAGGGCCTGTTTAAATGCCTACACTTAGCCACAGTCCCTCTCGAAAGCGAGCTCTTGTAAGCCGGGGGTCAGGTGATGGACTCACGTGCTGCTCCGGTGGGCCCCCCCCCCCCCCGTAGCAGCAAAGCAGGCAACACGCACAGGTGGGATGGGCCACTGCAGCATTCTGCCTCTCCTGTACCCAAAGCTAAAGGTAAAGTCAGGAAGGAGAGAGGAAGCCCAAAACTCAGAATTTAAAAACCTGAAAACATGCCATTTCCAACACAGTATCTCATGTACATACCCTTTGTCTCCACTGATGGAGCAGAAGATCGCTTAGAGCTGAAACCTCATTTTAAAATACACTTTGCATCTCCTCTTTATTTAGTCTTATGCTCTGTTGAACAAAATGTATGATCACTAGTGAAGGTATGTTCCAATTTTCCTTTTTTGGATGATTGTTAAAAATTCTTACAAATTTGTCCAAAAAAATCAAAACCAAATAAAGAAAACCTGACCAGGAAAAAATGAAATTTGATTTTTCTTCAGCTAGAATTTCTTGGTTACAGATTGGAGTAGTGCTATTCATTGAGGATGTTACTATTTTCAGAGGTTTGAATTACTGGACTGCACTTTGCGACTCACTATTCTGAAAACAGGTCCTGTAGCACTCAGAATGAGTGGTCCAAGACAGCCTGCTATGGAGTATCTGTAAAGGCAAAACTGAGCGATTGGCAGGGCTTAATCCCTCTTTCAACAAATATTACTGCACATCTGCCATGTGCCAGCATGGTTTCTAGACAGCACTAAGGCAATCACCAAAAACCAGTTTCTTATAAATAGAAAATCATGAATTTAGCAATACGAGAGTACTTTAAAAATTTTATGGAAAGACCTGCATTATCTCTTAATTCTATTTTTCCATGAACTTTTTGAAGTACCCTCATACATCCAATGATCAGTGCCCCAAATTATTGATGAACCAAAAGTTATTTTCATTGAACTATGTACAACATTTATAGCAAATTGTTTCAGCCAACATATTTTTTGACATCACAGTTGCTGTGTACTTTGAATTTCAGATCTTTTACTTCGGAAGTGTTATGGATTTTATGAAAGGTAGGTGCATCTGCCTATTCCATGCATTTCCAGCACAGTGTTCTAGTCCTTGTTTTAATGAATAATTTGATGTGTTTTTCCAGGAGAGAAGATGGTAGAATGATGGGTGCTATGCAGGGAAGTTTTTGCATGTGTGTCTGCAAATGGTCTCAGATACTGCACACACAGGCATGTCTGTCATTCCACCAAATGTTATAAGTTTCATTTTCATATTTGTGTCTACAAATCCTATACAAATAAGCATGCATTTGGGGAAAGCCAATCCATTTGCATGTGAAATGTTGACCATCTGAGAAAGTCTCAGGTATCTGAACCATAAAGCACATTTTTGTTTTGCCCTGCAAGGGTGAATCTGGATTCTTTCTGCAAACAGCAACCAAATCAAGGTGACTTGTTTGCACTTTTTTATTATGATACATGATTCATATGGCACTAATGGAAATTGTAATGGATGAACAGCACATTTTTATGCCATCTTGAAAAGTACTCAGGCATCTGTAACGGGAAGCACAATTTTTGTTTTACCTTACATTGCAAGCTATCTGGAAAATGAACTGCATCTCTCTCCCTCACACTCAAGAAAACAATTCTTGGATCAAGACAAGTAAGACTAATTGAAAGACAAGAAGGATACATTAACCAACTAGAAAATGTATTAAATTGAAAGGCAAAACTCACTGTAACGTTTATAAAAACTCTTGACTCTGCCGACCTGCATGACACCCCAAATTCAAGTTCCATAAGACATTGTCATTGTAGTGACTGAATTTTTGACATCCTTGCTGAAATGTGAATTGCTATAAACTTTTCAAATCATTTCTAGAAAACCTTTTGTTTAATTAACAATTTGGAGAATTGGTCACTCAAAGAAGCACTGCGATCTAGCAAGTTGCACTGGATACAGTGATGGGCACAGTCAATATGGTCACTGTCCTCATGAAGCTGGCAGTCTGGTGGGGGAGATGGACATTATTACACAAATAATTGGTTATAATTGTGAGAAGTAAAGGTGCTCCAAGAGCATATGACAGGACCTAGATGAATCTGAAAGGTGATGAAAAAATGCAGAATAACTTCAGTGAGCCCAGGCAAGAGAAAGAGAACATTCCAGACAGATGGACAGCATGTCGGAGGCCCTGTTGGTGGGAGGAGCTTGGCTCACCCAAGAGGCCAGGAGGCTTTCTTGCCATCGAGAAGGGCACGGGTTGGAGAAGAGGCTGGAGGGAAAGAAGAGTAGGCAGGCAGGCCACCCAGGCCGTCCGAGAGCCGAACAGGCACCTTCCCCTCTGTGACCTTGACCAGCTGGCCAATGTCAGTAGGAGGCAGGAACTACAACAACGAAAAACAATTGAGAGCTTTGGCTTTTTGAAGAAAAGCACCTTAGAAGTGAAACTCACCCTAAAATGCAGCAGGCGTGCTGAGTTTATTCTTTCTTAAAAGTCCAAAAAAGACAGGTAGAAATATTTAGTTTGATTTCTGTTTCTCTGCTTGTTGGGATTTTTATTCCTGTTTCCACGTCTGTGTTTCAGTGTTCATTGAGGGTTATGTGAAGACTTCACGCTTTTGTTTTCACCCCCTGGAAAGACGGCTCCTTTTGTCCTCTCGCAGTTTGAATGGGACGGTCCTTCGAAAACACAGAATCAAAGACAGCAGTAATTACACATGTGGTTCAAAACAGAGGGCACTAAAATGGAAAATGCCAGCCTCCAGAATCATCACACAAAATGGCAAAATAAATATCTATTTTTCTGCTGAAGAGAAAATGAACAGTGTCTTGGAACATGACAGAAAGTTCATCTCTACCCCACACGGGGAGAGAGACGGGGGGAGGCAGGTCCCTAAATGGAGACAAGAGCTGTAGGCCTTTTAAAAACCTCCCTTATCCTCTTATTTTGTACTATAAAACATAATGGAGATTTCATCAACTTGGCAGGAAATTGTGAGCTCATAAAAGAGCCTTGTTACAAAGATAATAAGAAGACAAAGTCATAAAGGCAGTGGCTGGGCTCCGGCTTTAGTCCCCACTTTCTCCAACTCTGCAGGGATCCAGGGTTCATCCACTCGGCTGAGCATGTGATGACCACCAGTTTGTCCTTTCCTGCTCTTGCTCTTTCTTCATATTCCAGGACATTTTCACCCAGAGGGTGTGCCTTGAAAAGGCAAATAGGAGATACACACAGTATCACCACGCTGCCTTCTGCACACAAGTCACCTGCTTGATTAGCCCAGTAAACGAGACCCTGATGGAAAGCCAGACAGAGCGTGGCGTTGAGGCTGGTCTAGATACGTCCCTTTGCTCAAGGGACAACTAGCTTGTTCTCTGTGCACTTTAGCCTTCCCTGTGGCTTCCGGCGCCTCTTCTCACCAGAACATCAGCTGTCTTTTTGTTTTTTTCCTACTTCCTGCTAACATTCCAGTTAGCTGTGAGGTAGGAAACCCTCCCCATAGGGCCTTGCTGTTCCAAGAGTGGCCCTTGGACAGCAGCAGTATCATCACCTGGAAATTCATCAGAAATGCAGAATCTCAGGTCCTCACCAGACCTAGTAAATTAGAATCTGCATTTGAACAACTCCCGGGTGACTCATGGGCACATGACAGTTGAGAAGCACCGCCCCAGAGAACCAGGAGGCACACTTGGCATGTCGGCATTCAACACTTCCTCAGTTCTTCCAAGGGGAGGAGAGTGGATTGAGTGAGCCCCTGGGGCACATTTGACCTTGTACCTGCAGATAAGCCCTGAACCTCCTCTCAACCTGCTCCCTTTGGACAGTGATCAGTGTCCTGCTAGACTTTTAAAGATTCGGAAGCCAAAGTCAGAGCTGAAAGAGTGATCGGTGTCATGTTCACCTAGAAGGTGTTCCCCCAGGAGCTCGAAGCCTTTCTAACAGTGCCATACCCACCTTCCAGTGTGCCTGATATGGAAGCAGGGAAGTCAATAATGTTTCCCCTGGAGGATCCTGAGGCACATGCTGTGTCTTTGCGCAGTTACATAAACATGCTACAGTGTGGTTGTCTCAATGTTTCATTTAGATTGCTGCCCCATTGATTCAACGGTGGCTCAGGCAAATGAGAATCAACAAAACCCATGGTTCTGCCATGCCACGGTCCAGTCGCTTTGACTATGCAAGAATGATCACGTAAGGGTGTGCGCCTAATTAAGCACTTAGTCAATAACCTGCTCCCTCCGGACTGAGTCATTTGCTTTATGCATTGCGGGAGTGAGATCAAGCTGGGCAGTGAATGTGGGTAATTCATGCAGGAAGAACTCGTTTAAGGTGAGGGTGCATTGATTGGAATTAGTTATGAAAGTGCTTTTCCTCCTCAGGTGAGTCCAGTATTCCTTCACCAACAGCGAGGCAAAGCCTGAGTCCCGCCACCAGGAGCACAAGGGCTTATGGGGACCTTTGAGTGCCAGCATGCCAATGTGGAGGTGTTTACCTCCCTGTGCTGGGCTCAGAGATTTGGGGACAGATTCTGTTGCTGGTATGCACACAGCTCACTGCTGTAAGATTTTTAACAACTAATTGGATGCATCTAATTGTTCTGTAGTGAGATAAGAATGCTGCATTTTATGTGAAGTCACAAGACAGCTTATTGACTGCGCTGTCTGACTGGTACAGCACATAATGGCATTGTTAGGGGAAGTGTCAGCAGAGGCACCGAAGGGTGGAAAAACATGAAATCAAATTTCTCACATGACAATAGCTTGAATATTTGTTGGACTCTGCTTCCACCAAATGTGGCTGAGGGTTCTTTTCAGGCTGATTCAATCAGTCACGGTACTGTGTTTGTCCAGCCAGCCCAACCAGCAGTTACACGTTTCAACAGCTCCTCTGCTCGTGCTCCTCCCAGGAAGAGGTTTGCACACTCTCCCCACGCTCCACCAGTCTCTCCGCAGGGCAATCATTTTCGTAACATCCCGAGCGTCCTAAGACTTCATGTCACATTCTTTCATCAGCCATCTGCCAGGGTAGATGCGTCCATAAGACATCGTCCTTCGCTGGCATAATTAAAAGAGAGGCTCTCCTTTCGAATGTTGTGTTACATTTACATTCAAAGTTATTTTGCTCTCTCTTTGCCCTTGCCCTCAAGGAATTGTGGGAATTCAAGTTAATAGGCTTTTAATGGTTCTGTGATAACTGTGATTATAAACTGTGAATCAGATCAGGGGGGAGCAGCCAAGTTCAGCTGCATCTCATGCAAAGACACCACCACTGCTTTTGATCCTCAGTGGAGATTTGGTTTTCAGTATTCAGACACCACCATCCTCAAAAAAATTTTTAAAAAAAGAAAAAAGAAAAAATTAAAGGTACCTCATTTGCTTTGCAATTGCTTTGATAACAATTTTAAAGCCTTTACACATTCTTTTTTTGATATGTTAGTGGTATTTAGAAACATCCTGTTGCTAAAAATTAAATTTCAAAGTCTACGATTATATTTCCTGCTTCCTTTTAGAGGGGAAGATGCTGGGTTTATTTAAAACACATGCAACATGTTGGACACACACACACACACACACACACACACACATTGCCTTCAACCTTTCAGTGCCAAATATTTAGAAATTAATTTTTACTGTGTTCTCTGAACATATAATTACTGCTTTGAGGCTAGTTAATGAAAATATACTTTTCTTTGAAACATGTTGGCTCTACTAAATGAGCCTGTCCTTGTGAGTCCATAGATGAATCGATTGTGAGCCTCCTTGAAAAAAACCGCATTCTGATCATTGTTGCCAGATGTCTCAAGAAAGCCTGCCAAGCTGGGGCTAGAAACACAGCCTTAAAATAGTAGGCACGTAATTGTGCCATCAACCAATTAGGGCCCTTAGAGCAAATTAGCTCTCGTTCCATTGGCCAGAGCGGCTGTGACTTTTGCATGGATAGCCCAGGGACATTCCGGCAAGCATCTCCTACTTCGGCCAATTGTTGCTGGCATCTGACAAGGCTACCAAGAACGGTCAGCTCTCAATTTTAAAAACTGCCTTGCTGAAACACTTCAACTCACTTCCCAGAAAAATCCAGATGGGTATCCCTGGAGACCAGGCCATTGTCTGGGCAAAATAATTCCTGTGGTTGGAATAGTTCCAAATGGTAAAGCCCTTGCTAACATTGGCTTCTAGAAAGGTCTTGCTCTCAGGTAGCGGATTACTTACCTACAGACCCTCCTTCAGGGGGTGTCCAATAGGAAACCCATGAGAATAAAAGTGGAGTGACGGAGCCACAGGTGCACAGCACCGCCTTCTTCAATAAGCACGGTCTCAAGTTGGAGACTGCATTCACCTCCATTTTAAGAGACATTTGAACAGGGAGCAGTGGTGTGGATCGGACCCTTGTAGATGAGTTCATCTGTAAGGAACAAAGAGCTGCTGTAGCAGGAAGGCTCATCTGTAAAGGCTGGCTCTCAGCAACATAGGTACTGCTGGGCAGCCAGGAGCATTTTTGACACTGTCAAATCATGCTGCCAGGACTGGCACCAGGACCAAGAATTAGGAAATTACTATTGGCAGCAGGGAGCAGTTTGATATCCATGGCTCCAAAAAAGCCTTAAAAGTACCCATATGTTGTGATCCAGCAATTCTACTTCTGAGAATTTACCCCAAGAAAATGTCCACATAATTACACAAAGATATATCCCTGAGTATGCTCATTATAGTACTTGTTAGGGGGGAAAAATTGAAATACAATATAAATGCTGTTGAACCCAATGCAGTCATGAAAAATATAGAATGACCCAGAAAAATGTTTGTGTCATATTGTTCAATAAAAAAGGGGCAAATACATCCGTAGAATGATCCTAGTTTAGGAAAAAATAGATACACATGTCCATGGAAAAAATAGCAGCTTACACAAATATTTAGAATTCTTTCTTTCTTTTTTCTTCATTGGGTTTTTCCAAATTTTCATAATGAACATATATTGCTATTGTGGTCAGAAACAAAATTTAAAAAAATTTTTTTAAAGAAGGCACGGCAGACCAAGTACAGTAATACATGATCAATGTCTTACAGCAATTCAAGACCCAGTCAATGAGAAGGACGTGTAAATTAAGCTACAAAGTATACACAATCGGTGATGGTTTGTTAAGAGCAGAAAGGGCCAAATTGCTTACGGTCAGATCGTGAATTTGCGTGTGTTCCAGAAAAGTGTTTTACAGGCAATCCTCCACATCGCGTTAGGTGCTGAAGATACCACTGTGCGGAAGAGGTAGTCTCCACTCTAGGGCTCACACTTGCCTGAGGACATGTCCATATTTCCGTGGAAGCATTGTCATTCGACCATTGGGACAGGTAGAGAAGTTCTCCTGTTTGCGCCTGTGGAGTTTGCTTTAATAAGCCTTGCATTATGGAAAGTGAAATCATAGAAAGCTTAGTTCGCTGGGGCATGATTTGGCCCTACCCCAGCCTCTTAAGAGGGAAGTCTTGTAGTCCAACAATGAGGAAAAACAAAGCTCTAAATTCCAGTAAAAGCCCCGATAAGATCTTTAGGCAGGAAGGCCAGGACCTGCTAGAATGTCTTTATGGGTTCCTCTAAACACAATTGTGAAACTTCCAAAGCTTCCACTCACAGAAATCTGACACCCCATAAGGTAAATTGTGTCAGTTTGGGATGTATATATATATATGTCTCCTCTCCATTATTGAAAAGCTTTTTGGCATGATTTCTTTAGTATCTGGTGCTAATTTTTACAGTAAATAGATCATCTAAGAGATTATTCCTTAAAGGGGTTAGGGCAGGCCTCAAGGCAGTGTTCAGTCCCAGGGACTGGGTCTTAATTGAAAGGGGCAGTGATAAGGGACTTGGAGGTAGGAGGAATTAGGGGTATGGGGCTTGCCTCTCCACGTGATTTAGGTGGAGTTGATTCTGCCCTTTGCTCCAACACTAGCCAGTTGGAACATCCTCTTCCCCTGGCAATAATGTTTGCTTCTGGAACGGGCACAAGACCCAAATCAGAGCAAATTAAACTCAGTTCCAGAACTCTTATTTGAGCTGAGAAAGAACCTCCGTCTTTCCTGGTAGATTTGAATCTGAGGAAGCGCACGGGCTGGCCTTTCTGCTGCCACCTTCCCGCCTCTGCGCCTTGAGAATGAGGCCAGCTCAGAGAAGACCTGTGGCGGGGCCTGAACCTGCACCTGCGGCCAGCGCACCCCTGAACTTCCCAGCTCAGAAGCCAGTCAAGTCTCCTCCTTCTGTTGGAAGGGAAGGAAGATTGGGGGAGAAGCTGGGAAAGAAAAAGGCTCGACCTCCTGGGCTGAGGGGGAGAGGATGGCCGGTGGGAAAGAGCAGACTCTGCTCCTCCAGGACCAGAGAGCCCTGCGAGGGCCTGGCTGCAGCCTTATGGCTCAAGGACACTTTCCTCTTCCCCACCCGTGTCTCTGACTGATCCCCTGCTTGTCTCCACTGTTGAATGTGCCTCAGTCCTCTACCACCCTTATCTTCTGCAGGGAGGGGTCTTCCCAGGGACGATGCTGGTGGGAAGCTGAGCCCCACCGGAGGTGGGAAGAGGAGAGGGGGATTTCAAGCTCCCTGGTCCCTGTGGCCTGTCCATGTACCTGACTCCAACCCCGCACACCCACTCTGGGTTTGCACTCACCCTAAAACACCTTCTGCTCTTTTGGCAAATCCCAGGACCTCCACAACAGCCCCACTGCTCGTCCTATTGCTTGGCCTTTCCCTCCAGCTGGGCCAGACAACCTGGGATGCTTGCCCCAGGGATCGAGCTCCCCGCTCCCCATCTAGCCCTGATTGTGCTCCCTTCTGGCTAACGAGGTCTGCTCATGTGTTACCCCGGAGCCCAGTTTCTCCCTTTGGGATATGACAGGCAGGGAGAGGACGTTACATAGAAAACTTTAAAAAAGCAAATGGCAAAAGATCCACCAATTCTATTTCATTGAACAAAGTTGATACATTTCATATTTATTCCCTTATTAGTCCCCGTATCAATAGCATTAATATAAAGCTGTATATTTTTCCGTTAAAAAACAGGCATTTTCATCCTGCATCTTTGTTGACCATGTTTTCTGGATTTTAGTGCACTTGGACTCTTTGGTCTGAAAAAATTGCCAATCTCTGTTCTAACCCAATCTCCAGTGGAGTAAAACACTTTTAAAAAGCACGTCCAGAATAATTTGTTGTCTGTTCTCTGTCATACTTGAAAGAAAAAGTCCCCTGGATGCTAATGCCACACTGTTTCTCTGAACAGCAGGAAAGTTTCCCAACACTCAGAAAGCAAGCAGCAATGGCCCTGGGAAACCCACCCAGGGCGGTCCCTGGAGGTGGTATTGCCCTGTGGGTAAGAGCATGATCTTGGTGGCAGCCAGCCTGCTTTTGCACACTTACCCTGCCACTTATTAGATCTGTGATCTTGGGCAAGTTACTTAACCTCTTCAAGCATCTGTTTTCTCATCTGTAAAGTGGAAACAATAATAGTACCTACACAGGAAGACAGTAGTGGCTGGGGGCAGAGAAAGGGGTCTAGGAAATCAGAAATGGGCAGGAGCAGAGCTAGGGACCCAGGCCAGCTTGGAGCTCTGGAAGTCTGTCCATAGAATCAGGGCTTTGGGACATCAGAGGAGGCTGTGGCAGAGGCAGATGCTCTCCATCAAACCCCAGAAGCCTACCAGGAAGACGCCCGAACTTCCACGCTGGCTTCTCCACCAGCTGTCACAGGTCCTGCCCTCAGAGTCTACTCTTCATCCTCGTCCTCTGCTCCTCTCAGCTGTGCGTCTGTCCTAACATGGCTTGGGGGTGGGGGAGAGCAGCCAGGTGGCCCTCCCCCACCTGGGATGAAGATGAGGAGGGGTGCTATGGGGAAAGGATCCCAGGCACCAAGTGGGGAGCCTGGAGGCCTCAAGGACAAGAATGGATTCTTTACAGCTGTGCTGATGGAAAGCCTTGCTTCAGCCTGAATTGAGGCCTTCCAGGAAAAATCACGAGCGATGACAGGCTCTTCAATAGGGGTTCCAGCCAAAGGCCAAAGATCAAGCATCGCTGAATCAGAGAGAGGAAAAGGATGACAGTCAGACGTCTTCTTCCGCACACAGACTGTCATCAGCTCTCCACAAGGTCATCCTGGAACACCAAGGACAGTCCACACACCTCCTGGCGCTCCTCAGTAATGGGCGGAAGCAGTGGTGCAGATAATTCTGCCAAATGGTGGGTAATCCAAAAGCCATTGCTATTTGGCCTTGGGAGAATTTTCTGTGTTTCTCTAAGTGTGGGTGTATGCGAGCCTCCCTGCCAGATCCATGTGCCCAGCGAGGTCTGGGCACGGCCTGAGGTGCAGGCTGTACCCAGGGGACCGTGTCTCCTGCCAGCAGCAGAGGGGGCTGTGGCAGTGGCAGGAACAGGCAATGACACAGCCGCTTCAGAAGGGATGTGGCAGGTGGTCTCCCTTTGTCCCCCTTCTTTGGTCCGTTCTTGTCCTTCTCAGCCCTGCCCAGAAAGCTGCTGATGCCATGGCCTGGGCTCCTTTGCCCTCTGGCTTCCACATAGGTTTGTGCCATGGGCGGTGGGAGCAGAAAAGGGAGAGAAAAGCTAGATTTCTTCCCTGCTGCCTTCCTGTCTGGCACTGTCTCTCTTGTCGTCTCTGATCCATCCACCTGCTCCTTGGGTCCAGTTTTCCCCAGGCTCCGGGAGCACCATTCCCTCCCTCGCCCCTCCAGCCTCACCATCCATATGGTCTCTTAACCCTGCCCACACCTCTTTAATGAGGTTCCTTCATTCAGGCTTTTTCATTAAGCCATCTGGGGCAAGCTCTGTGTCCCACCTGAACACTGACAGACAGAGGGTAGTGGAGGGTAGGGCTGTAGCTGGGACTGGGGCAGTGGGAGTGTTTCACCAGATAGGTAGCTGGGGGCCCGCTCAGAGGACAGCCCCTCACTAGGTCTTGCTGAAGCTTTTTGTTTAGGGGACAACCTACCCCACCTTCCTTGAAGGTGGGGTCTGGTCCATCCCACCTGGAGCTCTGTCCCGTGTCGGAGGCCAGCTCAACTCCTCGTGGTCACCCGGGATGACGCAGCCCTCCACAGATGGTTGGCTTCCCTTGGAAATGGTGATTTCAAGTTTCAAAAGGAGCAACTAACCCAATAGCCTCAAATTTTCCTTGTTCAGAGCCTCCTTCTCCAAGTCTGGGACTGGGATTTTGTCAGCAGGTCCTTTTGTCGGTCACTGGTTCTACGATCTTGATCCTGACCCTGTTGTTTAGAATCATGATTCACATTCTTAGTCTATTTGACTTTCCGATGGTGGAAGCCACAACTGCTCCAATTTTGCTTCCTTAATAATCTATTTGGTTGTTCTTCTATGGCCAGATGATTCAGTTGTTTCTCACAGGTTTTTTTTTTAATTGTGTGTGTGTTTCCTGTACAGAAATTTTCATGTTTAACTAAGCAAAGTGGTCAGTCTTTCCTTCACAGTTTTTTCTCTGCTGAGATAAGTGAGTCCTGGGGTTGGACTTCTGTTCTGTGCTGCTGCTGACAGCAGGAGTGCCCAAAGCACTGGCCCCAACAACTGTGATCTGGGATGTCCCCTGCCAGGGCCCAGGACTGCTCTGTATTCTGGAGGGAAATGTGCTGAGTCAATACTGGTCACAGAAGTAAACTGTGAGCATTGAATGAAATGGCCTCTGAGTTCCCCTGAAGTTCTCAGATTTAAAGTCCTTTCTCCCAGTCAAGCCCAGGCCCAGACAGAAATATTAGTCTGTGTTTATTCTAAATAAGTGATATCATTATCTGAGCCTCTGCTTCCAACTGTGTTCTTTGTTATTTATTTATTTATGTATTTATTAACTTCTTATTATGATTGTACATATCTGTGGGGTACCGCATTGAATATCAATACCTGTGTGTAGTATGTGATGCTCAAATCAGGATAATTAGTATATTCAAAATTATCCCATGTAATCGGGCTGGCCGGTTAGCTCAATTGGTTAGAGCACAGCCTTGTAACACCAAGGTCAAGGATTTGGATCCCTGTACCAGCCAGCTGCCTAAAAAGTTTTGAAAAAATAAATTGGAAGATATTTTTTAAAAATGGGCTGGAGGTTAGCTCAGCTGTTTAGAGCACAGCCTTGTAACACCATGTAATCATTTTTTGTGGCTCTTTAGCAATCTGTCACTAAACTTCCCCCTTCCCCACCTCTGGTAACCTCAGTTCTGTTCTGATAGCTCTTAAATTATTTTCTCAAACCCAGTTATTTTCTGGAATTCCCTGCCCCGGTGGCACCATTGTCTGTCCAGTTCCACATACCAAAGACATAAGCGTCCTCTTTGTACTGCCCTCTCCTCCGCTCCCCAAATCCAAGCCATCCCCAAATCCTGGCATTTTGTGACTCTCCAACTCTGCTTCCAGCACTAGTTCAAGTCACCACTGTTTCTGCATTGGCAACTGCCTCTGCCCTGCAATGCCCGCATGCACACCACCCTCCACCCAAGCCATTCTGTATCCCATGGTCTCTGTAAAACATGAATCAGACCACATCCACTTCTGAAATCCCTTCCATCACACTGAGCACAAAGACAAGGCCCTTAGCGTGGTATGGGAACTATGTGCAGACTACCCTGGCCCCGCCTTTGTCCTGGATCAGAAAAAGAAGATAGGCAGCTATAAAGGATGATTTGAGACTACTTGAGGAAATTCCCATATGGACTCTTGGATTTTATTGCATCAGTGTTGCATATCTTTCTGTGATAATAGCATTGTGAAATGTAAAAGAATGTCTGTGTTCTTGGAAGAGCAATGATGCAATATTTAGGATGGAAGCATGATGAGAGAGAGAGAGAGAGAGAGAGAGAGAGAGAGAGAGAGAGAGAGAGAGAGAGGAGAAGAAAACAGAAGAAGCCAATGTGCCAAAATGCTAATATAATGAATGCAGGTGTGTATGGTCTCCAGGTGTTCGTTCTTCTTTAGTTTTTAATGTAGGTTTGAAATTTTTCAAAATAAATAGAAAAAAAGTCTGAGTAGCATAACAGCAACGCTGAAAGCTAAAACCAAGAACAAGGGTGTCTTACAGGATACTGAGTAGAAATTATATTCAATCCAGAATTCTACTCCCAGCTATGCTATCTACCAAGATAGTGAGAGTAGAACAAATATATTTTTAACACATGCAAGACCTCAAAATATTTATCTCCTGTGTACTTTTTCTTAGGAAGCTATTGAAAGATGTGCCTAGAAGAACAAAGATGGGATGCAGGAAACAACACGAGAGGGAAGGAAAAGGGGAGCCAGGGAGCACCCGCTCCAGACTGAAACAGGAGGACACTAGGCTTCTGGAAAAAAAAGGAAAAAGAGAACAAAACCAGACAAAATAAAAAAGAACTCCTGTGTCTGATCAAATGGAACCTGCTATTGGTAAACATGTAGCAGAGCTTTAAGGAAAATGTAACGGTGATACATAGAAACCCTGGCACACATAAAACTAATGCCACTGTTAACTCCAGAAAAAAGAAAAAGACACATATTCGAGAAAAGAGACGTGGGTCTGAAACATGTATGGCTCAGCAGTTAACCATATTTGCACAGTTACAATAAAAATAAAACCACTGTTTTTGTGACCAAAGCTAAGTGGGGGTGGGAACGGGGACTGCGTATGTAGAAGGGTACGAAATTGATTACGAGTAAGTCCTCATCTGTCAAATTTACCATGTCTGGAAGTCAAAAGACAATGTAAAAACCACTAAATCAAGAAATAACTGCCGAAAAGAATTAAAAGCAGGGGTTTGAACACATACAAGTATTTGTGTACCCATGTTCACAGAAGCGTTATCCATAATAGCCAAAGGCAGAAAAAACCCAAATGTCCATCAACAGATGGATGAATAAACAAAAAATGGGTTATGTCCACACACGGGAATATCATTCAGCCTTAAAAAGGAATGAAATTCTGACACATGCTACAACTCGGATGAACCTTGAGGACATTAAGTGAATAAGCCAGTCACAAATGGACAAATATTATAGGATTCCCATTATAGGAGATAGCCAGAATAGGCAAATTTATAGAGCCAGGAAGTGGAATAGTGTTGCCAGGGGTTGGGGGAAGAAGGTAACGGGGAATTATTGTTTAACGGGGGACTGAGTTTCTGATTAGGAAGATGAAAAAGTTCTGGAAATGGATAGTGGTGATGATTGTGCAGCATTGTGGATGTGCTAAATGCTACTGAATTGCATGTATAAAAATGGTTAAAGTGGTTTAAAACATAGCTGTACAAGATTAATATTTAAAGTTCAGGTGGTAACTTTCAGGAGAAACAGCCAAGAGGAGCTGTGAGTGCTTGTAGCCAGGAAGTGGTACTGGGGCATGGGAGGGGTGCTGCAGGAGATGCTGCTTTTCATGACAATCCTTTTGGCGCTCTTTTAAAAGTGTAGCATGGTGGGCTGGCTGGTTGGCTCAGCTGGTTAGAGTGTGGCCTTGCAACACCAAGGCCAAGGATTCAAATCCCCAAACCAGCCAGTTGCCAAAATAAATAAATAAAAGTATAGCACTGACATTTAATGCAGTGCTTACTGTGTGCCAGGTATGCTTTAAAGGCATGACATATATGCGCATTTAATCCTCCTGTCAACACTCTCAGGTAGGTGCCTGTAATGATCCCCATTTTGCAGAAAAGGAGACAGAGAGGCATGGAGGAGGTATGGACTCCATCGCAGGCAGACGGCCCCAGAGTTCCAGCTCTGCATCATCCCACTCTGCCATCTCTCATGCACATAAATTATTGGGATAAAGGTAAAAATTTAATTTAAAAAATGTGCTTCAGTGACCATCCTCGTATATACATTTTATGTGCTTGCGTGAGGATATCAGACTCCTAGAAGTGAAATGCTCCGATTTTTTTTAAAGATAAAATATGGCATTCAGTTCACCATGTAGGCATTAAAACTATCAGAGTAACATTGATACTGACATAACACTCATCTTATTATGGAATTGAAGCACAGAAGCAAATGAGTTTTCTTTGTGTTTGTAATTTTTAACAGGTCTTCCAGTTTTTCTAGCCCTTCTAATTTTTCCTCTCACCTCTCCTGTAACAATGATCATCAGAATGGTACCTGTGGAAGAAAACATAAGAAAAATGAGCATTGAAAGGGTAAATCAAGCTTCTTTTAGAAAGAGATGAAAATAATTCTGCAGTTGAGAAAACATGTTGAAACATTACTTTTACAGTGAAAATAGTTGGATCACAATTTTATGTTACATTTCCATTTGAAATGGAGTCGATTTGCACCACCTACTGGAATGTACAGCTCTATATAGTCGGAGGTTTAAAGTGAGGAAACCACTTTGAAGAATTTAGAGTTACATTTCTAGTTATCTTTAAGAGACCAGCTCCTTTGACATGTTGGAAATGACAAACTCTAATTGACTTTGGGGACCATTTTCTAAAACAAACTATCTTTAGAAGCCAAATTTAATCATCTAGCTAAATTAACAAATTGTACAACTGCTTATAAAAATAAAATGATTAAGCCAAATACGTCAACCAAAGAGATAAAAATGTAAATTAGAAGCAAAGCTGAAATCAATACACATTATCAGTTGCTAAATCACTATTAAAAAACGGGATTCAAGCAGACAACTGGAAAATGACAGGAAACACAAGCAAACATGATAATAAACAGAATACAACTCAACATTAATTAAAAAAAGAACTCACCCAATGAAAATTTGATAGTGTTTACATCCAAAGTAATAATCATCGTCATGGCTTAATTACAGCCTGAACATCAATACACAAAGTATTCATGTTTAGGCTCTTCGACATTTTAAAGGAAATACCAACAAAATTTTCATTTTTCATGACAACGTACTCTAAGCAATAGATTTCTGAATATATAGTAGAACATTTATTATTATGTAATTGACAGGGATTCATAAAAAAAATTACATCGACAATGTCACTACTCTAGACGAAATTGCTTTAGAATAGAAGGCTAAATATATTACATTTTAATTTCTTAAAACCTATTATAGCATTTCACTTATTTTATGGGTATTTTGTCTGAAAATTGATTTTATTTTTATATGTCAACTAAATTAGATGTCAACTAAATTAACTGAAGCATAAAATATGCTGGCAAGATATATTTATAAGTACACTTCACAAAATGGGGTGCGAATAACAAGAATCTGATTTAATTTCACAAGCCCTAAAGGATCCCACACAATGGTGACCAGCTCATCCATAATCCTTGTTGTCACAGGTGATCAGTGTATGACAAGCCTGTCTACAGTGACAGATATCAAATGCAAGGTTCCCAAAAGATTTTCCTTTCTCATTTCAGTTCATCGCTCATGTGATTTCATTTTTAAAGTTCGCATGTGTGTTGGAAAGCTGGGATGGTTTAATTTCAGCCAGGTAAGTAGACAGTCTTTCTCCAGGTATCACCTCCATGGCTTCACTCACCAAATCCATGGAGGAGACTCCCACACATTTTGAATCTGTAGCCCCAACCTCTTTTTACAGCTTGACAGGTATGTCCTGCTTACTTACCATCCTCTTAGAGGTCCCAAAGGCGCCTCAAACCCATTTGTCCCAAAGCCAACTCATGACCCACCCATCCCTCAAACTCACCTTCTCAGTGTTCCCGGCTCATCCATCCCATCGGTCCAACCAGGTATCCTTGGTACCTACTTCCCCCTCCCCCCAATCCAATCCATCCCTGAGTCCTGTCCATCTGTTTTCTCAATCTCCCTGGAGCCTGTCTACCTCTCTCCATCTTCTCCACTACCCACAGGTCTAAAGAACGATCATACCTAGCCTGGACCCATTCGATAGCCTGGTCTAGACTCATTTAACCTGGCCAGGTGACCCCCTTCTGAAAGCCTTTCACTGCGGATAAGTGCAAGGTTCTTAGCAAGGCCATGAGGCCTTTCCTTGTCTGGTGCCCACCTGCCTGTCCAGACCCTCTCCCACCTGAGCTCCTGGCCGCCTCTGTCCAGCCTCACCTCCATCCTTCGGTGCCTCACCCTGGCTGTGCACCCTGCTGCTGTCAGAACTTTGCCCGTGTTCTTCTGACTCTCTGAAATTCTCTTCTCTCCCCTTTTTTGCATAGTTCCTTCCTCCCGACTTTCCTGACTGGCTCAATGCATAGATGCAAGTTTACATTTTGGGGGACCCTTCTTTGAAACTTACTGCCTGTTTCCCCTAGACTGTTTTTACCCATCTTTGTGTTCTCAACACCCAGCAGCACGTGACCTGCACATAGGAACTATGGCATGATTCACTCAGGCCAGAGTCAGAGGGGCACCTGCGCTGGGCCCCTTGAGGCCGAAGCTCCACTCTGGCCCTCCTCTGACCACTCACCTGTCCAGGGTGCAGACACAGGCTCACCTGGAGCTCCAGGAGCCTGCCCTAGTGGCTCCAAGCCTGTTTCCAGGGCCTGTCTCCCAGAGGACCTGGTGCACACACCCCTACCCCAGAGTGTGGCCAAAGGGCTGCTGCTAGGAGAGCAGGAGGATAAAACATATTTTATTTGTTTCCAAGGGGAGGCTGTTATGAAGGTGTATTTATCAAGGAACGAGGATGGAAAATATTTTATTCGATAATTAGTTAGCTTAATCTATAAAAACTTCAAATATTTAGACAGCTGCCATGCAGACCTCCACTTGTAATCTTCCCCAGGCCCTACTAATGTCAGCACAGGGTTTGTTTCATGTGTATCCGAGAATGAACTTTATTATCTTTGCTTGATACAGAGACGATCCCGTACCCCTTCTGAAATCTGTGTTTAAAGGAGAACGGACTGTGAAAGTCAACAGAGGCAATAAACACGATTGCCCAAAGTCATTGATAAGCATGCAGATTGCGGGTGGGGATGGGGAGCAGGTACCAACTACTGAAGTCATCCAGTATTGAAAACACGTCCCCAAATCATTATACGACACCAGAATACTAAAAGTTATATTCTTTGGGTAGTGGAACAATGAATTTTCTTGCCTTTTCACATTTTGCTACTGCTTGAGTTTTTTTAAAGAAACGTCTTTACATTCATACTGAAAACCTCATTCTTTTTGAAAAATCAAGTTATTATTCTGTTTCATTCACAAAATGTGATATTTTGCCAAAGCTCTCCGTCTTCGTTGTCCCTCACATGAAAGCAGTGCTAGAATTTTCTGTCCACGTGTCTACTCATTGGCAGAGGGGAAAACTGTATATTTTCAGGAGTCAGTGGAAAAGCACTATGGCTTAACTTAATTTTATGTAGTGGGAGTTATGACCAAGCTTCACCTATAGGTTAAAAAGAAAAAATGTGTTGCCTGGCTAGTGCGCCCAGAGGCCACTGTATCTTAGGAAGTTGCCTGAGTCTTTTAGGGTTTTGTTTTGTTTTTATTACCCCTGCTTCCTAGTTTCCATTAAATCCACATTGATTTACTTCAGTTTCCTAATTGTGGTCTGGAGTTTGCTTATAATAGCCACGCTTCTAGAAATCCGTTTTGTTTAATCATACTTAGAAATAAGCCGTTCTCGCTGCCCGGCCATCTCGGTGGCTGCTCTTGGTTGGGCGCTATTAGGTCGTATGAGAGCCCTTTCGGCCCGCCCCATCCCGGCGCTGGCTACCCTTCTCTTCCGCCTTCTCCTTCCCGCCGGCGCCACAATACCCTCCCGCCGGCGCGAATCCCGCGCCAATCAGCACAGGCTCCCGGCCCCTTAGCAACGCAATCCGTCCAATCCCCGACCGCCCCGTGTCCTCAGCAAACCTATCAGCTCTCTTCTAACCCTATAAAAGCAGATGTGCCCGCTGAATAACAAAACCTTCTCCGGCGAGCTGCCTTGCGTTTGTGTCTCATCCTTTAACTGGTGCTGAATTTTATTCCTTTCAGGGGCCATCCCGCACCTAAGGCAGGGAGATGGTGGCTGCAAAAAAAGACGAAAGAGTGGCGGCTGGAGTCGATCAACTCTAGGCCCCAGCTCGTGATGAAAAGCAGGAAGTACGGCTGGGGTCCAAGCAGACTCTAAAAGATGATCTGACAGGACAAAGTGAAATTGGTGGTCTTCGCCAACAACTGCCCGGCTCTGAGAAAATCTGAAATAGAGCACTATGCCATGTTAGCCAAAACTGCTGCCCATCACTGCAGTGGCAATAATATTGTATTGCACACAGCATGCGAGAAATACTACAGTGTAGACACACTGGCTGTCATCAATCCAGGTGATTCTGAATTAGAAGCATGCTAGAACAAGCTGGTAAAAAGAAAATCATGCAAAATGTTTCTTTAATAAAACTTGCCAGAACTCGTTTAAAAAAAGAAAAAAAGAAAAGAAAAAGAAATAAGAATTGTCCACCCGCCTGTAACCAGGCACGTCGCTGCCACCATGGGGCCCCCAGGGTCCCGAGGCAGGAGCCGGGGAAAGCCAAACTTGCTGCAACCAGGCAAGGAGCACACCAAAAACACCATTTCCACGCGGGTAGCCCACCATATCCCCCACAATTGCCACGGCTGCCGCAAAAGCGGCTAGTTGCTATAGCATTAGTAACAGCCACCAGACACTCCAATGCATCGACACAAGGAGAGTCACCAGCAGAGCCCCCCCAAAAAGAAGAGGATGTCTGTCTCCACAAGCACACTCCAGAGTAATAGAAAAAGCATCTGCTCTACGATAATATTGGGGGACCTGAATACACCTCTCTCAGCACTGAACAGATGATCTAGGCAACAAATCAACAGACAAACAGTTAATCTGTCAGGAGAGAACAAATCCACGGTAATTAGAGGCGGGAGGGGAACAGGGAGAGATTAGATAAGGGGCATAAAGAATAAGTATGATTTGTAACAATGAATATGCTTAAAAAAAAAAAAAAAGAATCATCTCATTATTAGCTAGAAAGAACCCAAGAGTTAATTTGAGATTCTAACTGCCTCCCTCCCCCAGCTCTGGACTCCCACCTGGCTACTGCACCGGGTGCTCCCACCTCCACACTTCAGTGTTTTCCTTCATGTCCACCCTCTGCCCAGCCCTCCAAGTCCCTCTCCAATGCCTCAGGCTCCACAGTCCTTCCTGATCCCAGCCCAGTGTGCACATCACACCTTGGAGCCTCCACACCTGTCCCTTTCCTTTCCCAGGGATCACATCCTGCCTCTCATAACTGAATACTTACTAGTGTCCTTATCCGCTACCCAGAACTAGAACACAGACCCTGGAGGTCAGGAATCACGTCTTACTAATATTTTTAATCCAGAGCTGTGCCTACGACTCAGTATGTAACTGTTGAATTGAGTGAAATGGAATGAATGAATGTCTGGTCGATCCCAACAGCTCTCTCAAAACTGCTTAGGGTTCTCTTGAGAAATATGTCTTTCCCTAGCCAGCCTAGCAGATGGTCTGACTTAAGACGATCAACAGAACAGAAGACATGGTCAGAAAAAATGTAACAGGGAGGATGAAACGAAATATAATTAAAGATGAGCTACTGCTAATAATAATCTGGAGAAGGGAGGAAGGTAAAGTAGATAGTAGACGAAGGTGGAGGAAGGTTTGTTTTATTGTTCTCTCTGCTTAGGTTTGCATTGGAAATTTTTTGTGATGAAAAGATTTGAAGAAGACAAAAAAAGGAAAAGCAAGAGCTGATTTGCAGACTCTGAGGAAGTCCCAGGCAAAGGTGTGAGGGAAGAGGTTTGGGACATGTGTCCCCTCCCCTTGGGTATCAACCCTCCCTGTGGCCGCACTCCTGCACTCCAAGCACCTGACCCCCCTTCATTTATATGGACCCGACACTCAGACCTTTGACCCAAGTAACACCACCCTATGCTCTGCCTCTTGGGTAATGTCCCATGTCCTGGAACATTACCAGATGGGAACGGGAGCCCCTCAGATCCAAGATCTATTTCAACTAATCCAGCTGGAAGACTCGCATGTGTGTGTGATAAGGTACACACTGAGATCTTCTGGAACAGAAAATCCCTTTGATCCTTCTTAAATAAAACCAAGCAGAGCCCCCCACCAAGAAAGAATATGCACAGTCATAGGAGCAATCTTGGTGGAAATTTCTCCATCTGGAAGCCTTCCTGTTGCAGTGGAGGCCAGCACAGACCATCCTCTGCCCAGAACTGTTGCGTTCTAGATGATGCCTCAGAGACTCCTCCCTACAACCGACTCTCCCATGGGTCACTGCCATCAGATAATGAACATTCATTGCAGCCAAGATGCACAAAGCACTGTATTAATTTCATATTCAGGTTTTTCCAAAACAATTTACAATACCCACAATCGATTATGTCCAACCACTTTTATGGATAAACAAACCTGAGACCCTCCAACGGGAGAGCTCAAGTTCCTCTTCCATTGTTCTCGTGCTGTGTGTCTCTTTTCTACCCTCAGGCCACTGGAATTAGTTTTGTAAATATTTGTAATGTAGATGAGGCCAGTGCTATTGCCCAGTGTTGACAGACAAGAGGAAGATTCGAGAGAGAAATGCCACAGCAGCAAATGAATGTAAATGATGCTTTTCCACTTTGTGCTTGTGAAATGCCTTTTGTACCAGAATCTCAAAGCTCTCCAGGAAGCAAGGCTTTGACTGGCACTTTGCTCAGGGTGAACGTGAATGGTCAGAGCTTCCCGAGTCATTCGTGATAGGAAAGAACAGAAGTCCAGACGTTTTGAAAATGCAATTTCTTGCCTTCTGGGTAGTAAACAAAAGTGTGCAGATGGATAATGACATGTGTGCATTCTGGCTCCATTTCCTAGAGAGGAAAATATGTAAATAAATATGTAAAAAATTGTCATATGTGGATAACACCCCGGTTCATCCTGTAGTTACCATCCTGTTCAATGTCCACAAGCGGATTCTATTACAGGGGGCCTGTGACTACATCACACTGAGAAAGTAAAATGTATTTCTTTGACGCCGAGGGGCAAGACAAATGTTATAGAAATGTTTATAAGAAGGTCCAGTCAGTGGCTTCAACGCTTTACGCTCTTGCACTAAGCGATGCTTTCCTTTTGTTTTCTCCATTGGAAGCTCCGTGGAAATGTTTAATAGCTAAATGATTCATTAAGGTCTGCAAAGACCAGGCCCTTAACTAGAAAGGCAGAGGAGACCCACAAGCAGTCTCTGACTGTCAGATTGATTGGAAGTTTCATTTGAGAATTTGTTCCTTTTCACCCTTAGCCAGAAGTGCACCCACAGAATGAATAACTGCTTGGGCTGTAGCCACTGACGTGTCTGAAGAGCATACGTTAGTGACTTTAAAACTGATCCTAGAATTCATTTAGGGTATTATTTAGTTTCCCAGGATAAAACTCACAAAGACTAAGAACTCTTCTGCTGCAAAAGCGATATACCTGGCAGAGAAAGCCTGCCCTTGCGATCGCTTGCATTATATTCTGAAAGTCGATGCTAAGAGCTTGCCAGAGATTTTGAGTTCATCAGGTGTCTAGAAAATAACTCCTTCAAATGTAAGTCAAGGGCCTGCCCGTGGCACACTCGGGAGAGTGCAGCGCTGGCGCTCCCGCCGCAGACTCGGATCCTATATAGGACTGGCCTGTGTGCTCACTGGCTGAGCGCGGTGCGGGCGACACCAAGCCAAGGGTTGCGATCCCCTTACCGGTCACAAAAAGATGGGAAAAAAAATGTAAGTCAAAATGGTTTCCAAACAGTTCCAAATACTCTGCTTAAATGTTATTAATCTACACAACAGCAATTAAATAATTATCAGTTAATAATAAGGCAGCAGATAGTTGTGACCAAGAGTGTCTTGCTACCACACTGGAAAACTGCACATCAAAGTTTGCATTGTCTTGTACTTTAAAATGTTTCTACTCCTGTCAAATTAAAGGGTAAAGCAAAGTATAAATCATTAACTTGCTAATTGTTCTTGCCTTAAAGAGTAGCTAGCACTTGATTTTCGGTACTGCAGTGTGTCTAAAATAGTCTTTCTAAAAGTATTGGTCTATAAGCTTTTTTTTAACCACTCACCATTATTAAAAACATTTCTGAACATGCAACCCCAATATATGTATATTTAGTTATTTATAAGTGATATACTAGCACTAATACATTGACAAAAAACATAAAAGTAAAAAATATTTTAAGTATAAAACAATCTATATTCAAAGCATTTTTATTTACTGACTGCAAACTAATTCTGTTCTATTTTTTGAAAGAGACCAAAGTGGTTGAATAGGCTTCTTTTATTTTTGAGACTCTTAGTTGAAAACTTTGTGATATAACAGTTCGAAGTCCCCTTCCAAGTTAAGTTTATTTTAAGATTTGGTTTTAATGGCTGTTATCACTTAAAATATTTCAAAAGATAAGTAAACCTATTTGGAAGAGTTACATGGTCTCAGGGCTTACCAAATCAAACCCCTTATTTCAATTGTATCTACAAATTATGCAAGGATTTAACTGAAATTTTGCTAGTTAAATTGGCATCTTCTTTGAAGTCCATCAGTCTTTCTTACAAACAAATTAGTGTCAAGGAATGACTCAGAGATAGTTAGTTTTTTGTATTAGTCTGTTTTTGTGTTGCTGTAACAGAATACCTGAGACCGGGTAATTTATAAAGAAAACAAAATTTATTGTTTACAGTTTTGGAGGCTGGGAAGTCCAAAGTCTAAGGAACACATCTGGTGAAGTCCTTGCTGTTGGTGGTGACTGCAGCGACACAGGGTGTTACATGGTGAGAATGGCAGAAGAGAGCTAACCTCCTTGCTTGCTCTCCTTTTAAAGCTATGAGAACCATGCCCATGATTAATCCATTCACTAGGGCATGGTCCTCATAACCTAATCACCTCTTAAAGGCCCCACCTTTCAATGACCGTAATAGGATTTCCTACCCTCTTAACACTGTCGCCGTGGGGATTAAGTTTGTAATATGTTAAACTTTGGGGGACAGAATTCAATTCATAGCGTTCTTTTGTTGCCAAATTCAGGTCCAGCTGCCTGTGCCCTTGAGAAGGAAAGAAAAAAGACTCAGAAGTCAAATGGTTGGTGTTAGAAAAGCAGATGTATTCAGCTGAAGGAGATCGTAGGTGATCCCATCTCAAAGACTTAGATTTAGTGAGGGTTTTTTAAAGGAGGGGTTGAGGGAATGCAACATGGGAGGTGAAAAGCAGGAGAGAAGTGTACGTGAGCTACAAGGGGTCTGTGTCTGTGTTCAAGGTTTCGCCAAGGCCTAGTTAGGCTTCTGTTCTCATCTTCGTTGTTACCTCAGGACCCTGCAAGATTTTGATGTGCTCTGGCGTAGAATCATCTTTTCTGCAGTCTTTTGCTTAGTTTCACTTTGCAGAACTCTGGTTGACTCGGCTGGTGCCCAAGGTCAGCTTCCAGTCATTTGGCCTCAATCACTTCTCAAAACTCTACTAGTCTCAAAGACCAGTTAACTTTGCAAAGTACTGATTAGCTTCTCAGCCTTGTTTTCCTATTTAGCAAGTAAGATAAGAAAGTTGGGGGGGGGGAAGAAGGACTGAAGAGAAAAAAAAACCTGTCCTTTTGAAAATCCCCCACCTCTTGCAGCCTAGGCAGTTTCAGGTTCCAGCACGGCTTCAGTTCTGCTCACTTCAATAGTCTTACATGCAATTTGTCTACTGGTACATGAGGAAGAAAAGTCAATAGACAGTTGTCATAGAACCAAATTAAAAACAGGATGTATAACAGACAGGAGACAGAGAAAAACCTGCTGGCAGCCTGGGAATAATGAATGTTGCGGGCATATTTTAGGGGTAAACAAATCAGTTGGCAGTTGACAAAGAGATCTGTCTGGGCATTCTGAGTAGGCCAACCAGTGGTATCAAGGAAAACAGTTAAGTGTGGACAGACGAAAACCCTGATGGTGTGGCTGAGGAGCATCCGAGGTTTGCTGCTTCTGTATGATCTCTGCTGGTCAGCAGCACCCACCGTACGTAAGCCAGACCCACCTGACTGTCCTCCTTAAAATTCTTCAGTAGATTTAAAACGCAAACTCTCTATTTGGAAGATTTCTAAAAGAGGTTAGGAATTTCAGTTGCTAAGGTAAGTGTACAGATACGAGTTTTTATAAGCAATACACATCAATTTTGGCAACAAAATCACATAAGGTTGGAAAGATTTCCAAACATCTATTTTCAAAAATGCTCGCTCTGTAAGAAAAGATTCTTTCGAAAACCAAATACTTTTTCAGTCATTGTGAAAACATCACGTTTATCTTGAAGAAACAGATTAAGTCTGTTTTTGTGAAACTTTTTCCTGGGTAGCATTCTAATGACAGCTACTTGTCATTACAGAAAAGATGAGAAAATGTGGAACATTCTTTGTAAGAGAAAACGTAGTAACTCAGTTTTGAGCATGACAACTCTTTCAAGTGCTTTGTCACAGATGACCTGTGACCTCTGTGTGGTATATGCTTTTCAAGGTCATTCCTCATCTCATTACAAAATTCTGAAAAGATTCTCCTAAAGCCCATTTCATCACCAAATTTAACATTGTGAATGGCATCTGATAGCCTATCCAAGCCACCATATGCTTGTGGTAGACCGCATACTGGTCACAGATAACCAGTGTCTCTCCTCAGGGGAGCATTGGTCTTCTCTGCCACACAGATGCTAAGGTTGGCCATCTGACTCATTTGGCCAAAAAAGGTGCGTGGCAGTGATGTTTGTCACTTCTGAGCAGCAGTTTAGGAGCTCGTTTACAGTTCACCAATCTGTCTCTCTCTCTCTCTCTCTCTGCCACTCCAACTGGCAATGCTCCAGACTGAAGCTGCTATATTAGCCTCAGTCCTGGATAGAGATGAACTAGTATAAGTATGTCCCAAATGTTGCATGGGACATACTTATGCTAAACATCTGGGACATTCTCACCCTAAATTTTTTTTCACTGTTTATCTGAGATTCAAATTTAACTTGGTGTCCTGTATTTTACCTGGCAACCCTGGTTGTAAACCACTGGCATTTGGGGATCATTTGTTTTGGCTGTATAACCCAAACTTACTTGGGCAACACACAGCTGACATAGCCCAAGGAAGGAGCACCTGTGTCAATCTGTATATTAAGTATTAATAAAGCTTAATTTTGCTCTTACTTAGCAGATTTTTTAAAAGTTACAGTTCTTCCTGTAGCCCAGGGGATTGTCTTTGGAGACCACGATCTTAAGGTGTAGTCTACAGGTCAAAGTTGTCAGAATCTCACTGAAAATGTAGATTCCTCAGCACTACCCCAGAGATAATGATTTAAAATCTGGAGGTGGCTAGAGGATCTTTTCCCTTAACAAGTTCCTCAGGTGATCATGAAACAAATGAAAGTTCCACTGGCCTACATCTGCAATTTAACTTTTCAGAAGGCTGCCTGAGCAGGAGGCCTGGGTACCAGTCCTGGCTTTGCTACTGACTAGCTTTGCATGATTTTCAACAAGTCAATTCAATTCTCCTTTCTCGACTGCATTGCTCTCAGCTAAAGAAGTGATTGGCTCAGATCATCTCAAATTTCTTCCACCTCTAACAGTCCAGGATCAGGAGTTAGAACCTTCCATGGTCCAACAAGTGAAGTAAATGGCTAAGACTGGTTAGGTGTAAGACACTAGGTCGAGAAGAAGACCATGGCAAACTAAAGAGCACATGTCCCAAATGTTCCCTGAGTTCAGAAGTTTTTAGAGTTTGGCATCCACTGCCACCCAGGCTGCATGGGAGCTTTGAGTGCCCTAGGCTCTTGCTTTTGGCAGCACCCCCAAACCACATATGCTTTACACATAATTGTCTTACTCTAATAGTTTTTGAAATGATTTCTGATTTTGCCTTGGAAAACACTGTGTGCAGTGAATAACTAAATGAATTTACGATTGACTGGGATTTCTCTCAAATCACACTGCATGCTGGGAGGAATTTTGCAAACTGAGAAAGTCTACAAATTGTTTTAGAATGGAACAAACTGTGTATCAACACCAACTTTAATAATTAATGACATTGCCACTGCAATATTTTGGAGCTACATCATGAAACATTTTTAGCTTTGATTTTGCAGATTAAAAAACTCTTTGGAGCCAACTACATTGTTTTTATGTCTCAAACATTTTGATGAGCGTTTTAAAAGTCTGTCAGCCCGAGTCATTTTCCTTCTATTGCCTAAGGGCTAAAACAGTTCTGTCGGCTGGTTCTGTGCCTGGTGTTGGTGAAACAGAGATGATCACAGGGGACACCCGCCTTTGAGAAGCTCACAGTCGGTGAGGGAGACATACAAACAGGTAATTTTTCTATAATGTGACAAGTGCAGGATAAAACGACACAAGCGATGGGAACAAAGAAAGGAACCTTGAGGGGAATGTAGGGGGAGGTGTCAGAAGAGACTTATTAGAGATGATACCTGAGATGCATCTTGAGAGGTGAACAGGAAAAAGCCAGGTAAGGAAGGAAAAGGTATTCTAGGCAGAGGAAAAGCACCAGCAAATATGGAGCTATGGTAGTAGTTGGAGCAGCAAACCATAAGCAGCTCATAACATTCAACAAACATTTTTTTTTTTTTTTTTTTGCCTTTTTCGTGGCCGGCACTCAGCCAGTGAGTGCACCAGCCATTCCTATATAGGATCCTAACCCGCGATGGGAGCGTCGCCGCACTCCCAGCACCGCACTCTCCCGAGTGCGCCACGGGCTCGGCCCTCAACAAACATTTCTTAAGTAGCGAGAGCGTCAGGCACTGGGGAGGCAGGTAAACATGTGAGGGCACCAGATGGCTGCAAGAACCAGGATGGCTGCACCCACAGTGCAGAGCAGACCATGGATGATGGAGTACATACATCCTCAGAGGGGCTGAGGGCTGGGGGTGGGTGCAGAGGGAAACGGTGCAGGCAGACACTGGTACAACACAAAAACGAACATAAATTAGTGTCTTAAAATATGAAATTCTGGAAGTAATGATCCATGTTTTCCCACATTATATTTCAATCACTTACATCAGAAACAGTGATAAAAAAAATAAAACAAAAACCACAGCACGTAAAAGTGCTTTTCCCTTTGCATAGGGAAAAAGAAAGAATTAATAAGCTCTCAGAGCTAGAGAAATGTATAAACTTTACGTAACCCAGATGTGCCCAATTCCTCCAGCCCTCAGGGATCTTTACGAACTAAATTACTCTACTGCTGGTCCTTTGTGTGGCTGCTGGAGACTGCACCGCCTCCTTAGGCTTCCCTCCACAAGAAGTCCCCAGAGTCCTGGTCCCCTCAGCCTCAGACCCTCAGCTCCTATGATCCTCTCTCTGTTGCTGATGTCTCTCTTTTCTGTGCTGAGTTACTGATTCTGTTTCTTTCTTCTCTGCCTGTTCACAGGCTGTTTCCAGTACATTTTCCCACCAGGCATCATCAACAAGGGTCCAGGCACTTAATCCTCAAGAGGCATGTAAAATATTTGAGTCCTGAGAAAAGAATTACTGCTACCTCAGGAAATCCCTTCTTACAACATTGTAATTATACAAGAAAACAACATAATATTAAAGATTATCAGAAGCTAAATTATATATGTATAAAAGCTTAATAAAATGCATTTTATTAAAAAATAATTCATCATCAGAAAGGAAAGATAGGAAAATAAAGAAAACTCTAAAGAATAAATTTTAAATCATTTTGTATTACCACTCAGATCTGCTTTTGTGGACACAGACACAGAAATATGACAAGTCCACATATTTTTTAAATAGGGATCATAATGTACATTTGCTTTTTAAAAATTTTATCAGTCAACATTATATGATGTACAATTTAAACGTTCTTGAATATTCTTGAAAAACAAGTTAATGGTTGCACAGGGCTTCTTTATTATGTACCAAACGTACATTTAACCATCCTCCTATTGTTAGATATTTAAGTTGTATTCAACTCTTTTTTCTTTTTATCAATACACAATGTAGTTGATTTTCATGTCCCTTTACCGATTCCTCCCTCCCCCTACTCCCGCCATCAACATCATATCTGTTCACTTGTCTTAAGTTCAAGGAATTGTGATTGTTGTCTTCTTCTCCACCCCTTTCGTTTGTGTATTTATTTATTTTTAGCTCCCACAAATAAGTGAGAACGTGGTATTTCTCTTTCTGTGCCAGACTTATTTCACTTAATATATTTTTTTCTAAGTCCATCCATGTTCCTGCGAATGGCAGTATTTCATTCTTTTTTATAGCAGAGTAGAATTCCATTGTGTAGATACACCACTGTTTCCTTATCCTCTCATCTGAAGATGCACATTTGGGCTGGTTCCAACTCTTGGCTATTGTAAAGGGTGCTGCAATAAACATGGGAGTCCAGGTATCCCTTCGACTTGATGATTTCCATTCCTCTGGGTATATTCCCAGCAGTGGAATAGTTGGGTCATGTGGTAGATCTATCTGTAATTGTTTGAGGAACCTCCACATCACTTTCCATAAAGACTGTACCATTTTGCAGTCCCACTAACAGTATAGGAGGGTTCCTTTTTCTCCACAACCTCATCAACATTTATCATTCTCAGTCTTTTGCATATTAGCCATCCTAACTGGAGTGAGATGGTATCTCAGTGTGGTTTTGATTTGCATTTCCCGGATGCTGAACGATGTTGAGCATTTTTACTATAGTAAATAACAAATACTTGCTAAAAAATTATTGGCTGCAAAATACAGAATGATAAAAATCAAAATCAATACAGTTGAAGTAAATGTCTACAAAATACACTATTACATCAAAATCATTTTTAAATTTAATTCATCAAAATGTTTTGTTACATTTGAAAACAATTTGTAAATTGAGCTTGCTCAGAGTCACAAGGATTCCTCAACTAGACACATAATAAGTTCTCAGAGCCACATGAAAATTACGAATTGAGATCCCCCAAAAATTCAAAGGCAAAATTTAAGTTTTTAAAAACTTTCCATATCTTACCGCAAAACAAATTTTTACCACATAGGAATATTTTATGAGGGGTGAGGCTCGTTAAAGGTTTGATATGATACTGGGTCCGGAGTCGGAAAGTCAGAGTGTAGACAGACCTTCAAAGGTTGAAAACAGGCCTGGCTATCTCCCTACCTCCTTGCTCCCCAAAGCACTAGCGTCCTTCCCTGGGAACTTGCGAGATGCAGAATCCCAGGCCCACCGCAGACCTCCTGATAAGACTCCCAGGAGTCCCCGCCGCAGGTCCACCTGGAACGCCCCGGGCCAGTTCCCCGGAGCCTGACGAGCCGTGGGCCGGCTCCGTGAGCACCTACGGAGGTGCCGCCTCCTGACACCCATTCGTCCCCGACCGTGCAGGGCCTCCCGTGCGCCTCCCAGCGCCCGTCTCCCCACGGAACCCCGCCGCGCCCACATTCTGGACTCGGGGGGGGTCCACGCAGGCATTGTGATGCAGGGGAGGACGCCGAGTCGGGGACCCCGGACTTGAGCTGCATCGCCCCCTCGCCTGGGCACGCCTTTCCCCTCCTGGGCCTCAGTGTACCCGAGTGTAGAACGAGGGGGCACGGAAGGCTGGGAAGAGGAGCGCTAACCCTTCACTAACACAAACACAGGGAGCCTCTGGGGGCGCTGAGAGCATCACTTCCCCTCCCCCGCGGAGAAAACACCTCGCTCCGACTGTCTCCGGAGCCCAAGTATTTGCCAACAAAGACGAGCGGCGTGGAAGAGGCGGAGCCTGGGCAACTGATACCGCGAGAAACGGCCTCCCGAAGAGATGCTGGCAGGCGCAGGCGCACTACAGCTCCCACCCCCGCCGCGAAGCGGGCAGCCGCAGCGGCAGGCGGAGCCGGGCCTCTGGGATACCACTCGCGAGATTTGAGCGCGTCAGCAACTCCTTCCGGTCAGAGACCGGAAGTGCGGGCTGCGGGGCGTTTCTGGCGCTTGCTGTGCGGTGCTGCCGCGCCGCTGGGGCCGGGTTCCTGTGGCGGCTTCGCGGGTCCCTCTTCGTCTCGTCTGCACTGGACGGAGGTGATGGGGGACTTCAGGGAGGCCGGGGCCGCGGCCCCGCCGGCTCTTCGGGAAGGTCTCAGCCTTCTGTCTCAGGGAGAGTCCGAGGAACCTTCTGCACAGGTGAGTTCTCCGCGGGGCGGCACCTGCCAGGGCTCCCGGAGCTGCGGGCCCGCTCCGCCGGAGAGGGACGTCACGGCTCACGGCAGCTTCTGGAGCCTTCTCCACGTCTCCCTGGCTCCCCAAACAGGGAGTGAAAGTCCGTGTGCCTGTCGCCAGGGATTCAGGTATTTACCTGCAAGTCATTCGTATCCAGAGCAGCACTGTCTCCCACCTTGGTGGTGACCGACTGGTGAGTTTGACACGATCTCTGCTCCGGAGAAGCGCACGTGTAAATACGCGGTGCCAAAATGTGGCACAGTCGTGCAAAGCTGAAGGGAAGAGAGAGAGTGCCAGGGAGGGACTCATCGAGAATGGGACCGAACTGATTCTTGAAGGGTGCAGAGTGTTTGCCAGGCCGAAAGGGAACCACGTGAAAGAAGGTTAGAATAGTGCACCCAGAGACCCAGCTCGCTTGGAGTGTGTAGTTGAAGACTGAGAAACCCCTAGTTCCTTGCTGTAGAATTAGAGGTTCAGAGTATTTGAGTAATGTACTGGCGAATCAATTACTAAACATTTGCTTAAAAACAAAGTCCCAGACTACTGTGTAAATGATGTATATTGTTGAAAGTAAAATACGTCTTCTTTAATATTGAAGAGAGATTTTATTAAATTTTGTATTTAATTAACATGAAACTCTTGAGTCTCCTTGGTTTCTGCTTCTACACTTTATGTGAATAAATTCTAAAAGGTTGGTTGGCCTGTTTCCTAGGTGGTAACCATGACTGTCATGCTCTTTGACTCATCTGTGTTCTTTGAAATGATGTGAAATGAGAGCTAAATAGGTGTGATAATTTATGCTAGAATTCAGTGCTATTAGTAACTGATAGCATATGTTCCTTGTGAAGCCTGATGTGGTGGGTTCTTGTTTTCTTTTTATAAAGGTGAGATTTTCATTCCTCATGGTGTTCATTAAAGTTTCATTCAATGTGTTAATTAGGGATCAGCTTTATTTCTTGGAGGCAATGAAGTGAAGAGCCGAGCTGTGGTGAAATACTCTTCTGCCCCTCCTCGAACAGCGTTTGCACGCCTGGAAGAGAAAACAGACTTGAAACTCCCACCTGCCAACTGGTTACGAGAGAGTGCCAAATTGGGGCCAGCAGGAACTACCATTCTTGGCAGTACTAAGAAAAGCAAGCCATTTTCAAGGTAAATATTAATCAATGGCATTTTTACCTGCTCCTCCACCTTCACCCCCACTTAAAACTCTTTAACTTTTAATTCTTTACATGCTTTGCATTTTAATTTGTAATGCACATTCATTTGCTGAGATTTTGCTTTAGAAAAAGATCACATTTGACTTTCAAAGCCTTTGTTTCCCCCAGTAATAGAATAATGTGGCAGTATGAAGCTATTAACTACATATGCTTCTTTCAACTCTATATCATATTAACAAAGATGAGTTTTGACCACTAAAGTTTAATCAGCTGTTTATTTTATCTAGTTTGCATACCTCTTGAATGTGAATACAAAGAATCAGCGTGGCACTTGAGGAGGAAAACCCTTAACCCTGCCTGATCTGCCCTGTAGAGTTGTTCATTAAATAGTGGTGGACTGTCTGGTCTGAAAAAGCCTGATGTAAAAACTCAGCATGTTGGGTGAAGTACACCCTTGACTTTGATACTGGAAATTCTCCTGGTCGTATTTACTGTCCATGTACTTGTAGGCCATTTAACATGTTGAGTTCTGGTTTTGTTTTATCTCTTGGTGATTCAACCTAAAATATTTCCATGTAACTTGTAGTAAGAGCCACAAACACATTAATACCTCATGAGCTAGTAGTTGGAAATTATCCTAATGTCTCAGAAGGTAAAAGTTATCCAGACTGTGGCTTGTTTGTAGGATTATTAATTCTAAAAAAAAAGTTGGAAATAACTCAAATATTTTCTTTTAGAAGAATGGCTTAATAAATTATGATATGTCAACACAAATGTTATGAGGTGATATGAGTGAGAAATATTGACTGTATACATACACTGTGCTAAGTATTTTATATGTTTATTTTGTTTAATTCTCACAACAAGCCTTTGAGATAGGCACTGTTAACTATTCTGCACATGAGAAAACTGAAGCTGAGAAAAGTTAATAACTTGCTTGGAATGCATAGTAAATCAAAAGTGCATGCTTTGAAGTCAGGCAGTCCTAGGTCGGTATCCTGATTCTCTGCCCTTTACTTTCCAGAAAATGGTGACATCAGCTACCTTTCAGACTTGTAGACTATAGATGTGCCTCATGTGGTACCTGGCATGAGTTGCGTGCATGAGTTGCGTGCTCAATTTAACATCTTTTTTCTTTTCTCCTTGTGGCTGAATTGGTGTCAGCTGCATTTTGTTCATTTTTTTTTTTTTTAAAGAGGAGTATTTTGTATCACTAGGAACACAATCCTGGAAACTAAAGTCCTGATAAATGTTTCTGTTTTTCTTATCTCCTCACTTAAAAAGAGTAAAGTCTTAAACTGTTTTCTCTTGGAATTTTTTTGCGTTTCATGATTACAGAAATAAAAATAATTTTTTTTATTCTCAATGTTTTCTACTATTTGCTTCTAATGATTATTACTATGTTTTGTCAAATCTAAGGTGCCATTGATTTTTAAGATGTCATTATTTTACATACTGCTAAGGAAGAACTAGCCAACTGTAATGGTGACAGAAATGTTAAAATGTGGAAAATGTGTATCCCAGAAGTGATGAAATGTCCAGTATTCTGTTATTTTGCTTGCAATGTTATGAGCATGACCTGTCAACCTGTGGTCTTTTGTCCCTTTGGTAGTTTTGGCATGGCATATGACTTCATTGATTCGGTGGGAAATGATGTGGATGTTGTCTCTGACTCTGAAGTAAGTGTTACTTATTACTTAATGTAATTTTGGGGGTGTTTTGTGCTAGGTGTTTTATATCATGCTTTGTTTTGTGGTCTTGAGAAATTAGTGATGAAATAAGTTAAAACTGATTATTGAATACCTTTTCTGTTAGTAAAATATCACTTTTTAGCACATCTCCTTTCCTCAAAGAGGAGAGAACAATCCCCCAAACACTGGCAGTGGCAGTAATACTGATAGTGATGATTGTATTTGAATAATAGTAATTGAAATTAATTATAATGTTTGGGATTGTTACTAGTTGAGAATTATCAATGGTATTTCTAGTAGTCTATTGATTCTTAGTTGGTGACTTTTATCTGATATGCTAAAAGCCTAGGTGAGTGCAACAATGTGACCTAATACGCCCTTAACTTTAAGAAATTCTATCGTGCTAAAATAAATGTTTGACTATCATTTATGTTAACAAATATGACTTATAAGGTGTAGGTGATTCTGGTCCATTTATTTGCATGTAGCTTTTTGTGTAAAGCACAGTTTGTATAACCTTAAGGAAATATTAAGGTTTGTTGTGCTTTAAATTGAATGAAGTTAAATTTTGAAAGATTCCAGATCACACTAAAGGGGTCTTTCTAAACTATTTTTCCTCTTAATTTTTTTAAGAACATAAAAAAGCTCCTGAAGATTCCCTACAGCAAGTCCCATGTAAGCATGGCAGTACACCGCATAGGAAGGACTCTCTTATTAGATGAGCTGGATATTCAAGAGCTCTTTATGCGATCATCTCAGGTAATACTTTTTATTGAAAACATCCAGAAAAGCATTTTCTTAACAACTTAGGCGCACTAGAAATATAATTTTGTTTCAAAGAAAGGCCAAAGTAGAAATGTAGTTGAAGACTTCAGCAATCAAGAAATGAAAAGTTTCACTGAATATTTAAAAAAAAAAAAAAAAAAGCTTTAATAAAGAAAAATAGAAGAGAGAGAAAGAGAGAGAGAATGAGGAAGAAAATTATTTTATTGCTACCAACAGCCAGGATTCTTTCTTAAAAGGAAAAGGATGAAGCTAATAAAGTTATGAAAAATCGGTGAAATTTAGGAGACTAGTTAAAATTTTTGAAAAATCCTTTGATGTCTCCATTAAAAGAGGTTCTCATATAACATGGCCAACATGTGAAATGTAAAAATGTTAAAAGCTATTTCTGTGAATAAAGTTATTAGAATTGATGGATTCGCTTAAAGCCTAGCTTCTCAAACTGTATGTTTGTACATGACTGTTTTTCTCCCATGTGTTGAGAATGGATACTTTTGTAAAATGTAATAACAATGTTCAGTTTCCCAAGGCTTACTCTCCATTTCTATACTCACTTTTTCGTGGACTGGTAACAAATAAATAGTTCGTGATCCTACCAGTCCATAGGGGCTACTCTTTAAAGAATATTCCTGCAATGCTTTGATAAAGGAAAATAAGTTACATTGATTTAAGTTGACACTTAACATAAATGTTTTTCCCTTTGAAAAGACAATAGTTCAGTTCAATTTATGCATATGTGCTGGGCACTGGACAAGGTCTTGGGATGTGGCAGTGAATGAATAAATTGCAGTGCTTGCTCCTCAGCAGCTCACGGTTTTGGGGTTATAAACGCATGTACAGATAATTTCAATACAGTGGGCTAGTGGGGCTTACTCCAGGTACTAAAGAAAATGTTAGAGTGGTCACTTCTCCCGGCCTGGCTTAGGGAGAGGAGGAAGACAAGGGTTTCCTAACAGAGGTGGTATGAACTGAGACCAGAAAGATAAATGATTTATGAGTATGTGTTTATGAAGCAGTATTCAAAAAATAAAGAGGATTTCTTGTAAAAGAATAATAGGTAGCAAGTTGTTTTGACTACATGTGTGTTGTATTTATTTAATGATATCTTATGTGGCTCAGACTGGTGATTGGACCTGGTTGAAAGAGTTTTATCAAAGACTAATTGATCAGAAATGGCAGAGGAAGAAAAAGAGCAAAGAGCACTGGTATCAGAAGGCTATTCTTTCCAAGTTTTTATATTACAGGTATTTGGCTACTTGTTTATTTTTATCTTAAGAAGAAAAATGAAATTACAATTTAAAATTTAGTTTGAATCTAGTAAAAGTAATTAAGTTTTGCCACCATGGAATTGTTTTTTTTTTTTTTTTTTTTAAATTTTATTTTGTCGATATACATTGTGGCTGATTATTGCTCGCCACCATGGAATTGTTAACACTTGTTTTACGTTTCTTTTTTACAAGATGTATGCTTGATTACAGAATCTAGTTTTTATCAGTGGGTGGACTGTTACATAAAGTTAACTTTAGTAACAATGTGATATTTTTTAATTTCTGATTTGGCTAGTATCAATGGTGATGGAACTGCTCAGCCTGTCCCACCTGCTGCAGAACAGCAGCAATCATCCAGTTCAGATCAGACGAATGACTCAGAAGGGGCTTCGTGGCCTGCCCCCTTTGAAATGCCGTCTTCAGTTCCTGAAGACCCCAGTGCTTCTAGTCAGGTTTGTTATTCCTTAAATACTAATCCAGTCAGCCCATTTAGGAAGACAAAACCAGTTATCTTGTTTTAAAAATATAGGCGAATGGGAATAAGAAATATTCTATCAATTCATGTTTCAAAATGAGAAAAAAATACCTTCTCTAGTTTTTCATAATAGAATTTACAAGAGCTCTTATGAATGGCTAGATCAGAATTTTTATTAAGTAATTTAAATTTTTAAAATAGCTGACTGGTATGTTTGATAATAGCTTCTTAAAGTCATAAGAATGCTATATAATATAGTGATATAGTATATTTTTAATTTTAGATATGTATTAGGTGTATATCAAATATTGAGACTTACAGGACTGTTCATAGTTTAAGTATTATACTGACCTTTTTCGCCTTAACCTTTAGTCAGATTGTTAGGCCTAAAATAACCCTTAAGATCTTCAGAGTGACATTCCTGAGACTTAGCTTACAATCATGTTATAAAGCATTTAGAAATGAAGAGGGAGTAGAATATGTTGTCTGTTTTGTCTCTTATATTCCTGGTTTCTTCTTACTGCTTGTTTGTTTATTTTTGTCCCTATTTTGTCTGTCAAAGAATAAAATAACTCCATAGATGTAAATTGTGGCATGTCTGTTTTCTGGAAAATACATTGATAAACCTGAAGAAGATAAAAATAAGATTTTTAAGTTGGTAAATTATGTTTTTTCCTCTTGCTGTGTTTTCCCACATTGAATACTATTCAACCAGATTGTTTCTAATCTTCACATAGGGTCACAGGAAGCAAACACATTTAACTTGATTTTAGGTTTAGTAGGTTTTAAAATAGAGAAACCTTCCCACAAAACTACATAATTTAAATGTTTTCCAAACGTGGAAAAACTATAAGGAAAAGGAAAAAAAGTAATTAACATGCAAGTCACATACTGGTAAATGCCCAGAGGTGGGGATGTTGTTTGATTGAGAAGGGACATGGTGGGTGCTGGCGGTGTCCCATGTTGTGATTTGGGTAATGGTTATGTGGGGAATTTGCTTTGTATTTAGCCATTATACTCTATTATTTGTGCTATGCCCTTTCCTATATGTGATTATATCTCACTGAAGAGTTTTTTAAAAAATTCATTTAGCGTGCATTATCTTCAAAACCCATGCTTTAAAAAAAAGACCACTTAACAGAAATATTATTTTCCCACTGTCTGCCTTGTGCTTCTCCCAGCCTATCATTCTATCCTTAGGAGTTACTGTGAAAAATCTCAGTGACTCTTGAGAACCTATAGACTTACATGTGGAGGAAGTGAACTGGCATTTATTTAATGCTCTTATGCCATGTACTTTGATATGTGTGTGTGTATAGATTTTTTTTTCATCCTTGGAGCTGCATATGTAGTAAGTTTTAAGGGTATCACTTTACAAATAAGCAAACTAAAGCTCATAAAAAGCAGATGTTTTTCCATGGTTGTATAGCTTGTGAAGTCTGAGCTAGGGTTTAAACCTAGATCTTTCTGACTTCAGAGGCCTATTCTTACAGCAGTACTCCTCTGTGTCCAAATACTCCACACATGTTTAGGAGGGCCCTACATGCAGTCAGATTGTCTTAGCAATGGCATACCCCTAAGCAGAGCTAGCCTGCCATAAAAATAATCTTTTACAGATTATTTTTCTTATATTATATTGCCTAAATTTTGACATTTTGAGATTTATTTATGTTTGCAAACTATTACCTCGTGAATTCTTGTTCCCCAAACTAAAACTGCTAGTTTGAGGCCTTTGTTAAGCAATAATAGAGGGTAAATAGGTGTCTGTGGTATGGTCTTTGAGCCAAACCTTTATTGAGAACATTGTAACCTGTAGAGCCCAGACTCCCACTAAAGCAAAAACCTGGCAAATATAATTTTGGAAATTGGTCCAGAGGTTGATAACTTGTCTGCATAAACAAATAATAAAATGAAAGGCATTTGAAGTTCTCTTAGGACTCCTCAGGGAGAAGACAAGACACAGCAGCAGTACTGGAGATCTCCCTGTGCTTGCAGTCAAGCACACTTTGCAGACAGGTGCTGAGCTGACTGGCATGTGAATAGATGAGAAGACAGAATTTCATGGAATGAGCAGCACATACATGCCTGTCTCAGGGTCTGTTGGGTCATTGACATTAAAGGTTTAAAGTAGTGTTTCCTAATGGCAACTATCCTAATTGTTGGAAAATTGAGTGGTAGACTGAATTTACCCAGTGTCAAAGGGACCTCTTCTTAAATGTTTTCCAAAATATATTCCGTAGAATATATTAAGAACAACAGGTGTTCTGAAATTAAATATGTTTGGAAACATCAGATTATGCAGAGGTGAAGTAGATTTTTATACTGAAGGATGGCTTAGAGATTTTCTTTGGGTTTTTTTGTTGTTTGTTTGTTTGTTTGTTTGTTTTAATGGCAATAAACATTGTTACTCTCCAAAGTGAGTATTTGGCAAGCAGCATTTTCCAAACCTGACTCTGGAAAATTTTCACTGAGGATCCCAGGAACTAGTATTCTGTGAAACACACATTAGGAAATGCTAAACTGGAAACTGTGACAATGATAAGTGTCTCAAAACTATGGCTGAGGTATCTTAGGAATTTTTTAATTCAGTAGAGATGGGGTAGGTTGAAAGAGCACTGGTATTCATATTCACAAAAAACAAAAAAATGAAAAACTTTGAAAGCTTAAAATAATCTTTAATCTTTCTCATTTGAGTAAGATCTAAATGTGATTAGCTTCTTATAGTAACTATGATAATTAAGAGCTGAAACAAAGCACCTAGTGATGAGTGTTATGATTTGTATTAGCTTTAATTCACAAAGGTAGATTTGGTGTGTGCTTTGAATGTTTAGGTGATACTCTTTAAAAATAGGTCAATTTTAGGAAATGTTGGCAGCAGAATCACTCCTTATCCTTGCACTTTTCACAGGGAAGTGAGCCTCTTGAACCCTCATACATAGTGGGGCATGTGGCCTCAGCACCCAAAGAACAAAACCTGACTACTTTATTCAATGACGGGGAGAACAGTCAGGTATGCTTTCCATGGTGTCCAGGCTGAGACACCTAATCCCCAGTCTACTCTGTCATTTAAAAACCAGTCTAAATTGGAACTGATAGGGAAAAAAATCCACTTGATCCTGAAAATTGCTTTCTAGACATCTCTGTGATCTTATAACTCTGCGACTTTAATTTGCTTTGTCTCCTTTGTCTTTTCGTTTTTCTAGTCTTTCTGTGGATCTTGGGGGGAAATTATGAATCTACTGTTTATTATATTCTTTCCTACTTTAAATCAAAGGGTCTTAAAAATGATTTTGTTCGGAATATTTTGTGGACGTTTGAAGATATCCATATGTTGGTCGGCTCCAACATGCCTATATTTGGAGGAGGCAGATATCCAGCAGTCAGCTTACGTCTCAGGTAAACCAACCTCATACCCTCAAGCTTATGTTATTTAAAGTTTTCCTTTAGAATCAGTGTTCCATCTTCTTTCCCTTGTCTCTTTGGGCATCCTCTTCTTTTTCTAGGTTTTTTCACCTCCCTCCTTTTCCTGCCAATTAGAATGGCCACAGTGAGGAAGGAGCTTTTATCAGCAAACGCTGAAAGCCCTGTAGCTAAGTCTTCATTCCAGACCTAATTGAATAGAGTCAGAGGTCCGTTGGACTGGCCTAGTCTTATGTTTGAATCAACAACTTGTGAGAATACAAATAGAGTTTACTGAATTAGTTAAGGAGGTGGTTTGCCAGCTTCGTATTAACTGGTCATGAGCATTTTTCTTAATGCTTATGTGTATTTGTTCACATTAGCCAGCGTGAATTCTGACTTGGGCATTTTCGGGTATGATAGTTTTTCCACAGCTTCTGTGAGGAGCATGCACTAGGCTTACAGTTATCTCCCATCATATTTCCTTCTATTCTTACTGAACGCTTATCAACACCAGTTAGAAATACAAACAAAGCTTTTGGAAGGATGCTAAGCATAATGCAACCACTGAGCTACATATGCGTATCTTATCAGCAAAGAAAGCATATATGGCATTTTCCATTTGGGGGAATAGGTTAAACTACTTAAGTGGGGAAATAAGTCTCAGATGATTCATTACAGAACATCTTAATTAAACCAAATAACAGTTGAAATGTATATTTTTAGGGATAACAACAAACCAATTAATGTGCTAACTGGAATTGACTATTGGTTGGACAACTTGATATGCAATGTACCAGAGCTTGTGATGTGTTTTCATGTAAATGGAATTGTACAGGTAAGATACAGTGTGACTTTTCTAATAATCTCTCAAATGCCAAATTGGTGCAGAAAGTACCTCACCAAAGTTTTTAAGGCCCTTAAATACTAAGGTATATTTTTGGCAGGGAAGATAGCTGTGAATAAACTGGAATTTGAGTGTTTTCCCATTTAAATTGGTGATATTAGGATTCTAGATGTTACATGAGTATAATTTTACAGGTAATTTGTAGGAGGTCATAAATATACTTAAACCTACATTTGTAGCTATAGAATTCATAGTAATTAACTGAAAGTGTCTCTATATTGGAAGTGTTTCTTCATTATGCAATTATCTACTCAGCATATGCAAAGTTTTGGGGAAAGGCCACAGTGAAAATTTCATAGGGTAGATAGATAGCTTATGTAACAAATTCTTACTAGTGAAAGGACGAGTCACACCAGTTGACGATCCACCGGAGAGAGCTCGTTTATTAGGCGGCACACACACACACACATATATATATAGGGCTTTTAGGGAAGGCTGATTGGCTTAAAATACAATCCCTACTTAGCATACCGCATGGGGCTTGGGGTGAGCTGATTGGCGTGCGATTCGCGCCGGCGGGAAGGAGAGTATGGAAGAGAAGGGCAACCAGCGCCATGATGGGGTGTGGCCGAGAAGGACTTATGTGATCAGGGTGTGATCCCTTGGGGCATTTGGGTTCTTATATTCCTCGGTGTGATCCCTTGGGGCATTTGGGTTCTTACAACTAGCACATTTTGCTAAGGAGACGCTTTGTCTCTATTGTACATGTTGGGGGAAAACAGAATAAGTTTGTCACTACTCAGAAAGAGATAATCTCATGGGAAATAAGGATGTGCAGAGAGAATAGTTGGAAACAGTAGATAAGTATTAAAAGTGTAGAACACACAGAAGTCTGGATAATCAGAGCAGGGTGAGATCACTTCTGTTTCGGTCTGAGAGAAAGACCTTGGAAGAAATGGGATCTTAACTGGGTTTGGAATGATTAGCTAGTATCTTTAAAAAGAAGAGCTGGAGCTTAAAAGACTAGAATCAGTAAAGGAAGGAATGGATGATAAATCCAGCATGGAACACAGATTCACATAGCAGAATAGTTTGAAAAAGTCATGGCCAAATAACAGAGCATCTAAAATGCTGAGCTAAGAAGTTTGGACTTGGTTGGTTATCTGGAATAAGGGAGGGCTTTGCATCTGGGAGGTGAAATTTGTTGTGTTGAAATTTAATTTGGAGATAGCATGTAGGACAGGCAAGGAGGACTTGGAGACAAGAAGACTGGTCAGGCATTGTACTAGTTTGCAAATAATATAATGTACTTAAACTGCAAAGGAAACATTGAGAATCCACAATTTATTGAGTGTGTATTTTGTTCCAGACACTTTGCTAAGTGCTTTACATGCATTATTTTATTTGATCTTCTTAGCTAGCTCTTGTACTGTTATTCCCATTTGATGAAGAGGGAAACTGAGGATTAGGGAGCTCAAGTGAGTTGTGCAGGATCACATTCCTAGTAAGTAGTGGTGCCAGTATTTGAGCCTATATCTGGCTGAGGCTATGATTTTAACCGTAATACTCTGACACAGTGATTCTTATCCTGGAGTGTGCATCAAAATCACTTTTGGCCTCTTAAAAAATACACTTGCTTGGGCCCCCAGTGTTCCAGGACTGGTGAGATCTGTGCATCTGTCTTTTGGGAGAGCTATATACACGATTCTGATTTGCAGCCTTGATTGAGAACCACTGTTATACTGTCACTCTAAATGGGAACATTTAGAGAGAGGCTGCGCCGAGGGACAGGGAGTGGAGGGTAAAGCATTAGTGAGGAGGAGAGAGAGGAAGAGTCACAGAGAATTGCACGTTTCAGGGACTAGAATAATGGTGGTACTTTCACTAAGATAGAGACATTGAATTGGTTTAGGCAGGGAAGAGAATATGTTTTTGTCACGTTAAGTTTGAGGAAAGCATAGAAGTGTTTAGTGAGCATTTTGAAGTTACAGCCATTAGAGAAGATAGGCTACAGAAATAAATTGAAGCATCATCTGCCTAGATACTGTTAGATTTCATCACCAAGAGAATTTATTAAAATCAAACATTGGAGCCTTTCCCCGTACAGATGAAGAGGGAGAGGGGAGGAGGACCAAAACAGTGCAGTGTGAAATACAGGAGCGGAGTGTTTTAAGGAAGAAAATAATCAACATTGGGGACTTTAAATGAACCAAGAAGGATGAAAACCAGCCTTGGGTAACTCTGCTTGGTCTTATATTACAATTGACTTGGAGTTTCTAGTTTTAGAGTACTTCAGAAAATGTGGTAAGAGGTGTCACAGGAATTGTACACAGAAGACAAGTTAGAAAAAAATACTGAGTCGCTTTAAATAGTGGTAGTAATTTCTGTGCAGTCTTTACTTCTGTTGCCACCTCCACCCCGCTGTGCTCCATCCCTTTAAAGGAAGAGTCAGTAGCTCAAGGGAAGAGAATTGTCTTCTGGAAAAACTTCTCAAGTGATTCTGTTCCCTTGAACCACTGATTCTAGTGGCTGGGGACAGAAATGTCCAGAAATACATATTTTTAAAAAGCTTGCTAGGTGAAGTCTACCTTTATTTACCATCTTCCCAGTTGAAAACCATTACGGTGGACTAGAAGAAAGTTTTCAGTACAATTTGTTCCATGTTAGAATAGAGGTAAGATCATGCCTAAATCTGAGGTTCCAAGTCTGGTAGTAATTCTCCCTTGAAAATTATTCTAGTAATTGCCATTGTTGATGGGGGTGGATCAGATTCCTTTGGAATACTGGAGAAGAAAAAAGATTGAAAACCACTGGTTTGAACTCCTTCATGGTGCATCGATCTTTATTTGTAGGATTTATATATTTGGTTGCTTTTTAAAAAGAAAGATGTTGCTGCCTCAGATTTTTTCTTAAACTGCCTGCCATCTGTGTTTTACAGAAATATGAAATGATAAAGACAGAAGAGATTCCTAATCTGGAAAATTCTAATTTTTCTACTAAAGTCATAAAAGACATTGCACAGAATATCTTATCATTTCTGAAATCCAATTGTACCAAAGAAGGACATACCTATTGGCTTTTTAAAGGTAAGCTAATTCTTGGGATGAATAATAATTGATGTGGGTGACTACTGTAAAATGAGGTTTATTTGTTTTTCTTTTCAGCAAGCGGCAGTGACATAGTGAAGCTCTATGATCTCACTACTCTTTGCGAAGAAACTGAAGACAAATACCAAAACCCATTCACAATGCCAGTGGCCATTCTCTTATATAAGTGAGTGCGTTAAGAATTTAAGATGAATCAGTAGCCTTTTTTTTTTTTCTCTTTCTTTCTTTCTTTCTTTATTTATTTTTGGTGGCTGGCCAGTATTAAGATCTGAACCCTTGACCTTGGTGTTATCAGCATCATGTTCTACTGAGTGAGCTAACTGGCCAGCCCTTGAAGTAGCCTTATATAAAATTTTAAAGTGTATAGTCACACTATCCAAGCCAAAGCTTTTAAATACTTTTTAGGTTTTTATGGGGGGGGGGATATATACACACACATACAGATGTGTGTTTGTAGATATGATATACTGTACCAAATATTACTCAACTTCCTTTGAAAGCATAGTATAAACTTTGGGGAGGTGAGTAAAATACAATATTTAGTTGTTTCTTATAGTCCTTATTCTGTTGGAAAGAAACAAGAATGTGTCTAGACTTGAGTCTTGCAAAGAATGATGAATGAGGAGTGACATTGATATAAACATTTCTTTTAGGGTTGCTTGCAACATGATGATGAAGAAGAATCAAAATAAGAAACACTATGGGACTATTAGAACTTTGCTTCTTAATTGTGTTAAATTGTTGGACAAAAGCAGGCATCCTCAAGTAAGATTAACATTTATATGTTCTCTTAAAAAGTTCTAGCATTCTGTCAGAGATTTGTTGCCTGGACAGTAAAGCCTTTTGATTCATATTCTATAACTACCCTATCCAGTATGGCAGCCACTAACCATATGTGGCTATTGAGCACCTAAAATGTGCTTAATCTGAATTGAGATGCACTGAATTATGTAGATTTTACATGTGTATGTGTGTGTACACATTACATGTTGAAATGATAATATTTTGTATATATTGGATTAAATATAATATTAAAATTAATTTCACCTGATTTTTCTGTTTTAATGTAGCTTCTAGAAAATTTAAAATATTGTATGTGGTTTACATTACATTTCTCTTGGACAGCATTGTTCTATAAATTTAGAACTCATGTAATTCTAACAGAGTAGTGCTGTTTTTTCTTTGTTTTATCACTATATAGAATAGAAGGTGGAAAACTTATAGTAGTATTTAAAAGATCCATTCACATGAATGGACCTTGTTATCAGTTTGTTAGTATAAATAAGGTTCACATTCCAACTTCAGTGTTTAAAAGCATCTGTTATAGTATTCTCTCTGTCATGCTCCCTACAATTTTACCACTTTTATCCTCAGATGTCTGTATTTGACAACTGTATTTTTGGTATAAAGCTAATTGTTGTATCCTGTTAAATTAGAAAAGGTATATAGCATATGCAGGTTTTTTTTTAATACCCAAATTATTTTTAATTGTAGCCACATCCAGTTTGGAGATAAAGATTATCCTAGAGACCAAACTCAGAGAATTTCTTTTTGAACAAAATGTCAAAACAATTTCTGATTTAAATATCTAATTGCTAATTGTGGTGGTAGTGTTTGGTGGAACTTGAATGGTTTATGTAAAAATCAGAAAATGGTGTTAAGACTTTTAAGTGTAATTAAGAATCAATAAAAGAGTGGAATAAATGGTAATATGTAAATGCTAATTTTAAGAGATATCAGGATGGTCTTTTACCTCTTTAATCTAGTGGGATTTCCCCCCCTAGAACTATAGATTGTGTAGTAAATATTAGTAAACTTGTATTCATAGTTTGTAAAGGGAAATTCTGATTGTCACTTCATATGGGGTGGTATTTGCTAATATTTTAGTTATGACATTCTACACGTAAAAGCTTTTATCGCCAGTGAAATACAGTTGCCGTCTTTTGTAAGAGGAAGGGTGGAATAATTTCAGGAAATAAGAAATATATCAACCCATGAGGATTTCACAGAGCAGATCCAGAATATTTGTAACTTTGAATTGGGAACATTTCTGTGTGTATTACAGTCTGCATGCTAGAAACAGCCTATTTGCAGACCTTTTCCTGAAATTTGTTAATATGGTAGTAAAATTCATTCCACTTTAGATGAAGAGACAATTTTGATAGTCACTTACACATTTTTTTTCCTTTTTATAAGATTATTGCTTCAGCCAATTACATGCTTTCAGAACTTTTCCAATTGGATGAGCCTAAAAAAGAAGAAAGTTCAGAATCTCCTTTAAATGAGAATTCTGATGAAAGTTACAGTGAAGAGGAGGAGGAGATGCCAGACAGCGATGAAAATGGATCCTACAGCACCAGCTCTGATCCGTCAGATGATAACAAAGCAGTAGCTATAATTAAGTCTGTTGGAGAATTGTCGGTACCAGAAAAATACAAATCCATTCATCAAATCAGAGTAAGCACGTTAAAATTTGTATTAAATTTTTATCAGTAGAAAAACAGACAGTTGTTAATTAAATATATAGGTAGCCTCTCAAAAGATAGCATTGTTTCAGTAAATCCTTCATGGTCCAGGGTCTAATAATCATTAGCTTTATAAAATCCAAAACTTGGTTTTATAATTGTTCCAGAGTAACTGACCCACATTTTGCAAGCCTATGGTAGACAAATGTGTAAACCAGACATCCATAAATTAATTTTTATGTAGGGGATTTTGCTTTCCAGTGACTGGTATGTAATCATAATCATGTCTCCTGACCAGGGCACTTCTGTCCAGTTTTTGGTTTGCTTTAAAACCATATATGTAGGTTGTTTGGTGAACATAGAATCATGATAGAGAAGGGGATAGCTCTTTGAACCACATGTGTAGACATTTTCCCTATGCTATATAGGCCAGTACTTTTTGTGTGACCATGGTCGTGTCTGCCAGATTGTACATGTCAGATAGACCCTAACAACTTCCTACCCTTCAGGTTTCTCCTGGTGTGGGTTACATTGACTGTCCTTCTACCATTAGTCTGTGTCTACACAGTTTACTTACAAGTTTACTGCCTTTCTATGATTAGATCCAGGTCAGCCTTAACAGTCTGGCTGTTCCCTGAACTGAAATACAGTTATATTTACAGATAATCTCTTAAGCTCTGATTTTAACTTTTAGATGGAAACTTTAATTGAGTTTTTGAGAGACTGTCATCTCTTTGTCATCCTAGAACATTGTCTATCTCTCTGACCTTCACTTTCCTTTTTGGTTTACCATGGCCACGCTGGCTTTTTTTCTGTCTCTCAGAACATCAAGATCACGCACATCTAAGGGCGTTTGCACTTGCTGTTGCTGCTTCTTGGAGGGTACATTTCCCCAGATCTTTTCACGGCTGCTGTTTTCTAAGCTTTAAGTCTTGGCTGAAAGGTTGCCTCCTGAAGGAGACCTTCCCCGACCACTCTAGCCAAAGCATGCTCTGTTTTTATCTCCTTCATGGAGTCTGCCTATACCTAAAGTTCTTGTTTTTGTATGTGTTTGTCCATCTCCTTCACTAGATTGCAAGCTTCCTACAGGTACAGACTCTCCTGTCTTCCATGTCTACAACACATAATGGGTGCTCAGGAAATATGTGACTGAATGACTCCAGGAATGTGTCGTTAACTGTCCGTCTAAATTTTAGTTCACTTTCAGCTTAAACCCCACAGTGGAATAAAGTTTTTCTAATTATAATCATTGATTACAAAAGTTACATGTATTTGGAAAACTGCATTGTAACACAAGGCCCTGGACTTATGGGGCAGTTAGGTGATAATTAAAGATGTAGTGGTATGTTAACATCACTTTTATACAGAGACAGCACTTTTTGTCAATGTCTGAAACACATAAAAAATACAGTTACAGTATTCATGTAAACGTGTTTTTAGTTAGCTTTGTCTTATCTGTTGTTCAATGACTTTTTGAAGTACGGACAATGAGCATGGGCTCCAGAGTCCCATCTTCACCACTCACTCACTGTGTCCACAGACAAATTACTTAACCAATGCTTGCTTCTCGTCTGTAAAATGAGAACAGTAATTCCAGCCCCACAGGATTCAGCAAAATGAAATGCTTCACGGAGGCCTTTACACATAATATGACTTAGTAGATGGAGGTTGTTAACTGGTTTTACTCCTTAATTAAGCAAATAATTTATACGATGAGACCATTGGTGATACTTGTTAACTTACTGCTAAATTGATGATTGTGTGCTACCAATCATCAATTGCTAACTGTGTGCTAACTGTGTGCTACCAAGTATCAGTGCTGTTTAGGAGTTGTGCGGAATTACTACTCTAATTCCCACTTTTTGTCTGAATTGTTTTTAAATTTTAAGTACTTAATTTGTTAAGCAAGATTTTTGTTGATAATGCTTGTAACAGTTTAATCTGCAGCAAAAACAGTACATTAACCTTAATATCAGATATCCACTAAGCTGAATATACAAGCACATTTCTACATGATTAGTTTGTAGAGTTTTAGTATTTCTCAGGAGATGAGAGCCATGGAGTGTATTATTGTCTGGGTAGTATATTAATTATTTTAAATGTTTGTTTCTGAAGCCCAGTTGTGCATTTCCAGTCTGTCATGACACAGAAGAGCGCTGTAGACTTGTACTTAGCTATGTTCTGGAGGTAAGTTTAAGTTTAGTCTTCACTTTCTCGGTAAAGTTTGTACTTGATATGCAAATAGCACTTGTTTGTTGGTATCTGAATGTTATTCAGAATAGTGTTGTGCTGTGATATTTTTTCTTTAATTGGAAATCAAATCAGTTTTTTCCAAATCTTTCAGATCAAATGTTTTTAAAAGGCTTTTTTTGAAATAGAAATTCTCCTCAATGTATTCAGTAGTTCAGATACTTCCTTACATTCAGTTTTAAGTTGACCTTCAGTTAAATGTATAGTAAATGTTTTTCCTTTTTTTAAAGGGCTTAAAATCTGTAGATAGCAGCATCAAAAAAGAAAGCGATCTTCCTGCAGCTGACCCCAGCACCCCAATCCCGTTAAAATATGAAGATGAATCCACAAGGGGGGGTCCCGAGGGGCTAGAGAAGCAGATGGCCTTGTTTTTGGACAAAAGTAAGTTGAATTGATGTGCAAATAAGGCCTTCAGTAGAATAATATACTGGTCCTTTATCAACAACAGACTTATGTCAATTAAGGTATTCATGGAAAGGAATTGAGAAAAAGGATATCATGTGAACAGGAAGTGGGGGGAAATATCTTTCTATTTGAAATATGAAGCAAAGCAACATAATTTTGATGTCTCACAGATATTTCTAATAAGAACATAAAGAACCTACGTCTTCCTGTTACTGGCTGTGAGGCACTGATTCCTTTAGCCCTGTGGAGTTCTCCCAAGCAAGTGCTGCTTCAGTAAAAGCAGTGGAGGGTTGAAGAGCACAGACTTAGGAGCAGACTGCCCAGTGTCGGGTCTTGGCCTTGCTAGGGCAACTTGTTCCACTTTTTTGAGCCACGTTTTTTTTCTCTCAGAATGGAGACACGGGCTGGCCAGTTGCTCAGTGGTTAGAGTGCAGCGTTGATGACACCAAGGTCAAGGGTTGGATCCCTGTACCGGCCAGCTGCAACAACAAAAAAGGAGGCATTAAGTGCCTACTTTAAGGGTTGTTATAATGATTACTTGATAGTATATGTAGAGTGCTTAGAACAGTGTACATACAAGCATGGAAGTGTTGGCTGTTGTTACCTCATGGTATTTGAATAAGCTAGAAATGTTGCTTTTAAATTATATAGTTTGTTCCTCAGGAACATCACTTCATGAAGAACATGTGAACTTGGAAGTAAAAGTCTTGAGTTTCTTCTTTATTTTAATCTGAGTTGTATTTCTTTTTTCAGCCTTATCTCTTCTCCCCTTTTTAATTTGTTTTAGTTGTTTAAAAAAATGTTATGATAACCTGTATCTTTTGAATAATACAAGTGCTTGCTGGACCTTTCTTTTCATGAACTTAAATGGGGGAGTCGGGGACAGATTTATTTCCCTAGTATTTATGTAGTGCTCTTGTGGGCCCGGCTTGCACCTGCATGTGGTGAGGAAAGCCACACCAGGCCGTCTGCTGTTCTTTTTTCTGAAACGCCCTTTCTGTCTCTCCTTCCCTCTCTGTCTCCCCTGTTGAAAATCTTGCTCAAATTCAAAATCTCCATGCTCGCCTCTATCTCCAGTCAGAATTATTTGATTCCCTTACCACTTTGTCCTGTGAACACTTACGGACGCTTTCCTTATATCATAGTTACCCATGTTAAACCGTTTTACCACTCCCCCCCACAGACACAGCTGTGAGCAAGAACCTCGCCTCATTCATCTTTAGTTTTCTCACGGTGCCTCACACACTCACGTGACGCTGATAGCAGCAGAGGAAAGAGAAGTGCATGCACAAGTTAAACCCCAGTAGAGACGAAGTACCTTTCCTTGCCTTGAAAGACTCGTGTTCTAGCTGATCAAAAAATGAAAAATCTTAAAGCTGGGGAGAGAGGGAACGTGGTTTTGTTATTTGTGGAACAAAATGTTCCACAGCACTTTCTTCTTATCTCTGTAATTACACTTAATACATTTTGTTGTGGTTTATGTTACCAAGGATAGAGGCCATACAACTACATGTCACTGTTTCTGGTGCCTGGCACAGTGCTTGGCACAAATGTGACCACCTGTTGAATGAAGAAGGTGGTAATGGGCTGGACTTTAAATAGAGTGTTCCTGATAGAAGGTGCAATAAACTGAGATGGGAGATAGAAATAGGTATCTGTGTGAGCAAAAAGTAGTAAATTAACTTTGGCTGATGGGTAGTTAGGGTGGAGTAGTAGAAAGTAAAACTGAAAAAATGTAGCGTAGGAAGTAGGTTAAGAGGCTTAGATTTAATAACTAGTGAGAAGCCATTCTAATGTTTGAGGACAGGGTTTGACCATGATTAAAGCTGTGCTTTAGGAAGGTGTACATTTTGACAGGTTGGCACATAGACTGGAGAAAGGAGGCAGGGGTCAGTCGTGAGTTTAGCTATATGAATGACCCTGGAAGGGAATGACAGAGTTGCCAACTGCGGGGAAGCAGGCCTTAGGACTCCCAAGCAAGAGCTTCTTTAACTCTGCCGTTTTACTCCATCGTGTTTAAGCAGTAAAGTGTAGTATTTACCACCCTTGTAGCAGTAGTACCTAAGTCTGGAGTGTTTTATTGAAGAACAGATGTTTTTTAAAATGTGCTGCCTTTTTTTTTCTCCTTGTCATAGTGGGCTCCCTTCAGAAGGGTAATTATTCCAGTCAATCTGGAATGATCCCTGGTTCTTGGCAACATAAAATGAAACTTCAGCTGATTCTCAAGTCATCAAAGGCCTATTACGTCTTGTCTGATGCTGCCATGAGTCTTCAGAAATATGGAAGAGCATTACGATACATTAAATTAGCCTTACAGAGCCATGGTAAGCCACTCTAATGAGTATGTTTAATAGGCACTGGGAGGGGAGAACAAAGAAGGCATCTGAATCACAGTGAAACCTTACTCCTGTTTCTCCTGTAAAATTTTATTTTAATACAAATTTTTCTAATCCTGTGTATGTTTATTTTCTGCTCAGAGTGGTTTAACATCTCTTCATTCTGAAACACATGAAAACATGTGTTATCTGACATAAGATAAATTAGATACAGTAGTCCAAAGCTTTCAGCTGGTGACAACTTTTATTCATATTTACTGTATTCATTAATTTTTAATGTGCCAGTGTTTTTTTCTCCTTCCCGCCTTTTCCAAACAGATACTTACTGCTGCCTCTGCACCAACATGCTTTCTGAAGTGCTGCTGTTCCTTTCTCAGTATTTGACACTCTGTGGTGATATCCAACTAATGCTGGCCCAGAATGCAAATAATAGAGCAGCACACCTGGAAGAATTTAATTATCAAACAAAAGAAGACCAGGAGATCCTACACAGTCTTCACAGAGAGTCCAGTTGTCAAGGTGTGCAAGAGAGACAGCATTTGATTTACCATGCAATTATTGTCTAGCTCCTGCTTATTTGAGAATGTCCAGAAAAGTGGCAGAAATATAGCGTTTGGATATTTTCTCTGTTTTGTTTTCATTTGTTTTTCAATTTTAAAATTGAGCATGGTCCAGTGTATTTGTATAAAATGTTTTTCAAATATTTTATAATTACTAATTATACAACAAAAACCAACTATAAAATAAGATCTGAAGACAATTGTGTTGACTTTTTATGCTCTTTTTTTTTCCAATAAAGATGACTGGTAAGGGGATCTTAACCCTTAACTTGGTGTTGTCAGCACCACACTCTCCCAAGTGAGCCACAGGCCAGCCCTATGCTATTTTTTTTTTTTTTTTTAAATGAGGATTTTCTAGGTAATACTTTTTAGTCAACTAACCATGCCGTGGATTTTCTTTTGAAAAGGAGTAACAGTTTGTGAAAGTGGGTTAATTACCTTCTGAATGATTCCTGAGGGCTAAAATAAAGAGATCATCATTTTTAAAGTTAGTTAATAGCCAGCTGTCTTACTGAATATATCACTGTATGTGGAGTTGTCAGATTTTAAAACTGGAAAATAGGGTAGTTTAATCCATAACAACAGTATCTTCCTCCTTAGCTCAGTACGGTTATGTAAGCGCACTGCAGCTAGGGTAGCATGAGGTAAAAGATCAGTCTTCTGAAGGCATTTTTCAGTGTGTCATGGAATTGTCTTGTTATGCTCTTAAATTGCTAGCATCAATGATATCAACCTCCCAGAAAGTTTTGGACAGTTAACAGGGAAGTGCATTAGGGGACGGGGGGAAAGTATTTATTTCCTGATATTTTTTCACTCATTCTTCCCCTTTGTTTCTCAAATAATTTTATTTTAATAGACACAGTGGGGAAATCCTGTGTTTTTACCACTCCCGTTACAGTAATTTCAATTAAAATACTTCTTTGTGAGAGTGGTGTCCTCCCATATATTCGAATGTTATGAACAGGAGTGCTACCTTTTTTCCTCTTGAATTTTGGGTTCTGTGCCTATATTAACTCCAGTCCCCACTAGATGGCATTTTTAAGTTTTTGAGGGCTTATCTAGCAGCCTTCACTTATCAATGACTTAAACTTAACTTGGCACATTATTTCAAGAACTATCTTCATTAATTAAAAAAGAAATAAAATTTTACCTGTATCAGTGGACAAATTTAGATCTGTGCCAATAAACAAGTGTACCTGAGAAAATCTGGGTGGGTGGAAGTTGTTTGGTATTTATATGCAGTAAATTATTTCTTTTAATCGACATTAATGTCCCAAGAAAATGTGGTTTTATAAATAAAGGTATCTTTTCTATGAAACTTAAAATTTTTGTTGTATTGATTGAATCTTACTGTGTTTATTATACTATTTGCATTTTAAAATTTATTTTGACTTTAAAATATCAGGTTCAGTTGCATACTAAAGAAGTAATGTTCGTGACTCACACTGATGTTTACTTTTTTTTCTTTTAAGGATTTGCATGGGCAACTGATTTGTCTACAGACTTAGAAAGTCAACTTTCAGTTAGTTGTAAATGTTATGAGGCTGCTAATGAAATCTTGCAATTTAGTGATTTAAAAAGCCAAAATCCAGAACACTACATACAAGTACTGAAAAGAATGGGTAACATTAGAAATGAAATTGGTGTGTTTTATATGAATCAGGCCGCTGCATTACAGAGTGAGAGAACAGGTGAGTATCTCTTTGGATTCCTCTTTTTATTGTCTGTTCTATTAGAAAATCATGCTGATTTCTTTATGGATCAAAGAATTGTGGCACTTGATTTTATGTCCTCCTAAAGAGGTGCTCTGTTAAAGAATCTTTTGTTGTTAAATTCTCACAAAACTGGGGGAAAAAACTTTTCTTTTCCTTGGGATTCATCATTTGTGTCCTATATTCCCACTTTTGTACTTTATTCCATTTGATAAGTTCAAAAGCAGATTGGACAACCAGCCATGTGCCAGGTTCTATGTTTGATATAACTGCCTAAAATACGGTCCTCCCAGTTGGGAAGCCACATATGAATACAAATCTCTGAAAAATGCGATTGTACGAACGCAATAGAGTAGGAGAGTGGGGAAAGGGGATATTTATGGGGGTTGTAGGGTTCTTGGAAGGGAAGAAGGTGTAGCTGAGTAGGGTGGTGTGTGATACGTAGAATGTGAGCAGGCGTATAGGAGAGGAGAGATTTTCAGAGTGACTAGGCAGCGCTAGGAAGGAACTGGAGATGGATAGTCCAGTATATGTTTAGAGTGCAGCAAGAGGCCTTGTGTGAGTCAGGCAGGGGATGATGGCTCACCTGGACCCATGCTGAGTTTGGGTAACCTGTGGAACTTGTATGTGAAAAGGTCCAATTTAGTAGTCGATTACAAGAGTGCTTAGAGCTATTCAGGCTAGCAAGACAAAGATTGAGAGCCACTCACATAGGGTGATAATTGAAGCCCTAAGAATGGATGAAAATGTAAAAGCATGAGAAAGGGAAGGGGGCTGAGATAGATCTGAGGGTAGCAGGTAAACTGAACAAAAACCTGTGTGCCTGTTGATCTGTGAACTGTACTTGGCACTAGGGATACAAATATTGCCCCCAAGAGCTCATTGCTGGTGGGAGAACCTGCGCATTTAGGGGCACCTGGAGGAGGAAGTCAGTGAGGGGGCAGAGAAGTGGCAGTCAGGGACCTGGGGGAACTGGGTATGCCCAGATTCTGACCTCGTAACACTCTGTTGGTCCACAGCTTTTGAATCTTTACAAAATAGTGCTTTGCTCACGTCTTTATTTGCTTGTTTTAGTATCAGTAAGTATTGAGGGGACTATGCTTAAGTGTGGTTTCAGTCTGCTCCACCTGCTGTAATAAAGTACCAATGACTGGGTGGCTTAAACAACACAAATTTATTGTCTCACAGTTCTGGGGGCTGGAAGTTCAAGATCAAAGTGTCAGCAGAGTTGGCTTCTTCTGAGGTCTCTCCTTGGCTTGCAGAAAGCCACCTTCTTGCTGTGTCTTTACATGGCCTTTTCTCTGTGCACGGCCTGATGTCTCTCCCTCTTATAAGATAGACACCAATCATATTGGGTAGGGACCCCACCCTTAAGACCTCGTTTAACCTTAATTACCTTTTAGAAGGTCCTGTTTCAAATAGTCACATTCTAGGGTACTGGGTCTTAGGGCTTCAGCATATGAATGGACCACTTGCCTTCATGTGGCAGGTGTTTGAGAGCAGGGCACTATGGTTGACCCCAACGGGCGGCTCCCCAGCAGACACCCTGCCATCCTCTCATCATTGCGTCGAGAGACACTGGTGGGGTTTACATTGTCTGCTTACATGATTGTTTTCTTTCTTTCTTTGTGAAGTGAGCAAATCTGTGTCTGCTGCAGAGCAACAGTTATGGAAAAAAAGCTTTTCTTGTTTTGAAAAGGGAATTCACAACTTCGAGTCAATTGATGATGCTACAAATGCTGCCCTTTTATTATGTAACACGGGGAGACTCATGCGAATTTGTGCACAGGCGCACTGTGGTGCTGGTGATGAATTTAAACGTGAATTTTCACCAGAAGAAGGCTTGTATTATAATAAGGTAACACTTGCTTATATATTGGGCTTCATTCATTCATACCTGTCGTTTATTTACACTTGCCATTGCTCCACTAAAATACGGAACTACGAATAACTAAATTATGGTGATGGCACAGTACTAGACAGATCATTAAAACACTTAGAAACTGGTTGAAGGAGGACTTTCCCAGCATGGCATGATAAGCGGAAATCGTGGGTATAAGGTGAGTAAACTTAAATGTGCAAAGACAAAGGTTTAAAAATGCACAGCAGAAAGTAAAATTGGAAGCAGACTATAATGTAAGATATTTATACATGACAGATCAGAGGTTTATCATCCCTAGTGTATAAAGAAGTACTAAGAACCGTTGAAAATAAACCATCCCAATAAAGAAAAGAGCAAATAACCATGAACCTAAAATTTATATATGTAAAAAAAGTAAATGGCTTAATATACATGTAAGGAAAAATTTCAAAATTTAAATTTATATGAAATTTAAAAATTGAGTTTCTTTTATTTATCACATTTCCACATTATTTGGCAAGTGGTAGCAACCAGTGTTGGAGAGGGATGCCAGGAAATGAGCACTCATCTAATCAAGTACTTTGAAGCTGTTAGTGAAGAATGTTCATGGCATAGTAAATTTTAAAATAAAAGTGACCTCGTTTTTGTTTTTCTAAAGTTTATATATACACAAAGAAAAGAAGAGTGAATAAATAAATACACACTGGAAATGTAAAAATGACTGCTGGGTGGTGGAGTTGAGCATGCTTTTGTTTGTTGAAGTGCAATGGCCGTGCGTTTGAGGATGGGGGTGACAGAGGGTGGGAGGAGTTACTTCTTTTTACAGTAAAGTCTGGCAAATTTTTTATCCAGAAAAAAATATTTTTTTCTACTTTGCTAGCTATTTAAACTGTAATTTTCATTTAGAAAGAAGGAAGAAGATGCACCATCCTGCATCAGCATGAATCAAAGCAGCAGTAGGGACTGGCTTACTGTAGACAAGAGGTGGAAGTACGGAGTGGCTATCAGCTGACTTTAAATAACTTCATTAATTTAGTTTTTTCCTTTCCTCATAATATTGCCCTTTTATAAATCCTCCCAAAATTAAATTAACATCTGAGTGGTTTGAAGTGTGTTTTATTTTAATGCAGTGTTGGCATATGTTTAAATTAAGTCAGAGATGTTCACTTTTCCTTCCTCACAGGCTGTTGATTACTATTTGAAAGCTCTAAGGTCATTGGGAACACGGGACATACACCCTGCTGTTTGGGATTCAGTGAATTGGGAATTGTCCACTACTTACTTTACTATGGCAACTCTACAGCAAGATTATGCTCCATTATCTAGAAAAGCTCAGGAGCAGGTAATATTCACAGGATTGAAAAATAAGCCTTCAACTTTATGTTTAACAAATATTGAGCATCTGTTGTCATCTTTTCCTTGACAAGCAGCAGTATTTAAACATTTAAAAAGTTCTTGTAGTCAAATTGAGCTTGTCATTTTAATTTCTCCCCTTAAAAAAAAAAAACAGATCGAAAAAGAAGTCAGTGAGGCAATGATGAAGTCTCTGAAATACTGTGATGTTGATTCAGTATCTGTTCGACAGCCTCTTTGTCAGTACCGAGCTGCAACCATCCATCACAGGCTGGCTTCCATGTACCACAGCTGTCTGAGGAATCAGGTATTGTTCCAGTTTAAGTTCAGTGCCAAGTCAGTTTAAAAGTGTTCTGGGTGTTTTTCTTACATTTCCATGTATATTTTAAATGCCATCTATTCTAATTAGCTACTTTAGAAAAATTTGTAATATAGGTGTTTTTCTCCCTCTCTCCTATGCTGTATATTTTTCTCTACTATAATTGATTGTGTCTTGATTTGTACAATTATATATTTACCTGGGTGTGTTATTTAGATTTTGTTTAAATGTAGTTAGGCTTTATAGTAATGTTCTATGAAAATTTTAAAGTTCTGTTCTTCCATCTTTTATTGTGAAATAAAGCGTGCGTGTGAAAGCACATAGAAAATATATGTGGAGGGCTGGCCAGTTAGCTCAGCTGGTTAGAGCATGGTACTGATAACACCAGGGTCCAGGGTTTGATCCCTGTACCAGCCAGTCACACATACACACGCAAAGAGATATATACACACATCCCCCTCCCCCCCAAAAATAAAATATATAGAGAGAGAGCACATGTACACTTTAAAAAAATAACAAAAGGAAACCCCTATGTACCTCACCTGGAGGTCAAAGAATGAAGGCATGTTCTAGAGAGCCCCCGAGTGCCCAGATTAACTGCTGTCCTGAATTTTCTACTGTCCATACCTTTTTTGTGTTTTACCACTTAAACAATATGTTTATATTTTACTTTGTTTTGAGCTTTATAGAACAAATCACACTATATGTATGCTTCTATGGCTTATTATCTTTCACTTAACATCATGTTTTTGAGATGTATCCACACTGATGCATATAGCCATTTATTTTCTCAGCTCAGTAGTATTCATTAAATGAATATATCATAGTTTATCTGTTTTGTGCTTACCGAACTTTTGGGTTGTTCCAGTTTGAGGCTGTTAGAAGTAATCTAGTACCAACAGTGCTCAGGAAACTTGGTGCTGAAATACATGTATTTCTAAGAATAATTTGTGGCTTAGAATGAAGGTGGCTTCTTTCAGAGAGATTGCTGTGCTTCTGCCAGGAATCCCTACAGTTTCTCAGTGACGATTTTTGTTTGTTTCATTGGTTTTCTCCTTTCCAGGCTCAGTACTCAGACAACTTACCTTACAGTTCCTTGGGCGTGGGTTTACTTCTAAGTTGCCCTAATCCTGAGATTATTTTCCTTGGAAGTCCAGTTTAATCTGGAGAAGATTTCTTTCCACTTTGTTGTAGGAGGTGCTCAATCAAAATTTCTTCTTACCACGGAAGGGCCCCAATCAAAATCAAGTTTGCCCAGATGGCCTGCTGTCCTCAGGACAAAAGCAAGCTTAAGAGTGCCAAGACAATTCAGAGGGGAAAGAATAGTCTTTTTAGCAAATGGTGCTGGGACAGCTGGATGTCCACATACAAAAGAATGGAGTTAGACTTCTACCTCATATCATATGCACAGATTAATGGAAAATAGATTAAAGACCTAAATGTAAGAGCTAAAACTACAAGACTTGGGGCGGGGGGATCAACTAAGAAGCATTTAGTGATCCAGTCAGAAGACTTGATTACATGGTTATTGTGAAACCCAAGCCTTAGGATTTGCTTTTTAATTTTATTTCTGTTTCTAGGTTGGGGATGAACATCTTCGGAAGCAGCACCGGATGCTGGCAGATCTTCATTACAGCAAAGCTGTAAAGCTTTTTCAGCTTCTGAAAGATGCTCCATGCGAACTACTTAGAGTGCAGTTAGAAAGAGTAGCATTTGCAGAATTTCAGATGACCAGTAAGTCATGCTTTTTATTTCTCAGATATGTGTGCATTGGCTTAGTGTTGGATTGTCTTAGAGTGAAGCAGACCTGTGGATATTTCTTATCTGTAAGTAATATTATTTTCCTTTTAATTTGTCCATAGTTGGTGACTTCGGGTAGGGACCAAAAGTCTCTATACTTCCTAAATTCCTTTTGAAACTTATTGAACTGCCTGGCCAGTTAGCTCAGTTGATTAGAGTGCAGCCTTGTAACACCAAGGTCAAAGGTTTGGATCCCCTTACCAGGAGCTGCCCCCCAAAATCCAAAATATATAAATAAATAAATAAAACTTATTGAACATAATCTAAGTATTTCCCTGACTAGAAATATTGAAATAGAGTCTTTGATCCCTTACTTGGAAAAATTTTGACAAGTCAGTTTAGACAAGTAAAGATTTAACTCAGCATGAAAAGCTTGGGAATGGAGAAGCAGCAGTAAAGGAGTAGTGGTCCTCATTGAGTCCCTTTAAACATAGAACTGGTCCTTGGCAACTGTGATTTGTGGTTCTAGAATGGAACTTGGCCAAGGTAAGGATAAATTGGGAGGTAGGGAAAGGGTGAAAGAAAGTGAGAATGCTTCATTATGTTACTTTCCGTGGCTGGGAGCAGGCAGGTACTACAAACACTTAATGTTTTTTGTAAGTTCTCTCTGTTGCTCCTGATACCTGCTCCCCTCTCCTGCAGAAGGATCTTTCAAGAAATACCTCCTGTGTGGTAAAGAAACAAGGAACAATTATTTGAAATACAGCAGTTCATTTGGTTTCATTTCAGTTTTTTCTTCTATAAAATTAATACTTTAAATATGTATGACTTAGTGTGTTCAGGTATACAGTAATCCTGGATGAGATACAGTAGCACAAGAAACTGGTAGCATTGTTGCTCCTGTGGAGGGAACCTGGAAGGTCAGGTGTGGGATTTTCACTGTATACCCATTTGAACCTTATAAATTTGGGGAATGTATTATGTATTCAAAACAATTTCTAAAAATACTTTTTATTAAAGTTAATTTTGTTAATTGTTTGCTAGTATATAATACACGGCTAGATGTGTGGGAGAGTCACCAGGGTTAACAGAAGCTCTTTCTGGTGGTGGGTTTGGGGTGATCTTTTCTCACTTGCATCTTTGAATTTTCTGCCATGTTTGAATTCCCTAGAATGAGCAGGTATCATTTTTATAAAAAAAGAATAGAGAGAAACTGGGAACAAATTTACCAAGGTGATTAGTGTGGTTAATTCCCTTTTTTAAATGTTTTAATACTATGGGTACCTTAGGAAAATCATTTAAATATTTTGGGGAGTTTTGTTAGCCAGGTTTATGGTTTTGGTAGGCCAAGTTAATAATACCTTTTATTCTCTTACTTTACCCATTTTCTTTTTTTCCAGTACATTTGATTTATATTTACTGTATTAGTCCATTTTGTGTTGCTATAACAGAAATACCTGAGACTGGATAGTTTATAAGGAAAAGAGGTTTATTTGGCTTAGAATTCTGGGGCAGCTGCATCTAGCATGGGCCTCAGGCTGCTTCTACTCATGGCAGAAAGCTGGTGGGTACAAGCAGATCACATGGTGAGAGGAAGCAATAGAAAGAGAGAAGGTGCCAGGGTCTTTTAAACAACCAGCTCTTGTGGGAACTAACAGAGCAAGAACTCACTTACAACCCCCACCCTCCAGGGAGAGCATTAATGCATTCACGAGGGATCTGCCCCCATGACTCAATCAGTTTCTAGCACTGCCACATTGGAGATCAGATTTCCACATGAGTTTTAGAGGGGACAACACGTCCAAACTCCATCATTTACCTTCCTTATTATTGTCTGCTCCCTGCCCCAACAGCATTTCCATACATAATCGGTAGTTTGTCTTCCAGAGGCTAAATCTACACTGAAATCACATTTATCCATTGATTTTAAAGAGAATAAATTGTTTTGAAATTTGGGGATTATGCTGTTAATCAAGAAGGCAGCAGTTTTCCCTTCCCACCTGCAGTGTTGGGGAGTCCCCAAGACTATTTTCACTTCTGATACCAACTGCAAGTTGGGGGGTCCCCAAGGCCACTTTTAGACTTGACAGTTCACTGCAAGGACTCATAGAACTCACTGAAAGCTATTCTGCTCATGGTTATGGTTTATTACAGTGAAAGGATGTGCGTTAAAATCAGCCAAGAGAAGGGGCGTGTGAGACAGAGTCCAGGAGAGTTAAGCACGAAACTTCCAGCTGTCCTCTCCCAGTAGAGTCATAGATAGCACTGACTCTCTCCAGCTATGACATATGACAGTATGCACAGAGTATTGCCAACCACAGAAGCTCACCCAAGTCTTGGTGTCCAGAGTTTTTTGGGGGGACTTGGTCACAGACATGGTTGACTGCTACATGACTGACCCAATCTCCAGTCCCTCTGGAGGTCGAGCTGTTAAACATGGGGCCCAAAAGCCCCACAATAAATCACATTGTTAGACTATCTAGGTCCCCCAGGTAAACAGACACTCTTATTAGGCAGGACATTCCAAGGGCTTAGAGATCACCTTCTGGGAGCCAAGACCAAAGGCCAGACCTCTGTTTGGACAAGATTATTCCTCCACTACACACCACTACACAGGACTACACACACAATTGAATGTAACCTCCAGGAGAGCAGGAGTAAAAATGCTTTGTAATATCCGATAGCTGTAGAAAAGTTTTATTCATAAAGTTCTGGAATGAAATAAAACCTTGTTCATCTGGTTTGACTTCCTGCCTTTTAACAGAAAGGTGATATACTTATTTTACAGATAGGATAACTGATACTAAGTGCTTAAGTGACTTGACCAACATCACACATCAGGTAAATATAGGGGTGGCCTTTGAACCACAGACTCCTCTCCCCTAGTCCCCTTTCATCTAATGCTTTAGATATTGGCTCCTATTCCGAACAGATTGTGTTCTTACCTTGATAAAACGAAATGGTGAAGCAGGAAAACTTATTTATTGCTTTTTCTAGACTTAGTATTTTTCTCAAGGGAAAATTATTAAACAGAAGTTGGATTTAGAAGATTTGTTGGGATTCTCATGAGCTACCTTTACAGCATATGAAAATCAGAATTTTCATTAATACACGAACATTGGATGGGTTTCTAGATTTACATTTAAAGGAATGATAATTTGTGTTTAATTCTTTAGGCCAGAATAGCAATGTTGGAAAATTGAAAACACTATCGGGGGCTCTTGATATAATGACGAGAACTGAACATGCATTCCAGCTCATCCGGAAGGAGCTTGTAGAGGAATTTGACCAGGTAAATGGAAAAATCATTAACTGTATTTTTTGTGTATATAATGTGTTTATGTGTTTATTTTGTGTATGGCGTGTGTTTATGTATATGTGTGTATGAATATATATTTTGTGTGTATATGCTCTGCATGAAAACACATTAACAGCAATTTGTTATGTTTGCTTGGTAGAATTATTAATTTGCAATTATATCTGTTATATTTTAAAAGTTTTTCTTTAAGAATATGCTTAAACAAAGGCCCATAGACCATGTTTAGCGAGGCATAGGTTAGCAGGTTATGAAGCTGTTATTTGTGTGTGTGTGTGTGTGTGTGTTTTGGGGTTTTATTTTGTTTTTCAGAGAAAGAAAAGGCCTATGCCCTCTTTTATAATTTCCACGAAACTGCCTTGAAGCAGTTAAATGGTGAATAGGCTTAAGCAGGCTCTTCCGTAAGTAATTTCTAGTTTTCTGGACATTCCAGCATTCGTGCTTCCTTCTACTGTTGCTGAAAGCTTCCCTATGTCCCTGTGGTCTATCCACCTATTACTTTCCTAGGCCTGTTTGGTCAGATCCTGTATGGTAGCCGTTTCCATGTTGCTCCTTTAGCATCTGATGTTGGGAAGTCAGGAGATTTTCATTCAGAATTAATTTCTTCTATGTAAGTGCCTATTAGGTGTGAGATATTTGTATTATGTATTTTAGTCTGTAAAGATGATGTAAGCTGTGCTTTTTGTTTTGTTTTTCGTTAAAAAGCTTATTACATTGATGAGACTGTAGTTCCATCATTTTAGTATGAAACTACAGTTGGGTAGCTTAGGTAAAATACCTTTTTGTTGTTTTTAGCATAAGACTGGTGAGACTGCTGCAGCTGCTGATTCTTCTGGTCTTAATCGAGAAGAAGTGATAAAACTCCTCAGTATATTTGAGTCTCGGTTGTCATTTCTTCTCCTTCAGTCCATCAAACTCCTTTCTTCAACTAAAAAGAAAACAAGGTAAATTAAATGATTATTTGTGGAAAATTCTTTCCCAGGACTTTACCTGTGAAAAGAGTATAAATAATCTGTACTGACATTGTATAAAAAGTAATTTGTATTCTTTCTTTCCTTTTATGTGGATAATCCAGGCTTTTAAGTGGTGTTCCTTCTTGACTTGTCAAATTAGGTGAGAATTATCTCCATGTGGGCTACTACATATTACAGTTATAGATACAGAAACCTTGCTGCCTAAGGGTAAATACCCCATTGTTTGTAATATTTTCACAGAGAGAAATGAATGACCCTGGCCTGACGATCTTAAATGTTTCTATTAACACTTCTGAGCATGGTTTGTAATGAGAAGTCTGGACTGTGGCTGAGACTCAGGGCCAAGTGCAGTGTGATAAGTAGATGGCAGAGCATTCAAGTCTGTCTAAAGTCGAAGAGGTTAGTGAAGAGAAAAAAAGGACCTCAGCAAAAAATGTTCTCATATATCTGTATCATCTTCCATAGTTACATTGTTTTGCTAGGGTTATTATTTTGGCATTAATTAATTAAATTTAAAATTCTAGTAGTAAGTACTAGATCAGGAAAGTGACATAAATAATATGCCTTTCTCTTTTTAAATATAAGTACAATCTGGCCCTACTACAAAATTTGAAAAGAAAAAAAAAAGAAAATCATCCTAATATATCCATTGTTATCAGGTATATTATGCATATTTGACCTATCTATATTTTAGGGTGTAGATTTTTGTCTCTTTTTTGTTTTAATTTGTATACAGTGAAATTCACGTTGTAGTGTATAGTTTTTCCAGCTTTGACAAATGCATACAGATGTGTGTCTCCTACCACAGGAGACAAAACAGTTCCATCTCTCCAAAAACTGTTCTAATAGTTCAGTTTCCTCCTGCTGCCCCTTTGTAGTCAACCCCTCACTCATCCCCAATTCTGTAGGATTTCAGGGAGAAAGCATGAGGACTTTTACCGTTAAGTATAACATCAGCTGTGGCGCTTTCATAGATGCCTTTATCAAGTTGGAGATGTTCCTTTCTTTTTTTTTTCTAAAAGATGACCGGTAAGGGGATCTTAACCCTTGACTTGGTGTTGTCAGCACCACGCTCAGCCAGTGAGCGAACCGGCCATCCCTATATGGGATCCGAACCCGGGGCCTTGGTGTTATCAGCACCGCACTCTCCCGAGTGAGCCACAGGCTGGCCCTGGAGATGTTCCTTTCTATTCCTAGTTTGCTGAGAGTTTTCGTCATGAATGGATGTTGAATTTTTGTCACACACTTTTGCCACATTTATTGAGATGACCATATGGTTTTCCCTCTTTAGTCTGTTAATATGGTTGCTTTGGATTGATTGATTTGTGTCCCCAAAGTTCATATATTAGAAGCTTGATCCCCACTGTAACTGTTGAAGGTGGGAAATCCTATTATGGTAATTGAAAGATGGGTCTTGGGGGGCCGGTCTGTGGCTCACTTGGGAAAGTGTGGTGTTGATAACACCAAGACCATGGGTTTGGATCCCTATATGGGGATGGCCAGTTAGCTCACTTGGGAGAGTGTGGTGCTGACGACACCAAGTCAAGCGTTACCTTACCAGTCATCTTTTAAAAAAAGAAAAAAAGATGGGTCTAGAAGAAGTGATTTGATTGTAGGACCATGCTGTAGTGAATGGATTAATAATGGTCAGGGGCGTGGTTCTTAGGGCTTTAAAAGGAGGGCACATGAGAGGTTAGTCTCTCTGCTCTGCCATATTCTGCCATGTGGAATGCCTGGGTCGCTGTCATCACTGCCAAGACCCTCACCAGATGTGTTCCCTAGACTTTGGACTTTACAGCCTCCAAAGCTGTAAGCAATAAATTTTGTTTTCTTTATAAAATACCCAGTTCCAGCTATTTTGTTATAAACAACAGAAGCGGACTAATATAATGGTTGATTATATTTACTCTTCAATTTTTTTTTTTTTTTTTTTTTGGCTTTTTGTTTTGTTTTGTATTGTTTTGGTGACTGGCCAGTATGGGGATCCGAACCCTTGACTTTGGTGTTATAACAGCACGCTGTAACCAAGTGAGTGAGCTAACCAGCCAGCTTACTCTTCAAATGTAAACCAGCTTTGTATTCTGGAACAAAGCCCAATATGTTGTGATGTATTATTCTTTTTATATATTACTGGATTCAATTTGAGGATTGTTGAGGATTTTTCTGTCTGTACAAGGGGTATATTGGTCTACAGTTTGCTTTTCTTGTAATGACTTTGTCTAGTTGGTATTAGAGCAGTGCTGGCCTCATAAGGCCAGTTGGCTAGTGTTCTCTCTCCTATTTTCTGAAAGAGATTGGGTAGAGTAGATATTATTTCTTCCTTAAACATTTATTAGAATTTACCAGTAAAACCATCTTCATCTGGAGTCTACTTTGTTGGAAGTTTTTAAAACAATGAATTCAATTTCTTGTCATAGATATAGTACTATTCAGGTTGTCTTTTTCTTGAATGAATGAAGGTTCATTTCATCTAAATTGTAGAACATAGAGGTTCACAGTATTCCCTTATTATCCTTTTAATGTCTCCAGGGGTTGTGGTGATAGCCCTTCTTTCAGTCCTGATATTGGTAATTTGTGTCTTCTTTCTTTTTTTTTTTGTCAGTCTAGGTAGAAGTTTATTGATTTTATTGATATTTCCAAAGAACCAGCTTTTGGCTTGACTGACACAATTCCTCCATTGTTTTTCTGTTTTAAATGTCATTGATTTCTGCACTTAATCTTTATTTCCTTCATTCTGCTTGTTTTGGGCTTAATTTGCTCTTTTCTAGTTTTTTAAGGTAGAAGCTTAGATTACTGATTGTAGACCTTTTTTCTTTTTTAATATAAGAATTTATATATTCTGCTTTAGCTACATCTAACAAATTTTGCTGTTATATATTTTTTTCATTCCTTTCAAAATAGTTTTGATATCCCCAGAGATGACTTCTGTGACTCATTTGTTATTTAGGAGTGTGCTGTTTAATTTCTAAATATTGAGACTTTCTAGAGATATTTCTGTAAGTAGGTAAGTAGGTTCATAGTATCATTCAGGTCTTCTGTATTCTCACTGACTTTCTACTTGTTTTGTCAATTTACTGAGAGAGGAGTGAAGTCTCTGCTTACAATTGTGACTTTATCTATTTCTGCCTTCAGCTCTATCAGTTTTGTTCTATGTATTTTTGAAGCTCTGTTAGGTGCATCCACATTTAGGATTGTTATGTCTTGGAGAAGTGACCCCCGTGCCACTATGTTATGTCCCTCTTTGATATTAATATAGCTACTCAGCTTTCTTTTGGTTAATATCTTTTTCCATCTGTGTCTTTTGTATTAAAAGTGAATTTCTTATCAATAGCATATAGTTGGGTCCCGCTTTTTTAATCCAGTCTTATAATTGATGTCTTTTGACATTTACATTTAATGTGATTATTGATGTAGTTGGATTAAGATATATTATCTTAGCTTTTCCATTTTTTTTTTTCTTTTTTTCTCTTTTTCTGCCTTCTTGGATTAATTGAACATTGTCTATGATTTCATTTTATTTCACTATTGATTTATTATTTATACTAGTTTTTAATTATTTTAGTGGTTGAATTAGGGGTTTATAGTATACCTCTATAATCAATCAGAGGCCACCTTCAAAATAATATTCTGCTTCACATTACTGTAAGGACCTTAAAACAGTATCCTCCCAGTTCCTCTCCTATCATTTATGCTATTGGTGTCGTACATTTTACTTTTATGTAGGTTGTAAACATAGAATACACTGCTACTAGTTTTTGCTTTAGACAGTTATCTTTTAAAGCAACTAAAAGTAAAGAGAACAAGGAAATTCATTTATTTATTCCATGTCCATTGCTCTTTACCTCTTTGTATAGGTACCATTTTCTGTCCAGCATCATTTACTTCTGCCAGATAAACTTCTTTTTGACATTTTTTGTAGTGCAGTTCTGCTGGCAGTGAATTCTGTCTTTTTGATAGTCTTACAGACTTTATTCCTCCTTCAGCTTTGGATGATCTTTTTACAGGGTATGGAATTCTGGGTTGACATTCTTTTTCTTTCAGAATTTTAAAGATGTTAGTCTGCTGTCTTCTGGCTGGTGTGTTTTGTAACCAGAAGCCTGCTGTGGTTCTTACCTTTGTTCATCTGTATGTAATGTGTCTTTTTTTTTCTCTAGCTTCCTTTCTGTCTGCACCACTCTTCTCCGTTTTCTCTTCTTTTTCTATGGTTCCAGTTATACCTATGTTAGACTGTTTGATTTTGTTACACAGCTGTTCAATTCTGTTTTTTATGCCCTTTTTTCTTTTTGTGATTTAGTTTGGGTAATTTCTACTGATCTGTCTTCAAGTTCACTGGTTCTTTGTTTTGTGTCATCTACAGTTGAACTTTTTAAAGGCATTCTTTATTTCTGTTACTGTTTCTCATTTCTGGCATTTCAATTAGGTTTTTCTTATAGTTTCCATCTCTGCTAAAATTACCAATCTGATTTTTCATGGTGTCCACGTTTTTCATTAGAGCCTTTAACATATAAATTGTAGTCCTTTTAAATCCCCTTTGTTATAGTTCCAGCATCTATGTCATATCCTTACTCTGGTTCTATTGATTCTTTGTCTCTTAGCAGTGCATTGTTCTTTCCTTGCCTTTCATACATCTCATAATTGTTGAAAACTGGACATGTCATATAGGACAGAAGAAACTGAGGGAAATCTTTTCTCTTTTTTTGCCTGGAAAGTTTTTACACCTTTCCCCTGCTAGGTCTTTAGTGTGGGGAGTTGAGTTCATTTTTCTATCCTGGAGTTGAGATATTTTTGTTGTGGTGGTTACTTTCTGTGCCCCACAGGCTTCAAGTTCTCCTAGCGTCACCTTGGTTTAGGGTGGGTGGCTCTGAGCCCATGGTTCTTCATGTCTGCTCCACCTTCCCATTCAGGTCTTCCCTTTGAGCAGCACCCCAGGGAGCATCTGTCTTGACACTTGTACAGCTCTGCCAGCCATATTCCACTGTCACTTGTCCTTGGTTGCTTCTTAGCCTGTTTAGCAGGGGAGGGGGGGAGTTGGACAGAACTTCTCATGTGTTTTGAGTAAGCTTCCATCTTAAGCAGGCACTGTGTCCCTGAGTCCCAAAGCTGCAGCCTTTCCGCTGCCCCTGCCCCTCCCCCAGGTAGAGTGTTTTTTTCTGTTCCATTCTCCTGTCTTCATTGACTTTCACCTGTGCCGAGGGTTGAAAGAGTTCATTCCCTCCGCGCTCGCTAAGGTTTTGTTTCATAGGGGAGAAGAGTCCTGGTGGGGCTGCCTGCCCCTCCACAGCACCTGCCCTTCCCCTTCCCCAGGTCTATGCCAGCAGGGTAGGGTCACTTTCTCAAGACCCTCGCTGGTCTTTTAAGTGAGCACCTGGTGGTATCCTTGGAGAAAAGCCTGCAGCGAGATGTTAGCTCCTCTAGTACATGCAACTCCCAAGGTCCTCACTCCTTCACCCGCCTTCACACGCACTACCAACTCAAGTATTTTAGCTAAATTCTTACCAGTGTCTGGCTGCATCTGCCCCAGTTAAGGAAGTACCACCCATTTCTCTATATATCAGCTTGTCTCCTGGGATTTGACTAGTTGGTTGCCCTCATGAGTTTGAGAAAAGCCATGACCTTTTAGTTTGCCCTCCTGTTGATGTTCTTGTAATGGTGGGTATGACACTTTTTCTAACTCTACGTCCCTCCAATAATTGCTGTTGAATAATTCTCTATAGCCTAAGGAGAGCTCTTATGTGGTGAGGAAATCTCAGTGTTAGTACACTGTCATCTCATTGTTGTTAATCCTCAATGTCTACTCCACATCCTGGTTCTGGTGTTTACACCATATCCTGGTTCTAGGACACAGCAAGGTATGGGGATGTGTTTGCTTAAATTTAGCAGATATGTTCATTTTTCTAAAGAACCAAAAGGCAAAGCAGATAGTGCATGTAGTAATACACAGTTCAAAGGAACTCATGGCTTTTCCTGCTTAACAGTGGGTAAATTTTAAAATTTTGTATTGGTTTCCACAAGGTGGCAATATAAATATATGATATTTGAGAAACAGTAGTAATTCATTAATTTTCACAAATCAGTGGTTCGAGTAATTGACTGACAAGTAATAGTTTCAGTGTTATTATGTCTTTTAGAATTGTAAGTCATATGCATGACCTAAGTAATTTTTATTTTAGTAGAGGGTTTTCTAGCTTTCCAGTTTTTCAGTTTACTGATAATACTCTGTTGAAAGAGATTTTAATGTAAAGTTTTCATGCATGATGCATAAAGTCCCATTTAGCTAATTTGTGTTGATTTTTCAAGGTTTATTACATAAAAGACTATTAAATGTGGTATTATGTTAATACAATATATATGGTGACAGGTCAAAACAAAAATATTGGATACTAAGTCAATGACTATTCCACTGATGTGCAAATGAAAACATCTATAATTTTATTGTTAAGAGGAAAACATCCTCTGCCGCAAGCCTAGTTATTTTACCATGAATCAATGGATATTCCCTTCTGGAATAAAGGAAAATCAAAATGAGACCTTAAAAAAAAGGAAATGTTAATGAATTTGTTTTGTCTTGACTGCTTTTTCTGTTTCTACCACTCCAGGCCAAAAAAAAAAAAGTTGGACTGAATAATCAAATTCTTAATTTTCTTAGATTCCTATAGAATTACAGCGAAATCTAAGAAAATTAAGATGCATTCAGTCTGTTAAAGTAAATCATTTTTATTTTCAGATTATGCAGGCACTTCATTATAAGACAACTGCAGTGGCATTGTCCTGCTAGAATTGCTAGTTTTGTTTGTTAGGTTGTGGGGTTTTTTTGTTTTTTTTTTTTCCTTTTTGGATTAAGAGTTCATTTGCTCTTATACAAATCATGCCTTCCTTAATGCATTTTCATCAATAGTTTCATTGAACTATAATCCCTATTCGAGAGTGTTTAGGCCAGCCATCAGATGGGAAGGTGGGTCCCATGGAGAAGAGATGAATGGAGCCAAGAACAGAAGAAAAGGGGATTCTTTACAGCTGGAGCCCTGGCCTGGTGGAGGGGGAGCTCTGCACTGGGGTGCTCTCCGGCAGGCCTGACTTGAAGGGCACTTGGGCGAAGAGAGAGAATTTGCATGCCATAGAGGAGAAAAGAGCATAGCATTTGGAATAAGAAAATATATTTTGACCTTGACCCAAATTATTAACCCTCTGATCCTTAGCTTTTACATCTGTAAAATAAGCATACTATTCCTTGCCCTCTGAGGGGACAGGCTTGCTATGGGGCTTAGACATGGCCATGCACATTGTGAGGGGTCACATCACCTGTTACCTGTTTGTGTGAGCCAGGGGTCTGTGTTACTTCTGGACTCATTCAAAAGGATTCTAGTAATGAACTGCCATGTAATTACTAGTCTTTCCAATAGTAACATAAATATAATGCATTGATCCATCATAAGGGGTAAATTACACAGCAAACTGTAAACGGAAGCAGTTTTAAAATGGAGTACTATCTGGTACTCTGCAGCAGAGGGACATTCTTCACACAGAAGCTACACTGACATTTTTAGAGTCAGTTGAGGTGCAGCAGTGCCTGTAAGTCAGGAGACTGTGCTTAAAGTCCTAGGTGCTTCTAGCTCTGGAGATAGCAGCCCAGCTGCCAGTTTAGACATGGGCTTGTTAGCACCGTAGGAGGTTTTTAGGCTGGGCTTGAAGAAGAGAGGAAATGCTGTGTACCTTCCCCTATGCCCGAGCCTATCTCCACTGTATTTTCTTCATGGTGTGTATCACCTGACACTCCATTTTCTTAGTTGTTTACTGTATGTCTTCCCCTGTCCCCTCCACCAACTCTTACCTCAGTAGACTGCAGATCCATGAAGGCAGGGATTCTTTTGTCTATTTTGTTCACTGCCGAGAGCAGTTCCTGGTACATGGCAGGAACTCAAATATTTATAAAAGGAATGAACATTGGTTTTAATTGATGTATTGAAATAAATGCTAAAAACAGGTCCACAAGGAATAGATAGAAGGAGGTAGGTATGGAATAGGCATTAATGGAATACATGCTTCTCTGTGAGAAGTGACAGCTGGGCTGATGCTGCTTGTTTTTCTGGCTCCATTTGAACTGTTGGTGGGCACCACTGTTCTGTTCATGTGTCTTCTTTTTTTTTTTAAACCTCAGCAGTAACATTGAAGAAGACGTAGTCCTCAAAACCAACAAGCAGATTTACTCCCAGCTTTTGAGAGCGACTGCGAACAAAAGTGCAGCGCTTTTGGAAAGAGTCGATGTCATCATCCGTTTGCTGGACCAGCTTGCTCCCGGCAGCAGGGCGAGTGGTGGCGCCGTGCAGTGACTTGTGCACACCTGTGTCTGCAGACGCACTGTCAGTGCCTTCTGAACACGGGAGCTGGTGTGTCCGTTTGGTGCTTCGTGTCATTAAATGTGAGGGAAATATCCACTTAAAATAGGTGCAGCAGTCGAATTACAAGGTTATCCTTGCCCACAACAGATAAATTATGGTTGAGTTCTTTGGCTTCATTTGAAGTGCTGAAATCCGTCAAACTTAAAGCTTTCAGCATCTGTTTCTTTGAGAAGTACATAGTACCGCAGTATTAATAGACTTGCTGTGATGCAGTTACACTTCTAAATATTTTTGAAGTATGTTAAGCTACACGGGTTTAAGATGCGATTATTTTGGATAAAATGTTACTTTGGTCAAGAGAACTTTTATCCAAATGATTTTATAGTTCAAATGGGTTTAAGAATTTCTAGTACATCTACAACGTCTCCTACATTGCACAGAAAAAAAGCGTGCCCTTTTTAAGCTTCAGTGCAGGATTTTCAAAGACTAGCCATTGTGCAGTTCTCTTTATTTAATGCACGTTCTGAAGGGACTCACTTTTCTTTGACTTTATATGATAGTTGGTCAAGAATAGGTACTACCCTTTTTTCATTTTAAACTTGAAAATGTGAATAAGGCAAGAAAACTATTTTGAATAAATTATTTATTTTTAAAAATGTCTTTGTATTTTTCCATTTTGCATTTTTCACACTGAGTTTTGATTTGAACTCAGTTTAATTAATAAACTTTACAAAGTAAGGATCAAAACATTAAAATTCTGCCATCCACTAAATTCTCTCTAGAATATTTTACTTATTGCTGCTGCTTTGTGGATCTTGTCCAGTTGCATACAAACATACTGTTTTCAGTGCCTACAGTGTACAAGGCTGTTTCTCTTTCATAATTAATACTCTCAATTTCAAGAAGGATAGTATATAACATGTAAGTCAAACAGACTCAGTCGTGCCAGCGTGAGGGTCTGGATTCCTGTTCATGACACTGTTGTAGACAAGGCTGCGGCCTGGGCCTGGGCCTGAGCGCAGGAAGAGGTGCTACTGGTTCCTTGAGGCCTCCAGACAGCTGATGTGCCCTGTGCAGATGCTGCCCCTCCCACACCAGCTACACGTCTATGAAGGAAGAGGAACTATGCTAGAAAATTGTCTGGAATAAACTGGTTTTGGTTAGCTCAGTTGGTTAGAGTGCAGCCTTACAACACCAAGGTCATGGGTTCATATCCCCGTACCAACCAGCCACCAAAAATTAAAAAGTAAACTGGTTTTAAGCTGAATTTTTACAAGCCACTTCCTTTTACACAAGGATTTGCAGGTGTTTTCATTGACAGTGAGTTGACACCCATCATAGCTTGACAGAATTGTCTCTTGCCATTTGTCCACTCCCTTATTTGGTTTGCGTTGTCCTTGGATCAGATCTGCATCTGTTTGCAAAAATTAATCTTTGAAGCCCTTAAAGTTTTGCCCAAATTCTAAAGCAATTGAACAAAGTCAGCACTGTCTCGTTTCCAGATTACATCATTCTATTGCCTTTTGCAGTAGGCACACACACTGAGTAAAACTATTCTGCTAGTTAAACCTGGACACTTCCATTGATTATATTGTCTCCTGGATTAATAAATTCAGAAATGAGCTGGAGTTAGGGACAGTAGAGGTGCTGATCTTGTCCCCTACCCCCTATCCTTAGCCAAACAGCCTATCAGTCAACAGGAAAATTTGTTTTTAAGCAAGAAAATATAAATTCTAGCTGTCTTCTCTTGTCAAGGCAATAACATGAAAGTACCTACAGAGAAAAAAAGATCCTTTTAAAATCTGTTTGTAATTACCTGATTTTAATTTAAACCTTAAAGAACCTGTTTTAACCATTTCTTTAGATGAAATGTGATATTTGTGGCCTGATCATTGAGGCTACTTTTAATTTCATTGCCCAATTTTTTTTTCACATAATTACATATGACATTGGGATTTTTGTGTCAAGAAGAGCTGAGAGCCATATTATGTAAAAGATGAAGGGACATAATGCCTATCCTAGATATACCTGATACTGGAAAAATTGTTACCCAATTAGCTTCAAGAGTTTTATTTTGGTAGTCTGGCCTTCAGACATGTAAAGTATACTTTAAAGTATAAAGTATACTTCAGTCATAAAGTATTCACTGCTTTGCAGGGAGAGGAGAGCACTAAATGAATAAGAGTAGACCAGAAAAGCTTTTCAGGACCACTTGGGATACAGGCCTGTGTGTTCACACGGGAGAACTTGTCTGGCCACAGGGCCAGAGACCACCCCCGGGATGCAAAGTACCAAGGGCACGGGGCTGGAGTTGGGAGAGGCGGCAGGAGCTACCACTGGGTCTGACTTGTGGCAGGACACAACTAATGAACTTTAGTTTCTTTGACTACAGATTTGTACAGCAGTGTTTGTCCCGCCACTCTGACAGAGGTGTGAGGATCAGGAGAGAAATACATGTGAAAACCTTTTGTTCACTGTCAAGTATTAGAAAAATACATCGTTATAACTTGGAGTTTGGATTGAATTCTGTGACCTTTCCCAGTCAATCCCTCAGTTTTAAGTGCATTAAAAATCATCTCCATGCCCTTGGTGGCTTATTGACTCATGGCTTTAGCTGCCTTCCCAACGCCCAAGAATGGGGGGGGTGTTTGGGGGGGAGGGGCAGTGTTGGGACCTGGCTCCAGAGCACCACAGAGAGCAGGAAAAAGAGTTAAAAAGACAGGTTCCTCAGGATGCTTGCTTTTTTTTTTTAGCCTTTCCTTAAAAATGAGTGAAGTTATTTGGTGTCTTATTTTTTGTGTGAGCATTTGATTTTTAAATCACATATTTTAAAAACTCAAGTAATGCTTTTTCCATTGGCTTTTAACTTAGGGAGCCATACTTGCTTCGGCTACTAAAATCTGGTTTGTTGTCTTTGTAAAAGAAATCAGACTTTTGTAAGAGATATCCTATGACTATCTCCACTTTCCTCTTTGTCTCATTACATGTTCAGTGTGGAAGTATGGACATCACAAACGTCAAACCACTTCTCTGAAATAGACTTTTTTGGAAGTAAACCATTAGAAGGCAGACGAGAATTCTGTTGTCTGTCCTTGTCATTAACTACTTTCCAGTATGCATTGCCTTTGAAAAAGAAAATTGAGTTGTGTGCATAGGAGTAGTAAGCTGAATCTATACTTCTGAAAGGATGGTCTTGTGGTTTTATTGCTGGAAAAACTTCAGTAATCTTCTTTGGATAAGAATTAAGTACTTGATTTCTGTTGACATCAAATGCAAAAACCTGCAAAGCAAATTAGATAGACTGGCTTTTCTGAAAATCACTGATTTTTTTTCAGATTAATTTATAGCACTAAGGTTAGTAAATCTGACTGCACCAAATTCTTTAGACTTGAAGTTATTAATGATTTTCCATCTGTAATTATCTGCCATTGCTATATAGATCTGAAGTAAGTGAGAACAGCATTTAACTAGGCACTTGGTCATCTGACCAGTCTAGTTAAGGGTGGCAGAAGCAGCACTAGTTTAGAGAGGCTTCTACTTACAAAGGACTCCTTGAAGAAGTAAATTAACTGCTGTCTTCGGTGATAAAAGGCAGTGTCCAGGGGACTTGGGATGCCAGGAAATCCTTCTGAAATCGATTTGGGGTAGCGTTTTCCTTGTTCATCTTCTGTGTGGGCCTGATCCTTGTCACTGTCGTATCTCCAATATTGATTTCCTGAGAGCCAACCAAAAAATGTTTATGTGGCTTAGTAATATTAAATCACAGGGAACATGACAAAGAGGACAACTTTCAAGAAAGGTTCCAGGCAGTCATGTGTGATGTTCTGCCATGATTCCAGGAGAGAGCAGGACTTACAGCATCTGAGTGAAGCCTCACTCTAATGAATGATTTTCCCAGGCCTTAAATTACTTCTAGATTTGACTCCAACGATCCATTTTCTTTCCCGTTCACCAGTGCTGCAGTTAGAATGTTGGTTGCCTTTCACAGTGAATCCCAGCCCATGAACATCATCATACTGACTCATCAAAAGCAAAACAAAACAACAGATATAATGTGGTTTTTTCACCTCTCAATTTTTTTTCTTCTTCCTTTACACTCTAGAGATCTTCATTTTATTTATTAGTCAGCCATGGGTTGGCCTGAATCATTTTTCTGTCCTAGTTGATATAAGTCCTCTTTTTACAGAAGAAATCATGATGCTTACTGTTGGATTACACCTTTATCTAGTGTTTTAGAATCATCTAGTTCCACCAACACCCCCATTTTACAAATAGGGAAAGTAGAGAGAGTGTGAATGACTCACCCAAATTTAGACAGCCAAGCGTGAGTCGAGTGCAACCCAGGACTCCCGAGGACTCCCGAGCGAGACTTTACTCACTATCCTATGAAGTAATATTTTGTAATTTTGCTCCATTTTGTTTCAAAGTCCAAATGCTAATTTCACGCTCTGAAACAGTAGGGGATTATTCTAGACTTTCCTTACTGTTCCTAATCCTGAATATTTGGCATATTGCCAGCATACAATAGACTAAATCCACTGAGTTAGATGCTTCTGTGTTCACAGCTCACAGAACACATCAAGCAGTTACATTCCTTAGCAACCAAATATTCCATATATTTGGAAAAGTTCACCATTGAGAATAAGTGACATGTCCAGTTGGCGATGCAGTTCACTCTAACTGGAATGTTTTTTTTTTAATTTAAAGTATTCACAGCAAATTAAATTTAAGGTGTTTTTAAAGCTCCAAGAATAAAATACAGCTGTATTATAGCAGTCCCCACGATGATCTAATTCAGTAATTAAGACTCTTTGGATGGTGCCAACCTAAACTCCAGCTGGGACTTCTCCAAGCACCGACAGATGTGCTTCCAAGTCTGAAAGACCTGAACTGTAAGTCTGCCATAGGTGATTTCTTTATGAAACTAAACTAAAATAATTCTTCCTTTGTGTGATGTGAGGAAAATTAAGACCAAACTTATATGTAGGATCTTTACGAGAAAATTTTCATAGAAAGTTCCTTCAGTTTGGCTCTTGCCTTGTTAACTCTTTCTGAATAACTTAGAGTAATAACGCTTATATTACTTACATACATTACAATAATGGTTATAAGGATTCGAGCAGAGGGAGTGTGCATGACTTATCTCTGGGTGGGAAGGGGAAGGGAAAGGCAGTAGCCACGGCATCGTGTTTGTGACTGGACTGCGTGCTGTTTGGTTTTGCAGAGGCAGCGTGCCTACAGGAACCGGGCACGCAGTGCTTGACATAAGGCAGGGTGTGCACAAGCAGCAGCCAGACCTGCTCTCCCCTGCCTGCTCACTGTGACCCCAGACCCCAGCACCCCAGCTTCTGCCTCCCAGCAAAACACCAATCTTCCCTATTCAGAATTGCCACTGATTCTTCACTGCCCGCTGGATGAAGTCCAGCCCCTGACCCTGGCTTTTGAGGCCAACCCGGTCTTCCTGACCTAATCTCATCCCGGGTGAGTCCCCCCAATGGACTCAGCTGTCTCACAGCTCTAAGGCTTTGCTTCTGTCTCTTGTCTCTGACCGCTCCCACTTTCTCACACCCATGCCCACCTCCCCACGGCACACACACCATTCTGGATGCCCTTTCTGGGAACTCAAGATCTGGGAAGTCAAGCCCTGACTCCTGGTGATGCCAGCATCTGATTCCAGGTAGCAGTGATTACCTCTTCTGCTTGGTCTATGCTTTAAAAACATACTTCTATTGGAAGGCTTCCAAGATATTTTTTTCCTCTGGAACCAAATTAAGACTTCTGTAGGGCAGCGCCCTTATATTTTTTCGGCAGCCACCTCAGTGCCTAGCAAAGTGTGTTCACTCATTCATTCATTCAATGACTTCAGTGTCTTCTTAAAAAGATCAAGGGATACAATTCAATCCCTGTGCTCACAGAACTTAATTTCTGTCAGATGGAGCAGACAGAATTTAAACAAGCAGTTACAAGGGCATTCCACTAGATTCCTTGGTAGGGGCTCAGAACAGTTATTATGAATGTATTTGTTTAATAAGAGGAATGAAGCCATACATTCAGAACCTTTACCTTTAAAAAAATAACGTTCATCTCTTCTCCACGTCCAGATGTGGATGAAAGCATCTATGTTCTGTGTGGGGATCCCATGCCAGCCAATGGGGATTTGGATAGGGTCCCCGTAGCGTGTCCTGTTGTTTCGATTTTCATAAAGCCAGTACCAGCTGTTGCGGAAAAAATATGTGCTAAATCTCACCGTCACTTCCCCATATTGGTTTCTCTCTTTGTGAATCCAGTCAAATGCAGTATCAAATGATCCTTCACATGAACCTTAACAAAAAGAAAAATCCAGCCATTTGTCACATGGTGCATAAGCCAACTGTTCTGCTTTCACGTGTGACTTGAACAGAGACCAATGCAAAGCTGGTGTTTTCTATTAAAACACCCTAAAGCGAGACACCGTATAAGATTGGAAGTTGGCTGAGCAGAAGGAGCTGGAGGGACCCAGGGTGCCAGTAACAGTCCTGCCCACGTGACTTATTCTGGCTTCATGATCATAGTGCTTTGGGTCACTCTCAAAAGTGTCTCAATTTGCATGCTAAGTTACGACCACCCTAAAGAGAGCTAGCTGACACCTCTTTTGATGGACAATCTGACTTCACTAGGGGGAACAAGTTTGGTTCTGGGCACACACACGAGGGGTTTCCAGTGGGGGAAATAAACGTGTCCTTTGTTGTCCCCAAAGATGCTGGGTACGGAGAAGAGAATGTGAGTAGAACAGAAATGGGGATGGTCTCTGTTGGGGACCTTTAAATGGAAAAGAGAAGAATAGCTTTCCTTTTGGGGGGCTTCTATGCTAAATCATTAATTACTTTAATTAACTAATTAACCACTAGGACTTTGGTCTGAACAATTAAATGAAGATTAAAGCTTATCCTAGCTGGGCTAAGATCTCTGCCTTGGGACTGCAGTAAACTCCTTTCAGTGGCTCTCATGGGCTGCTTGGCATGGGTGGCCCAGCTGTGTCTAGAAGACCACTGTGTTCTCCCCTTTCCTCCCAGCCAATGTAAGTGGTGCATGGAAGAGAGGACACAGGAGGGACTGCCCATGGGGAAGGTGCTTTGCTCTCCCCAGTGGTTACAGTCTGGGCATGACCACTTTCAATCAACCGAGCTAAGCAGCCAGCCCGCGTGAGCACTTTCCACTAAGAGAATGCATCACGGATCGAGAGGGCAGCTACTCTCGGGCAACATCATTGTACAACTTTGCTCTTTGGGGACCAGCTTCCCAGTGAGGAGTGAGTGGGGTCCCGCTGTGCGCTGGAGCACTGAGTGTCCTCTGAGCTCTGGGGACGACCTCCCCAGCACAGTCTTACCGTACAGCTTTTGAATTGCTTTCCTGTCTGACCAGTCCAGCTCAAACGCAGACTCCTGCGGACTGTAATTGGGCTGCATTATGGATCCCGTCCTGTAGATGTGAGGCAGGCCGAGGACATGGCCAATCTCATGCACGGCCACCTAGAAGGGGAACAAAAACCCTCGGGGCTGGCTGGCCTGGGCTTTGGAGCACCGCTGGGACCCACCGCTCGGTCGCAGAGGGCAGGCGGTGCTTGGTGCAGAGCACAGGGAACCAACGCCCTTTGCCCCGTCAGCCCCAGGCCACTTACTTTGAGAAGGCTGATGCCCGCATCGCTGCTGGGAGGCGTGAAGTGCTCGTCGTCGTCAAAGTGAATGTCTCCCAGGCGCCAGGCATGTGCAAACTCCTGCCCGCTCCCGTCAAAAACCCGAGGACAGCCCAGGTGCCGGCCTGGCGGGGGACAAGGGCCGGGGGAGTGAGACCCAGGCACAGACCCGTCCCCCCCAGTGTGGCCGGTGCGGTAAGAGTGTGGCGCTGGCCAGACCAGTGGCTCCTAAGACCTGATGGCCGAGCGGGTCAGAAGGATACCGGATCTCAGCCCTGACATCTCTCTGGGCTTTCAACAAACCGTGTCCCACGTGCTGTCCCCTGGGAAGTTAGTCCGGGGAGACCAGCAGGGCAGCCGTGAGCAGCTTGGCTCACAAATGGGCCGCGGAGACACCTCGGGTGTGCACGTGCAGCCGGGGACAGGGACGGGTGGGCTGGGGTCAGCGCCACACTCGCCTGCCTGTCAGGGCGGCTTTGATGGGCACACTGAGCTCTCCGGTGACCTGAGTGTCCCATGGGGCCGCTCCAGGCTCTCTGCAGGGTGATGAGCCCGTCCCCTTCCCAGTGAGTTCTAATAAGGCAACATCTACAGAGGGTTTAACGCTGCCCCCGCTGTCACGGGTGTCACCTGAGAACAAGCCCAGGAGGTGGGGGTAGGGCCAGGCTTCTGCAGGTGACAGGCGAGGTGACTGGCCCCACCACGGCGCGGTGGCCTGGGGCCTGCGGAGGGGGCAGGGCGGGTCACGAAGTCTGCCCCTTCGTACCTCTCCCAAAACCCAGCTTGATGTCGACGGTGGCCCCGGGGGCGGTGAGGTCCTCGCGGAAGTGCAGCGGCGTCACCTCGCTCCACATTCTGAAGGCCAGTGTGAAGATGGCCCTCTGCTCGTGCAGCGACAGCTGGCCGCTGGGGGCCTCGCGCGCCAGCCTCCAGCTCAGGGTCTTCTTGGAGAAAGCCCTGGCGGCGCCCGGGGCCGGCGTCTCCTGTCGCCTCCTGCGCGGCAGCAGCGTTTGCAGGAAGCGCCGGGGGCGGGCCCGGGGCGGCGGCGACCGGGCGGCCGGGGGCGGCGGGCTCGTGTCGGGGACGCCACAGCGCGGCCGGTTCATGGTCGCCAGCGTGGCCGCATCCAGCTCCCCGCTGGCCGGCAGCGCGTTCGCCCGCTGGAACCTGCGCACGGCCTCGGCCAGGGCGGCGCCCGCGGGGACCTTCGGCGGCCCCTCGGGGCTGGGACCCCCGGCCGCGGGCGCACCGGCCCAGCCGTACCTGGACAAGAAGCGCTGCGGGAGGGAACGCGCCCGCGTCAGGGGACAGGGGACAGGGCACGGTCCCCCGGGTCCCCCAGCGCCCCTGAGTCTGCCCTGCCTCAGCGTCTGCGGGACAGAGACGGAGACAGAGGAGAGACAGACAGAGAGACAGAGACAGACAGAAGGACAGAGGCAGGGACGGAGCGAGCCAGCCACGGGCAGCATGGCAGGCGCGAGGCCTCCGTGCATGCGGGCCCGGCTGGCCAGCAGGTGTGTCCCGAGAGGAGGAGGGAGCCACGGCGGAGGTGAGAGATCAGGGCTGGAGGACACGTGCAAGGCCATGGGAGGCACGGGAAGCCGTGTAAGACCGGGGGTGGGGGTGGGGGTCACACCGTGCAGGAGGCTGCAGCCAGGCGTGTCCTGAGAGCTGGGAACTAGGACCAAGGGGCCTGGGAGAGGTTGGGTCCCAGGACCCGGGGCTTCTTCAAGTCCACACAGAGGGAAGGAGGCAGGTCCAGGCTGTTAAGGGCCAGGCCCCAGCTGTGCAGCCTGTTGACAGCTGAGACAGGCCTGGCCCCGGCTCCCCTTCCTCACCGCCCTCCACCTCCCAGGGTGTCCTTGGAGCCAGGGATCAAACTTGGAATTCCTGACCATCTGTGGATGGCGAATGGTGACTGCCAGGACCACAGCGTCCAGGGCGCATCCAAGGGTTTCATCTGGTCCACTCCCTGGCCCCACCCACGACTCTCTCTAGGACGGCCTCTCCTCCAGTAGAACTCTTCCCCTTGTCACCAGAGGGCCAGGGAAGTCGGTGGATGCCAGCCCCTGGACAGCTCTGTTGAGGATCCTCAGTATTGCTGTGTGGGGGATATTTGTAGGGACCTGTTCCTGTCTCTGTATCCACAGAGACTGGCATGGTGGCAGCCAAGGAATGTCATCGGAAAAGTGCCTTAGCCACTTACAATATCACATGCTTGCATTTAGAAAGGTACTTGACATTTAAGTCTGTTGTCTGTATTCAAGTCTGTATTCACAAGGCAACATTAATCACTGACTAGAGGCTGGCCCACGGGGCTGTCAAGCATGGATTCATCATCGTTCCTATAAGAGCCATGGAAGCCGCTTTTCCCAGGAAGCCTGAGTAGCTCCCTCCCAGACCAGCCTGCCTGGCCCTTCTCTGCCTTGGCCTGTGCATGTGTGTGCATGAGTGTGCGTGCATGTGTGTGCATGAGTGTGCGTGCATGTGGGTGCATGAGTGTGCGTGAGTGTGCGTGCATGAGTGTGCGTGCATGTGTGTGCATGAGTGTGCGTGCATGTGGGTGATCCTGTTCTTCTGTCCTTCTCCTACCTGAGCATCATGGAGGTCAGCGATGGGCTTGGCCTGGTGCAGGGGCGACAGCTGCAGGTCCGAGTGGTCCCGGCTATGGAAGAGTGCCTCAGGCTGGGCTGGCTGGGGGGCAGCAAGCCAGCAGAGCAGCAGAGTCGGACGGAAGATGGAGGCAGTGAGCATGGCCCGCTCTGAATCTCTGCCCTCCCTGCCTGGTTCCGTCCCCGTCGTCTCTCCTCCTTAAGGAGCGTGGCCTGGAACTGCTTTTATAAGCAGCCACGGAGGGAGCTCGCAAGTTTCCAGGCATTTTGCACTCAGCCCTGAAGTGTGTCCCCTAGGAGGCCACGTGGCAGGCCCTGGAGGTGCCGCCTTTGAAGGCCCCAGGACCACCTCTGTTGTTGAGGTGAGAACTCCTCCTCCCCTGGCCTCCTGTGTTTACAGCATCCTCAGGTAATTACATCCCAAAGTTGCAAATGCCTGTGGATTCCATTTCTATGGTGATGTACATGTGGGCAAGTTTGCTGCCTAAATGAGCGGTAGAATTGCTATGAATTTCCATAGCTTCTGTGACCGAGGCACAAACCCTCCCCCTAACAACATGCAGCTCAGAATGGGGCCTGCATCTACAAAGCATGACTTAGTCTGTGCATAGTTCAGGTCAACTATTTTTTCTTGGTGGGCTGGGGTTTGGGGATTTTTAGTTTGTTTCTCGGACTTTTTTTTTCTGTTTCTCTTATTGTTTTTGTTTCTCTTTATAAAAAAATATCTAAATTAGTAGATATTGTAAATTTTAAAAGTAGTGAGAATAAAGGGGAAATCTATGATTCATTTCAGTGACCATTCTTGCAGATACATATGTATACATGCATAAAGAAGTATTCGTGTGTGTGTGTATAATTTTATATAAGCTACATGTTTTCTATTCTAACTCAGCAGAATGTTATGGGCACTTCTGTGTTTCTGAATGTCAGTATTTGTCATCCTAGTTAATACTGCATGTTGTCCCGTTGAATGGGTTAAGATTTTTATATGAGGGTAAACTAGAACCACCTTAGGTTCTAGAACATACCTTGGCCCACACCTCCCACTCGGTTTCCCCTCATGGAGAAGCCAAGAGTCTCTCCAGGATCCTGAAGACAGAGCCTTTCCCCCAGCGGGCTTTCATTCCAGCAGATCAAAGCTGATGGCCTCCAGAGAGTGCGGGCTGACCAGGCCACAGCTGTCCACAGGACTGACCATAGAAATGTGGACACGGTGATTACACCACTTGCAGGCCTGAGCTCTAAGACCCTCCAGTTCTCCATGATTTCTCTCTTGCCTCACTCCTGGCCAGATGCAGAGCATCTAGTGGGAGTAGCTGGGTCCCTGAATGGACATGTGGAAGGCCCCCCTGGAACACTTGATTGATCTGCGAAATGAGCAAGAAATAAACCTTTCCTGTGTTGAGCCTGAGATTTGGGGTTGGCTGGTGCAGCAGTTACACACCCTGACTAATACCAGCCCCTAAACCCTCACTCCCTCCCCAGAAGGACCCTTGACATTCTTCTCCCTCCTGTGAGCTTTGCCTCCCACCGAGGCCACAGCTCGCCCTGCCCCCTCGCCAGTGGAGGCTGCACAGGTCCAGGGGTAGGACTCCTGCGAACTCATGCCAGTTTGCTGTGTCACCTCCAGCCTTGCTGGTGGCAGTACTCTCCTGATGGCCCAGGCACCCTGTTCTCATAGAATTCTTCTGTAGCCCAGGTTCTCTGGTTGTCCTGGCAGACCCTGGTGTCCACAGGGAGGAGAGACACACTGCTCTGGCCTCTCTGCTCCTGACTTCCTCCCATTGGAAGATTGTCACCTCCACTCCATCTGAGCCACCCACTGGCCTGGCCTCACTGCCCAGTGCCCCTGGCTGCTGCCTCTGGAACCACAGGTGCAGGTGGTCCCCTCAAGACTGCTGCCCACTCTCCTTGGGTCCCATCACTCCCTTGTCCCTCTGGTGCAGCCCTGTGACCCCAGCCAGACAACGGCCTGAGCAGCCTTCTGCCTTGTCCCACTTATCAGCTTCCTCATGCCCTTGGTTTTTCCTCCGTCTAACTTGTTGCACTCTCTCGGTCTTCACACAGATTTGCCACCTCTCTCCCCTGGGTGACAGAGATGCAAAGGATTACTCAAAGCCCATTTCCTCTGAGCAGTGAGACACACCGAATAGATTAACATCCCAGAACCCTCAAGAGAGAGGCATTCCTCCTTTGGGAAGTTAACACCGAACTGGGGCTCTGTCTCAGTATTTATTCTCCAAGCCAGAAAGTTACAGAAAAGCAGCACAGGTGGAGTTATGGCTAAGTATAGTTTAACAATAGAGGCTGGTAATATCAGTGAGATAACAAAGTGACATTCCATAATGCAATTTGCAAAAGGTTAAGTCAATCCACCAACAAAAGCTTGTTCTCAGCAAACATTTTCTTTCCCTACAGCAATTTCCTTAGTAGGTTTACATAACAATCAAGTAAGGTTAACCTGCACCGAGGACATCTACTCTTTGAGCCAGCAATTTTGCTGTGTTACAATTCTTTATCTATATCAGAGTCTATAGCCTGAGGAAAGTTTCCTGTCTTTTGCAAGGTTAACATTTCTACATGTAATTTTAAGAAGTTAGGCTAAACCTGAAACTGCAGGGCTTTGGAAACCAGGCCCTGTGAAATACATTTGCTTTATAAATGTTAGAGTACTCCACACTAACTTAGATCTATGGACTAATTTCAATCACCCCCTTGCCCGAGAGCCTTCCGCCACCCTCGCAAGGAGGACCCCAGCGCCGCTGGGCCTGGCTCTTCACCTCCTCTCTTCTCCAGGCTGCTTGTTGAGACCTGCCAGAGAAAATCAATGCATGTGACACTCCAGTTCCTTTCATCTGACGGGCTCCTGCAGTGCTGGGCAGCCTCCCCATCTCCCACTTTTCCAGGGGGCTGACCCTGAGGGGCGGGGGGTGGGCAGAGGATGGGGAGGAAAAGTAGGGCAGATGCAGGTCCTGCTGCAGGAACTGCTACCTCAGCATGTGTGGAGAGGCTGGAGGAAGTGAGGTAAGGCCCTTCAGGTGCTGTCATTGGCAGATGAGAGCTTGGAGTTTCATATCACAGGTCTCATAAGAACAGCATGTGTGGGCATGTGTGGCCATTACTGAGTCATTCAGTCATCATTCAGCAAGTACCGATGACTGTTGCAGGGTCAGGGATTAGAGAAATGACCCTGACCTCATGGAACTTACTTTCTAAGTGGGGGAGACAGACAATAGACAAAAACAGTACAAATAGTGACAGTTGCTGAGAATATAATTAGGGAAAGTGAGTGCCTTGGGGTGGCGGAGGGGAGCCAACATTAAGGTGGGCAGGACAGACTTCTTGTGGAGATGAAGTTTGAGCAATGACAGAAAGAGGGACACAGTCACATGTGACTGGGGATTTGGGGATTTAGTATATTTTAGGCAAAAGAAAGGGCAAGTGCAAAGGCCCTGAGGCAGGAACGAGTTGGGCATGTCTGGAAGATAAGGGAGGGTAGTGAGGCTGGATGTGAGTGCAGGGGAGCGAGGTGAGAGGTGAGGACAGAAAAGAGAGCAGGCAGTGGTCACATGCTGAAGGTTCTGTAGGGCAGAGGACGAGTTTGAGTTTTATTCTCAGTTCAGTTGGAACTTTCTGAGTGGAGAATGACATGCCTGACTATTCTCAGAGAAACTTCTGAGCAGCTCTGTGGAGGTCTGAGGTTGCTGTAGATGGGACCTCCTGGGTTGAAACCTTCCTGCTCACTGTCAACCTTCCATGTTGTTCTGCCTGTGCTGCAGCCCAGGACCCTCACAGGGCTTCAGGACAATGGGCTTCCTGGGAAGGGCACAGTCCTAGAATGCGACCCAAGGGGTCTATTCCTCGTTGGGTCTCTGGATCAGGTGCAGGGCTGCAAGCCAATGCTGCAGTGGCAAGGACAGCACCTGTGATGCCAGGAAGTGCTGCTCACGAGGAGCCTGGACACCCACCAAGGTCCATGCACAGCCCATGTTGTGGCTGTTATAAAATATGGATCCAGGCAGTCCTGTCCATCCCACTAGCTCTGGCCAAAGACTGATTCTGAAAGTCAGATCTTAAAGCTTGCATGACAGCTGTCCCTATTGGGAACAAGATGATCTCTCTCAGGATTGCTGTGGTTTGAATGATGGTGTCTTCCAAAATTCATGCTGAAACATAATCCCAGCGCAACAATATAAGAGGTGGGGCCCTTAGGAGGTGATTAATTCCCTCATACGGATTACGGCCTTCACAGGAAAGGCTTCAGACAGCACGCAGCCCTGTGCCCGTCTGTCTCTCCCACCACAGGAGGACACAGTGTATAAGGCACCATCGTGGAAGCAGACATTGGGCCTCACCAGACCTGAATCTGCCAGCATTGATGTTGGACTTTCCAGCCTCCAGACTGTGAGAAAATAAATTTCTATTACTTAAATATTAAACAGTCTCAGCCATTTTGTTATAGCAGCACAAATAGACTAAGACAGAGATCACAGGCTTAAGGATTCATTATTGAAGGAACTTGTTCCCTAAAAAATTTTAAAAAAATTTTAGTGTGCACTCGGCCTCATCAGCTCCGGATGATTAGACCTGGCGAAGTGTGCTTACCATTCTCGGAGCATTTTTCCCCGTTATCACTAGGCCTTTGAATGTGCCGGCTTCTCAAGGGTCAGAGCATTTGATTAACCAAATTACTTATTCCAGGTGAGCTGGATTTCAAGGAAATCGGCTAGATTTAGGAAGAAAAATGTCAGAGGAAGGTGTGTGATCTACAATAAAGACAGAATGAGAAGCAAGGAGCTCCTGGTCTGTGCGGACTACTCCCTGTCTCTGACCCTGGGGAAAAATTTGGAAGCTTCTAGAATCTCCTTGAACCATGAGATGCATGACCTAGCGGTCAGTGGGAAAATTAAAAACTTTTTTTCCTAAAACACATTATCACAAAATGGGTTTGTACATTCTCAGCACTGCACAACATAACATTTTGAAACAGTCGTTCTGTTAGGAGATCATTGAGCCTGATGTACAGTGAGGGGTCAGTTCTGACCAAAAGTGAACAGAGGCCCAGGTGTTTGGGAGTAAAACCACCAGCTCCAGCACAGGTCTGCTTGTTATTTATAACTGCACATTACCACCTGTGAAAGGGTAAAGATTCTTCCGAATTTCTATCATTTTGCCTTTCAGTCCCTTTTCGTCAGGGTTGGACTGGATCGATCTCCTCTTGCCTGAGCTGGGAGCTCTCAGGGTGATCCCTTGTTCACTGCCGGTGGCCTTGGGGACAGTGAGGTAGGCCTATAGGACTCCAGGACAGCTGTAAAGGGGCTAGAGTTCGGGATAATTAACTTGGAGCTCTTTTCAAAATGTTTTTCACTTTATTTGGAGGGGAGCAATTTTCCATACGGGTGAAACAAGATGGGGACCCTGCCACTTCTCTTCAACCATCTGAGTGTGGAAAGTTGAGCCTGTGAATAGATGGCAAATCCCAGGGCCTGGGGCATGCAGCCTGAGCCCCTTCCCCGTCCTGCCTGCACCTGGACGGCTGGCAGCGACCAGGCCAGACTGTCAAATCCAGCACTGCGTATGGCTGGCTTTCCTTCATCTGTTTTATCCTTATTTAACATTATTAAAGTATTTGGGAAGGAAAGGATTGGATAAAATTTTGGAAGAGGGAGAGAGTATAATCTATAACGGCATGATTTGCTGCAGCTGACAACCTCCAGACAGCAGTAAGAAACAGCGTTAAAACTATAATCTAACGCTTTTTATGTCTTTTCTTAAGAACTTTGAAGAAAGATATCAAAATCAATGGCATCAATATGAAAGGCTGAGACAATTGGAAGGAGGCAACCCTGAGACTGCCCTGTGTCCTCATCTCCACTGTCAGGCTCCCAGTGAGGAAGCCTCAGAGAATGACATTGAGGCAACTGTCCCCCAAGAGGGTGACTCCCCATGCCTCCTCTGCCACCATCTAGTCCTGTGCAGCACAGACTGTCTATACCGAGCCCAGCTGCCTCCAGACCTGCTTGTGTGAAAAAAGCGAAGGAATCTAACCTGGCAATGCCAGGAACAAATGCTGCTATGAGTTGATTTGTTTACTAGCGGTACATACATGCTAATTTCAGACGATAATCATAGGATTGTCTCACCTGATTAAGGCCATATTTATATTATGTATTACATAGTGTTATACACTTTTTAATAAACGTGCAGCTCTGAAAAATCCTCCATGCCTCTAGTAAGTTTTCCTTTGTGGCAGTATTCTTTCCTTTTATCCACTTTGGGACATGAGGCAACTATCGTGCCTCATATTGCAATATAAAAAAGACAGCATAGAAAATAAAATGAGAGCTGTAAGTAATTTAACAAAAAGGAATAACACTATGCTAAATGCCTGGAGTGAAACAGTAAAAACAGCCGAGAAACAAGTTTAGATTGAAGCTTCTTAGCAGCCTGGGCAAAAATGGAAACTTGGTGTCTCATCTGGCAAAATCCATCCACGGTGCTGTTTTGCCTAGACTATGTCAGAGGAAGACTCTATATGAGACCCTGAGAAACCCAATGAATGTCTTCAGCCTTGAGTTTGCAAAAGACACAGAAACCAGTCTCAAAAAATGGGCAAGTTATCCATCAAGGTTTTTTTTTGTTTTTTGGTTTTTTTGCAGCTGGCCAGTACAGGGATTGAACTCAGGATCTTGGTGTTATCAGCACCATACTCTAACCAACTGAGCTAACCAGCCAGCCCAACATCTTTATTTATTCAGTAAGTTTTCAACTAGTTTTGCTCTGAGAGCAGGACTTTCTGATTAAGGAGATGCCCTCAGTCTGCTGGTCAAACCCAGCTCTTCTCAGGTCAGTTGCCAAAGCAATAGCAATGGTGCCAGCAAAGAAGTTGAGATTTCCCAAGTGTGATGGTTATCTTTATGTGTCAACTTGGCTGGGCCAAGGGGTGAACAGATAGCTCTTAAAACATTACATGGGTGTGTCTGTGAGGGTGTTTCCGGAAGAGATTAGCATTTGAATCAGTGCACTAAGTCAAGAAGACCCACCTCACCAATGTGGGGGGGAACCATCCAACTCGTTGAGGGCCAGATAGAACAAAAGGTGGAGGAAGGGCAAACTCTCTCTCTTCTTGAGCTGGGACATCCACATTCTCCAGCCATTGGACACTGTCATGCCAGGTTCCTGGGCTTCGGACTCTGGGGCTTGCATAAGCAGTCCCCTCCTTTATCAGGCCTTCAGACTTGGACTGGGAATTACACCGTCATCTGCCCTGGTTCTCAGGCTTTCAGACTCAGACTGAATAAAACCACCAGCTTTCCTGGTTCTCCAGCTTATAGATGGCAGATGCTGGGACTTCTCAGCCTCCATAATCAGCAATTATGAGCCAATTCCCATAATAAATCTCCTCTTATCTATCTATTCTATTTATCTATGTATGCATCCATGTATCTATCTATGCATGTTATCGGTTCTGTTTCTCTGGAGAACTCTGACTAATACACTGGGAGAGAGAAACCCAGGAGCAGACTAGTGTCACAGGTAGAAGGAAGCTCTCTGCCCTGGCACAGATACGGAATCTGGCTGGTTATGTGGGATTCCTTTCTGCCTCCAGAAATACATTTTTATAGGATTTGGAGTGTTTGGGTAGGGGGTGGGGGAAAAGGGTAATTAACCCCCCCAATCCAGATGTTCGTCATGGAATGGGCACTCTGTAGAATAACTCAACTTGGTGACAGGCCCTGTCGGTGTGAATTATAAAGAATTTTCCATATGAAATAAAACAAGCCCCTGTAACCTAGGTTACGCCACAAAACTCAACTCAGTGCTCTGAACACATCTGCCGCCCCCTTTCCCATCTGGTTCTGGTCCCCCCCACCCCCTGATACTCCTGTAAAGCTGCTACATATGAGCCACATCTGAGATGCTAGGATGAAGTCAAGAGGTAGCTCCTTCCGTCATGAGCCGTGCCTGGATTTCTTTGCTGGCTTGCAGAGCAAGTAGCATTTCAGAGGGTTCAGGAAGCTTAAGTAGTGGAGAAACATGGCACCTGGGAGGAGGGGGCAGGAAGGAAACATCTCAGGCCCAGGTCCCAGTTCCTGCCCTACCCTGACTTGCTGGTCATCGCTGAGGAGTCACTCTGCCCTTGGAGCTTTTCTCCCATCTGTCAAGAGAGGTTTGAGCTCTCGCCTCCTAATGTTTCCATTGCAACTAAGAAAAATGCTGCTATATCACACTGGAGGTAGAATCAATAGCTTAATGTTGGTGATTAACAAACAATGTGTAAAATATTCTTATTGATAAATGAATTAATACTGTTCTCTGCTGTGTCTCAGTTGAGAAATTTATCTAGGGACAAGTGTCACCAAACGGGCAAAGGAGATTCGAAACATTACCCCTGACACCTAAGGAGTCCTAGGCCTCTGCTAGGTTCTTAGGGACCAAAGATAAGTGCAGTTCCTGCCCTCAAGGGGCCCAAAGACACCATGAAGAGAACAAAGTCACAGGCTCTGGATTTCTTGAATACAAGAGAAATACCAACTTTTGTCCTGTTTAAGTCACTATGATTGTGAGGTTTTCTGTTAGTATCAAATCTAATCCTAAACAATGAAATAATCAAGCAGAGTAATCAAGTCACGGTGGGCCTTGCAGGGCCAGGCAGTGAGCTGGCCAGTTCTGCAGGGAGGGTCCACCCAGCCTGAGCCTTTAAGATAACTAAACCCATCAAGGCCACGTCCCTCCAGGTACTTATCATTTTGCTGGAAAAAGAAAACAAAACTCACCATTAACTAAACTCGGAAATTATTTATGCAAGCACCTACTGTTTGCACAGTATTGGGTTGGTCGAGCTGAGTGTCCAGTTGGGGCAAGAAACATGCTGTGAATCGACTGGCTAAAAAAGTCACATTGCAAAGGCGGCACCAGCACAAAGCATGGGACACAGCAGGAGGAGGAATTAGTATGAGGAGGGGCAAGTGGGAACAGGAGAGTCTTCCCTGGGGAGAAGGCAATGGAGCGCAGCCTCACGGGGTCGGGGAAGTGGCGGAGGGGAGGCCCAGGCTGCTGGAGAGAGTGGCCAAGGCTCAGGGGTATGAGCACATGTGTGCTGTGGGACAGGCAGTGGGTGACCAAGCTGGAAAGAAAGGCAGGCCCTGTGTTTTTTAAATCCAGCTGGATTTCTCTCTTCTTCCTTCTGCATCACCTCCAGTGTGCTTCCTTCTCCACTTCACACCACGCTAGAGGATGTTAGTGATCCCACTCTGGCCATGATGGACCCAATTCAGGCAATCCAGTGGTTTTCAAATGCTGTTGCATACTGGAATCACCTGGAGAATGTCTAACAACTCCAGTTGCTTGGGTTTTACCTAGAAACCAGTCCAGTAGGTTCCCTGAGGGTGGGGACCTGAGCAACTTAGTTTTCAAAGCACATCATGTGGCTCTGATGGGCAGCCAGTTCCCACCTCATGGTCTAATCTATTTCACTTTGATACTGTAGAGACGAACATGTGTACAACGCAGTGCTTTCCCAAACTGTTTTATTTAATACTCTGGGACAAGTGGTCACTCCAAGCAACCATCACCATGACCCAGTTTCAGAGCAACCCATAGCCCCAACCATTCCCTCAGGCCTGCTTGCATCAGGCCTGCGCCCATCCCTGCATATGCGTGCTTCTCCCAGCAGACTGGCCTAGTCCTTCTGTGGCGCTTCTTCCTCAGGATGTCACCGTCGAATTTCCACCTGGTCTGCTGCTCACTCTAACTAGCAAAGCTGCAGATTTCCCCATTTGTTTCCTATCGTGTTCACAAAATTTAGATGAAAAAGCCCAGGGCCCCACAGGGACCAGGGCAAACCTACATCCCTGGCCAGGGCCCTGGGAAGGATGAAAGTGGCTCCCAGTCACATGGCCACAGGCTCCTGTATGGCTGACTCAAAGCTCCAGCAGGTTCCCAAGCACAAATGCTTCTCAATTTGTTGTATGACTTTGGTCAATTTCCAGAACCCTGAAATGGTTATTTTTGAGAATTTTGTCCAGTTCTGCCCTTTTTTTCTTTTGGAGAGGATGTGCCTAACCCTTCACACCTAGAAGTCTTTCACGTGTTCAATTTTAAATTGCAAAGTGTACAGGGTCTGCCCTGAGATCAGAGCAGATTCACTGCAACTTCCTGTACCACTTGCATCTGCGATCCCAGAGTGACTCTCAGGTCTGTGGCAGTGGCCTCAATCCTTGAAAGTAACGGGAAGAAAAGGTTAAATAAATAAAAGCCGAGAAGGAAAATTATGTTCACTGCATTTACTAAGGCAGTGAAGTGGACTCCTGTGGCTCAGCAGTTTTTCTACATAACTTTTAATTCTGTTCATAACCCTGAGGTTTTGTTCCTTGCACCCTTTCCCTAGCTAGAAGTTAAGAAATAGAGTAGGTGAAAACTGAGAAGATTTACAGCAATTTGGCATTGCTCTGACCTCCAAGCATAGGATCAGGAGACTCATCTCATCTGGTTCAGGTACTATCGACCCCATAGGACAAGTCCTTTGTGGCATGAGCTGCATACTTGTTTTACACGGTAGAACCATATTATAATCTGTGATATTTTAAAGTTAGTTTAGCCATCTCTGGTCCCAGGAGGGGACATTAAATCAGACCAGACTCAGGACATTCCTGTAGTGACCCTGGTGTGATGATCCTGGCAACCACTGGCTCTTACATGGCTGATGCAGAGAAGCTTTAGGGAGGCACAGGGGGGGTGGATGTGATGACGGACCAGTCCCTTGGCTTCCTTTGCTGTTGGGTCCCTGGAAGGTGCTGCCAGAGTCCTTGGACTACTTGGGGCTGGGTTTTTCCCCAAGAACAGATAAGTCCTCTAGAAAAGGGTTCTTTGAGAATGGGAAGGATTTTAAACAATCTAGATTTGACTTTCAAACCAGAAAGAAGTTTGTGGGATAGATTCCGCCTATGTATCCCATGATTCTGACCAAAAAAAGAGGTCATCATGGTACCTATGCTGCAGAATTTCTGTCCAAGTCACACCACCAAGATTCGTAGTCAAGTATCACTGGATACCTCTGATATGAGGTGGTTTATGAATTTTAGTAGTTTAGGTCTATGTGCTTACACTCACAAATCCGTTTTTAATTTGTCCTGGTTCTGTCATTCACTGGCTGTGTGACCCCAAGCAAGTCATTTCACTTCTTGAGCCTGTTTCTTCACCAGAAAAATGGGAACAATAGTAATATCCACTTCCCAGGGTTGCTATGAGGAATGGAGATCGGACACGTAAGCTTCATGCATAGAGCTGTGGCACACGATAGCTGCTCAACCCAAGACACCTTTCAGCCCGATCACTCACGGACACAGAGACATGCTGGCAGCACAGTGATCTTTCCTTCACCAGCTCACATGCTATTAAAAGACAAACACAGGTTTCACTTAACCCCACTCAAATTCCAAACCAAGATTTAAAAAGTGGAAATAAATTTGCGGACAGATTTTTGAGGCCTTTCTCCAGGGCACTGTGTTTGCAGATGAAACTTTTCTAAGTCAATATCAACCTCCCCAGCCTCCAGACGGCTGGAATATCAAATGATCTGACTGACCAACACTGCAGCTGTATTGCTGAAGGGAAGAAAGTCAGTCTGTATTTGAATTACAATTGTCCACAGCTCACAAACAGGAACTTCAAGGTCCCTTTTATGGGATGAATAAACCTACTTCATACACAGCAAATTTTATTATTCATACCAGGTTTGTTGGTTATCAGAGACATGCATATCTGTTTCCTCCCTGAACACAGCTTTGCAGAGAAAACCATACACAGTAAATAACAATACACACTCATTAAGCACAAGTAGCCAGTGTGGTTTATTTGATTTCCTTACTGCTGGGCACAGGAAGCTCTTGCAGGGCCTGGGAGTTAGCGTTTGCCCAGGCTAGGGTCCAAGGAGAGCAGTCATGTGCATGTGGGCTTGATGTCTGCCCCAGGTCCAGTCCCAATCCCTAATTCCTGATCCCTGGTGGGTCCACTCAGGCTTGAGGCAGGGGTTTGATGGTGGCAGCTTCCCGAGAGCCCCTGCCCGGTGCCTGGCTCCATCCCAGAGGCAGCAGCAAGCTTCTCTCACCAGGCTAAGGAAGAAGGCACAGGGCTGGGCTACAGGGGTAGCTGACTCAGCAGCAGCCATGGGGCTGGAGTACCGTCCTAATACCAGTGGCCAGGGCGTGTGGTGTGGGGCTCTTGGCGGTGCAGCTCACAGGCAGGCCCTGGGCAGCCAGGGCACGAGCCGTGGTGGGGCCAATGGCTGCAAACTGCAAGGAGGGAAGAGAGAACAGGGCCTCAGCACACTATCAGGGATGGGGAAGTAGATGACGGATGTGTGCAGGGGCATGTCAGCCAGCCTTTCTGTTAGGACATCACTCCTTACGTGAAAAGTTTACAGAAATGACGATGACACCTGACTTGAACCCAGCTTCATGGTCTGCAAAACACCTTTGCATCCACGATCTTACCACAGCTCCATTACCATCCTGAGTGAGAGCATGCTGTCCCCACAGCTCAGATGAGAAGCAAGGATTGAGGGCCCCAGGACTGGCACCTGCCATCATGGCTGCTTCTGCACAGCCCTTCTTTGGAGGCTCCACCTGAAGACAGTTCTCTGCTGGGTGTCCAGGGCCTTGGGTGGGATCAGATGGAGTGGGCTGTGGCAGGAGCAGTGACTGGATCCCTCAGGAGAGCAGAGCAGTCAAGACAAGGTGTCTGGTGCCAGAGGGTGAGGGTTCCAATCCCAGCTCCACAGGACAGTGGTCTTGGCACATGGCTACCCTTTCTGACCTCCATCTGCTCATCCATAAAACAGGAAGGGTAACAGGACCCTTCCCTGGGCTGCTGTGGGGATCACTGAGGTGAAGGAGTAGTGCCTGGCACAGGCACACGCTTGATGACTGCCAGTGGCTGCTGCTTGCTCTATCATCATCATTCCAAGCTAGCAGCTCCATGGCCCGGGCCTCATCAACAGGATACCTCTCTCTGAATCTGAACAAGCAGCACATGTTCAATGCTCATGTCCACAGCCAAGCCTTGGACTGAACATTGTTTCTGTCCTGACTCTGCCCCTTACTAGCTGTCATTATAAGTCACTTAGCCTCTATGACCCTCAGGCTCCTCATCCACACAAGGCAGCACAATTACCCCTGCCTCACAGGACAAGCGTGGGGGTTAAGTGAGAAAACATGCAGCTTCTGCCAGAGAGAGGTACTCATGCCCCTCCCTGCTCTGGATTAGACAATGCAGCTGCGTGGGAGTGGGTGAGCATCCTGACAGTGGCGGCCCTCGCCAAACACTCCTCTCCATCCTGCCTTTCCAGATACTGGGAGCCAGGCGGGGTGGTAGTTACCACCTCAGGATGCTGTGGGCCTGATGCTCCCCACTCCAGGGCAAGTCAGGATGAGAGGAGGGAGGCATGGACTCCTGGCCCCATCCCCACACTACCAGCCTGCTACGCACCCACTGCTTAGGCAACTCTTACCTCCCGATACACAGAAAAACTGACTCAAAATGGATCAAAGACCTAACTGTGAGAGCTGAAACTATAAAACTCCCAGAAAAAAACATAGGAGTAAATCTTCATGATGTTGGATTAGGCAATGGTTTCTTAAATACAGTACCCAAAGCATAAGTAACAGAAGAAAAACTAGGTAAATGGTACTTTATCAAGATTAAAAAAACTTTCATGCTTCAAAGGACACCATCAAAAAAGTGAAAAGACAACCCACAGAATGGAAGACAATTTTTGCAAATAATGTATCTGATAAAGGGCCTTGTATCCAGAATAAAAAACTACTACAAGTCAACAACAAAAAGACAAATAATGTGGTATATGAATGGGCAAAGGATTTGAGTAGATATTTCTACTCAAATGAAAAGATGCTCAACGTCATCAGTCATTAGGGAAATCCAAATCAAAACCATACTGAGAAACTACTAGGATGGCTATAACCATAAATACAGAAAACTAACAAGTGTGGCAAGGATGTGAGGAAATCAGAACCCTCACACACTGCTGGCAGAAATGCAAATTGGTGCAGCCATCTGGGAGACAGTTTGGTAATTCATCGAAATGTTAAAGTTACCATTTGGTCTAGCAATTCCACTCCTGGGTATATACCCAAGAGAAATAAAAACATGTCCACACAATAAATTGTATTTAAAAGTTCAGGATTATTCATAGTAGCCTAAAAGTAGAAACAACCCGAATGTCCAGCAACTGATGAATGGATAAATCAAAAGTGGTATAGCTACAGAATGGACTATTATTTGGCAATAAAAAGGAATGAATTAGTGATACATGCTACAATATGGATGGACTTTGAAAACATGATGCTAAATGAAAGAAATCAGTCACAAAAGACCACATATTATATGATTCCATTAATATGAAGGATCCAGAATAGGCGAGTCCATAGAGACAGAGAGTCTACTGTTGCCAGAGACTTGGGGGGAATGAGGAATAGGAGTGACTGCTAATGGATACAGGGTTTTTTTGGGGGGTGATGAAATGGTCTGGAATTTAATAGTGGTAATCATTGCACAACTCTGTGAATATACTAAAAACCACTTATTTGTATACTTTAAAAGTATACATATTGAATTCATAGAAAATGAATGTTAAGGTTTGTGATTTATATCCCCAAATAGCTGTTTTTTTAAAAAAAAACATTAAAAAAGAAACTCCCAAAGAATTGGAACCAGCAAATTGCAAACACGATTTCAGCAGAGGGTGGGGTTATCAACAGTTAGGTCACAAAATGACTGTTGCACTGAGCCTTTTACTCCCTCTGAATTCATTAAGTGATCACAGGACAGTGCCCTATGGAGCAGAGCAGTCTTCCCCACACTGGGCCCCTGGAAGCCCAATGCTAAGGTTCTCTCCCACCACTGGGCAGCACCTGGGGAAAGAGGGCACCAGCTCGGGTGGGGGAGGTCAGCAGGCCACATTCAGAGTCCAGCTCTGCCTCTGGCTGGTGACCTCTAGGCACAAAGATGGCCACCTCACAGGCTGTGTGGGAGTCAACTGAGAGAAAGCAGGTGGTACATGGGAAACTTAGTTGCTTTTATTAGTTTGGTGATGGGGGTTATGAATTTTCTCACCTGCTGCTTTGGCCTGACTCCTTTCTGGCATTTATAGACAAACACATGGTCTTCCCAAGTCAACTCTAAATAGCAAGTTCAGGTCAGGAGTCACCCTGTTAACCTTCTGTGACCTACCTGCATGTTGTGTAGTGCTGTACAAACAGTGGGTCCTACAAGACTCCTGGGGTGGAAGGAAGGCCACCTAGCAAATGTGGGGCAGAGCTGAGACAGGGAAGCCAAGCTACCCAATCCACGGGTCTAAGGACTGTGTCCTCTGTCAACCTCAAAAACACCTGTACGAGCCAGGGCTAAGTCCCAGTAATAGAAAATGACTCCCACCAGATACATAGTGCCTTCGTGGCTTCCAAAATACTCAAGGTAACTGTGAGCAATGCCAGCTGTCACTCTTTCTCTTCCCTAGCAATGGCAGAGCCATAGACCCTGGTGGCACACTTCACACTGGTGGGTGGTAAACTTAACCGCTGCAGTGAGAGGTGACTTCTGGCTGCTAAGAACCCTCAAGGATATCTGGAAAGTTCTAAAAATGGGCAATGACATATTTAAGATGGGCGCTCACTTAGCCCCCAGCTGCTGTGCCGTCCTGGACAGGCACTCTAAGTTTAGATTTCAACAGTTCATTTGTGCTTCTAAATATGTTTGTTTTGAAAGAAGGAGTATAAGTATATAAATCTTTTGTTCTTCATCGAGGTAGACAAACACTTAGAAGGCTGGAGGGGATCCTGTGTTGTTTATATTACCAGGCTGTCCAGGCATTTTGTGGCCATCATGTAACTTACACGAACACTTACTACAGGTCCAGGAGAGAGGAGGCGTGGCACACAGGAACAAGGACTGGGTTGGCACCAGCCCCATTACTAATCCCAACCTCCAGTGTGCAGTAAGCGCTCACTACGTGCCAGTTACCGTGCCAAGCACTTTATAGGTCTTATCTCTTTAATCTTTCTAACTGCAAGATTCAGATATCATTTTCCTTCCCCAGACCCATGTGTGAGTCTTGGGCCTTCCAGTAACTCATGATATGATTTTGGCAAGTTGTTCCACCTCTCCGGGCCTCAGTTTCCTAACCTGTAATGAGGACAGTCACCCCTACTTTCCTGGATACCTACACCTGGACTGGTGAGAGAACTTCATGAGATTCTACCTAAAAGTGCTCCTACCACTGATCAGTAGCTTCTGAGACCATGATGAGGTATCACCATGGCTACCAATGTGGAATCAGTCTTCCCAGGTTCAAATTGTGGCTCTTCCTTCTTGGTAGTGTGACCTAGGGCAGGACACACAACTTCATCTTTAAACACTTCATCTTTAAAACTGGGAAAGCAGTCTGGACTCCCCAGGTGAGATGCACCTGTGATAAGGCAGTTTCCATAAAGCCCTTCACTTTGCCTGACTGCAGTGAGTGCTCAATGGTGGTGGCAGCCTCTGTTCTTGGGCTCTAGGTCACACCCCCACACTCTCTCCTCAGTCCCCCTTGAGTCAGTTCAAGGTCATTTCCATTACAGGCACCACAAGGGTTGTGATTACTTGTAGACTCATAACAATTATAGTTCCTAAAAAGTGTGAATATAGATCCATTAAATTAAAAGACATGAAGAAAGAGAACACTTTTAGAATAGATAACAACTTCAAAATATATAAATGGGAAAAAAAGGAAGGAAAGGGTGCTGACACCTGTACCAAGCCCAGAGCTAAGGACTTCATTTGAATTTTCTCACCTAATCCTGAGGCTAATCCTATGCAAGGAGGACCATACACATGGCCATAAAAGACACAAAGGTGTAATTATCCCCAAGTTACAAATGAGGAAACAGGCTCAGAGAAGTTAAGCACTCTGTGCAAGAGCACCAGCAGGAAGTGGCACTGCCTTTCCAGTTCTACAGAGCTGCCATCAAGGCATTTGCTGGGCCAGGAGTGCTTTGACTTGACATGGAAACTCTAGGATAATTAACAAAGATTAAAAAAAAAAGTCCACGAATACCTTACCTTAATTTGATCCATGCTGTCACCAGATAACTCTTGAATATGCTTGAGACTGTATGCAAGGCCAGAGGGACTGAAAAATGTGATGCTGGCTGGAACTCCCTGTCGGGAAGAGAAAATGAGATCAATGCCTGGCGCTGAGACTGAGCAGAGAGAACGCTCCTCTGGCTCCATCAGCAGGAACTCCTCCAGCCACAGGCAGCCTCGGTGGTTTTACAACAGGAGAGGTTCCTGACTAATGTTTCACTCTTTACTCAATTGAGGCAGAATTCTGGTAAGGAACTGTTTAAGAGAGTAGTTTGCAATCGGAGAGGCTGGCACTGCTCCCTGGTCACTCTGACAGCCCCCAGGTCCATGTCTACTTGGCCAGAGGACACGAGCCCTATGGAGCCCACGTGGAGCCCAGCAGACTGAACAGTGCCTCTAGCTCCTGTGGTCAAGTGGCACTGGTCAGGTAAGGCAGCAGTCTTGCCGGCTCCATCTGGAAGCAGGGCAGACAGCACACAGAGCGGCCTCACGGCCTTTCTGCATTTGGTTTCTCCTAACAGGACCCCCCAGTATCAGGCAAGGCATTCAGAAGCTTTCCTGGGAGAGGACAGGGAGGGGTCCTACAGAATGTTGAAGACATCAATCAATGCAAATAAGAGCTATCCAGTCTCCTGTCTAAACCCACCTGAGGCTGCCATGGCCTCCCAAATTCTATCCAGACTCCCCGGGGCACTGTAGGCTCTCCCCTGTGTGGGCCCAGCCTCCCTTTCCAGCCTCTGCCCCAACAGCTCCAGCAGTGCCCCACACGATGAAGCCCACTATTTACCTCAGGCTTGTATATATGCTGGATGCCATACAAAGAACTTTAGGTAGATTATCTTCTTTAATCCTTACGAAAACTTACTACATGGGTTTATTCTCATTTCACAGCCATAGAAATGGAGCCTCAGAAAGGCCACATCCTCAAAGGCACATAGCTGGGGATGACAACCCCATGTAGAACCTACATCTATGAGCTCATGCCCCTCACTCTGTGCTTCCACCATCCAGGTGCCTGCCCCGCCAGAGCTTTGCCTGGACACAACACATACCTGTTTGGAATAGTAGCTGTTCAGATTCACTTGGATTCCTGGGTGTGGGATTGTCTGATAGACCGTTATGCTTTCCATGGGAATCCCTGGGTACAATCCAAACCAGGAAACAGGAAACAGCCTTTACTGCATTGTGAACACAATGGAGCCTCCACATGTCACTGGGCAGGTGGTGGAGACCTCCCAGTGCAGCCACCCTCCTGGCACAAGCTATAAGGAAACTGAGGGGCCGGACTAAGGGCAGGAGGCCTCGGCCAGCCCTCTGCAGCCTCCGGAACACTTCCAAGGAGGCTGAGATGGCACAGAAAGGCAAAGGTCCAGAAACCACAGCCTTCATTCCTACCCATGATGCCTTTTGCTCCCATGTTTGTGTGGGTCTGTCCACACAGGACTGTCCCTAGCTACTCCATGAATCCCACACAGACAGGATTCATGATGCCAAGAAGTGAAGTCCTAGGGCAGCAGCTGTTGGGGGAGGCCATAGTCAGGAACCCCAGCTGGTCCCAGCTCTGCCTCCTGGCCACGTGTGCCCTCTCCGGACCTCAGAGTGTCCAACTGTAGATGAACTGATTAGGCACTGGACCCTCTTACATTCTTTCCTGTGCCATTCAGTGACTCTGAACATTCCCAAAAGGTTTCAGGGCTAGTGGTGAGTGTGGAGGCACTGAAGTGACAAGCACAAATGTTGATCATATACAGATTTACCAGGGGCAGCCATACAGCAGGCAAAACAGCATTATGTAGCGAAGCTTCAAGTTTATGAATACGAAATGGGATAGGAAAGAAAATCTCAGAATTAAGATCATTTCAGCATAAAACAGCAACTTAACACCATTTCATATACAAAAAATACCTAAAATAATAAATTGAAGTATCAAACCTCTGATTTGTATATGATTTCTTTAAGGATACTTGGGGCCAAGTGTTTTTATTTTCTCCTGAAATTTTCTTGTTCCAGAAAGGCTAATGGTTTTGCTGATCTTATTCTCTAATGTCCTCTGCTTTCATTCCTGGTAGCATTTAAAAGACAGATGATAATATGGGCAGAAGAGATATAATCTTGCTCCATTTTAATACAGGAGGGGAAAATTACAGGATCTAAGATCACCTTGAGTCATATTGTTCACATGGATTGTTAGAGGTTCCAAACAATGGTGAGAAAGTAATGGTTCCATGAAGTGCCTGCTTTCAGAGAGAGAGGCATCATCGACCTGATCTCAGAGCAGCTCTGTGAGGTGGGCACTGTGGCTATACCTATTTCACAGGTAAGGATGCTGATGCACAGAGAGATTCTATCACTTACCCTAGTTCACATGGCTAATGAACAGCAGGGGAGAATCCAAATCTGTTTTTGTCTCACCTTAAGGTTCATACTCCAAGCCACTGACACCTCTTGTTCCCAGATCAACTATATGACAGGAAAAGGTGTACAGATGACACCTAAGACATCTGTGTTAATGGTGGTGGAGTGCTCCAGAGGTGTGAGCTGGCTTCTAAATAGTGACAGTCCTGGAGCCATGGCAGATGGAGCTGGAGGACACTGCATGCTACCATAAGATGAGTTCCATTCTTAGACTTTCTTCTACATGTGGCACCAACTCTATGGTTCATCGCTTTAGTTATCTGCCCTGGAGTCATCCCGCCCCTCACCACCCTGCCACCCTGCCCTTGATGAAGGCTTAGTGACACCCTGTGTGCTCCAAGTAGGCTGGGAAAAGCAGATCCAAAGCAAGAGAAGTGTAGACTGTATGCCCAGGCTTCACATGAGGAAGGTCCCTGCCGTCCCTTTTGTGATCTCTGCAGGGCTACCCACGTTCATCACCACGAAAGCTGTCGGTGGGTCCCAAAGAGGTGAGGGATGCAGTCAACGCATTCTAGTCACCTTTGTCCTTAAGCATTTTAGGCAGGATTTCTCTTTTGAGGGCTCCACAGGGAAACAGAAGAGGCAATGCTGATGACTCCCCTGTGAATAAATAACCAGATTGTAAAAGCTTTGCAAGAGCTCAGGGGGTGGGGCCCGAGTGTAGGGCAGTGTGGAGGGCAAGGCTGCAGGGAGGGGGAGGCAGCCCAGGGCCCCAGGCCCAGCTCTACTCTAGGTGTCAGTTCCAGCAACTATACATGGGAGGAGCAACTGCTACCTTGCTGACCCTGCAGGGGTGTGTAAAGATCACAAGAGGTAAGGTGGCAAAGGTGCTCAGAGAGCTAACGGCCACACAGACAAGGGCTGTTTTCATCCATGCTCTTTTAACTCTCTCTAATCCTGAAGTGGCTCCCTGGCCTGCAGCCACTATTTGGAATGCAGGCTTTGCACCATAACTAAGTAAGAAAGGTAAAGAGCAGGCCTGTTGTTGGGGCTTGGGCAAATGTTTTCTGTCTCTGAAGGAGGCCCTGGACGATCCAGCTCATACTCAGGAAGCAGCAGAGAAACATGGCCAGGAGTGGCTCTTCAAACACATCCAACAAAGACAAGTTCTGTGTCCACCCCTCTCCCAGCCATGCCAGCAGCCACTAGGCCAAGTGTCCAAAGGATGGGCCTTATAGAGACAAGCTTGCTAAGAATGGCTCTGCCTCTCACCCCCATCCCAACCCCAACATCTCCACTCTGGAAAGACATAAGGACATTTTCAGCCCTAAGCTCTTTGCAGAATAACAACATGATTTGAACACCAATGTGCAACAATACCATCCAACAGAACAGATGGGTTGTCAGATGCCAAAATCTTCCCCAAATGTGAAAACAAAGCATTTTAGTAGAACTAACCATTTTCCCCCTACATCTATCCATCACATATAAGAAATTTTAATAGGTGTTGGTCACACAAAAATATTGTGTATTTTTCTATATCCTTAAGAACTCTCGAGCACATCTTCCCTGGTGACTGCAATCAGACGAATGCGCAAAACAAGCTCTTCCTATCCAGCACCATCTCCACGGAACAGCAGCTAGACAACAGGAATAACTGTAGGCTACTTTATTTCAAGTATGTATAACAGCTACATGCTGGTGAATGTCTTCTTTATTTAAACTGCTCTGTAAATATCAGTACCAACATAAAAGAACACATGAGTCAGGAAATTGTTAAATACAGGTCATAGATACCTGCTGATTTCTCTCTTCCAGTGTAAGGAAGTGTTTTCATGCACTGAAGATGCCATCCCTGGGGACATATTTTTAAAGCCAAGTTCAAGTGCTGTTTCCTTAACCTAAGCCCAGGTGTGCCTCCTGTGTCTGTGTGTTTGTGTGTGTGTTGGGCCGGAGGGAAGGGGAGGGTAGGGATTTGCACAATGCTAGGGGCTAAAGCTCTTCTTGAGGCAGCTGTGGAATCCAGCAGGAAAACCAGGAACCCAACTTTCCAGCCAGCCTGACCCCAAAGACACGGCAAGGGGCCTTTGGAGGATTCTAGAATCTCCCTTTCAAAATATCTCTTCTGAAGGTCCAGCAGAGAACTGAGTATTCTTATTCTGACTCCTAGAGGAATGGGAAGCCCCCATGGGGCTGGGACCATGTGATGAGGAGCCCAAACCAGTGCTCACCCCAACCTGGACTGCTGGGGCTGTCTATGGCTTCTCAGCAGCTGTGTTTCAGCACCTGGCAGCACAAATGTGAGCACCTGCCATGTCTTGGCCAACATTAAAGAAAATGGCCCTCAGAAATCTATAGTCTGGAACATTCCACAGGAAAGCAACAAGGCAGTCATTGGGGGCCTTTTGCTTAAGGAGCTATTCAGCTGTTCAGACTCGAATGTACTTTTAGTCTGCCTCCAAAAGTGCTTCTCCACAAAACAGTATCAAGAAAACTCCGGAAGTGCCAGGCTGAGCCTCCTGCCCTTAGGGGATCCTCACCTCACACGGCACTGGTTGCCTAAGAAGAAAGGGGGCCACTGATCTTCACCAGTAGCAAATGGTGAACACTTTCTTCTCCAAATCACAGTCTCTGGAACCGTATGTTTTTAACTTGAAAATGTCTCTCAGTTCTGGCTTACAAAATGTTCTAGAGAAAACCTAGCAGTGATGACCTCTTTTTGCATACAGCCCAGTTAGAGAGATTGGGTTTGAGTCTGTATCACCTCCCAGCAGTGCAGACCATGACATCGGTGCGAGGCCCTGCTGCCCTTGGAGATGAGCTCTGAGGTCAGGGAGTCCCAGCAGGCCCCCTTTCCTCAGGGCTCAGGCTGCTGTCAGCAGTAGCTGCCCTCATGGGCCTTCCCCACAAGCCTGTCCATTGTCATGGACACAGCTAAAACCCAGACACCACCATGGTGATTCAACAGCATGAAGGATGTGTCCAAACCCACAAATGAACGGGACGAGCTCTTGAATCCACTTTCTTCATTTGAAAAGATTCCTTTGACTTATTCACCTGATGGAAAAGAATTGAGCATATTTTGGACTAAGAAACTTCTAGAAGCACGTAGAACAAGGAAAATAAGAAGAGCTTTGGAGTCAGCCATCCTAGACTTGAAACCCAGCTTAGCACCAATTAGCTCTGTAACTTTGGACGTTACCCCCTCTCCAAGCTCAGTTTCTTCATTGGTCAGTGAGTCTAATAATCATCCCCATGTCAAGGGCTTGGTACAATACAGTAAGCAAATAGAGACAATATGCACAAAATGCCAGTCTATGCTGGCACGTAGCAGGCCTCCGACCTCCTTACAATACTCAACAAATGAGCGTTCCTGCTGGTATTTCTGCTATCCCTCCAGTCTCTAGGACTGGTCTGGAAGCTGCCAGGCCAAGAGCCATGGAGCAAGGCAAGCTTTGTGGGAGGTGGCTCCCTTTCAAAGCAGGACCCACCACAGCATGCCAGGCCCTTCTCTGCTCTTCTCTTGGTTTGGTGATGTCTCTGCAGGTTTTTAAAAATGCTCTTTCTATTTAAGGGATGTGTTTCTGAGAAACTTTTACAAAGTCCTAGGACAATGGAACTGGGTCCTAATCCAGTGGCTCCCTGTTGGACCCAACCCTGGCCAAAGCTAGTGACAGCCTGGGCTGGTGCCACAGGGAGGGGGCAGATGCACTGAGCTTCCTGCCTCAGGTCTGGGAACAACCATTTCAGCCTGATACTGGACACGTGGGTGCTTAGAAAAGTCTCAGGACTCTTGATCATCAGGCAACCTGCCTGTGACTCTCCAGGCCACCCACTGCTCCCACTATGCCTTGCTCACCTGCCTCCTGGACAAACCTCTCCTTCTACCTTCTCCTCTCTGACTGGGATGGTATGGCCATGGCTACTGCCCGAGGAAGTCCTGTGCTTCCCGTAAGCTCCTCAAACACAGCTCTCCTGTGACAGGGAGGCCATGGCTGTGTTCCTTTTATGTAGACATTCCTGAAGACCTCGACCTTCTTTTGGTCACTCCAGCCCCCTGTGATACTGTGATATAATAGGCAATACATATCTTAGGAAATATTTATTTGATCTTCACCCCTCATTCCTGGCGCACAACTTCTAAAATGCTTGAAATTTCCTGCATGATAGGAGAGAAGCATTTTTTATTTACAATAAGCTCCTTTCAACCTTACTACAGTTTATGCTAATGAGGTGACTCTTGATGGGCTGCTAGACAGCCTCAGGATGGGGGCCGGTTGCCAGAGGAAACAACCCTGTGACTAGAGGCTTGGAACTTTCTGCCCTACTTCCTGACCTCTGGAGAGGGGAGATGGGCTGGAGACTGAGTAGCTCATCAGTGGTCAATGAGTTAATCAATTGTACCCACCTAACGAAGCCTCCATAAAAACACTAAACCATGGGTTTGGACAGTTCAAACCCAGGTTGGTGAGTTCACCCACATGCCAGGAGGGTGGTGTCCCCAACTCCACAGGGACAGGACTCCTGTGCTTGGGACCCTTCCAGACCTCACCCTTCATGCTTCTTCATCTGGCTGTTCATCTGGATCCTTTATTGTATCCTTTATAATAAACCAGTAAACTTAAGTGAAATGTTTCCCTGAGTTCTGTGTACCATTCTAGCAAATTACTGAACCTGCGGAGGGGGTCATGGAACCTCTGATGCGTAGCCAAGTTGGACGAAGTGTGAGTGACCTGGGGACCCAATACTTGCATCTGAAGTGGGGGGCTGTCTTGTGGGATTGAGCCCTTAAACTGCGGGGTCTGTGCTAACTCTGGGGAGTTAGTGTCAGAATAGAATTAAATTGTGGGCTGCCCAGCTGCTGTCTGGAGAGTTGACCAACCAGTTGTTGGTGTAGGGAAAACCCCACACATTTGGTGTCAGAAGTGCTCTGGGGGGAGAAACAGATGCTAGTAGCAGTAGCAGCCTCACCACACACAAACTGTTTATACCTCTTTTTGTCACTTAATCCACCCTGCCTTGTAATGGTCACTGATATCTATGTCCCTCCCACCCCACTGCCCGCCCCAGCTAAGCTGGGAGCTCCTAGAAGGCGGGAATGGAGTCGGACCCCTCTCTGGCCCCCAAGCCCTCTAAAGGCCTGGCACACAGGTGTTCCTGGGTAAGTGTCTGCTGCACCATATTGAACTGACTTGTTCTTATGTGACAGGGAGGGAGCATGGGGGATGGGGCAAGAGAGGCATCAGTCAGTGCACCAAGTGCCTGAAAGGCCTGTCCAAGCCGATGAACATGCATCTGCTGAGCTCAGGAGAGCACAAGCTTGGGATTTCCACATGGCTGAACCACTCTGTGGCTGGGGCTTATTTCTTTGAAGGAGAATAATCAGAAAAGACCCATCCAGCTCTTAAAAGCTGGAGGCCCTGTGAGGCTCTGCCTTCACCAGAGTCAAGCACACTTACCCCTCCCGCTGTGGGAACCCCAGCCCCTGAATCCCAACAGATGGAGGGACTCAGCTGGCAGGTCCTCCAGGGCAGGTCGATGCAGAGCAGGTGCTCAGTCAGCTTTGCTGACTGTGCTGGGCTATGGGGACAGTGATGGCCTCGCAGTGCTAGGTCTGAACTCCAACCCTGCCACTTCTTAGCTTGTGACCTTGGACAAGACTTGTCACTTGGACCCCCAGAGCCTCTACAACAGCACATCAGAAAAGAACTTTTGGTGATGATGGGAATGTTCTGTGCTGTCCAATGTGGTGCCATTAGCCATGAGTGACAACCGAGCTTGTGAAATGTGCCCAGTGTGACTGGAGAACTCAATTTTTAATTCTATTAGAATTAATTAATTAAAATTTAAATAGCCATATGTGGCTAGTGGCTACCATCCTGGACAGCACAGCTTATAGAGAGGATGACTGTGACTTCACAGGGTGGTGATAAAGATTAAAAGAGATGAAGTAGGAAGGGTCCACCGAGCCTGGCAGTACCTCTGCTGTTCCCTGACTGCCTTCTGCTGCCTCTCCTATAGACTGCTCTGTCCAGGGCCTAACTGAGCTCCAGGGATCCTAAGCCCACAGTGTAGTAAAAGATACAGGACTTTTTCCAGGACTCACTCCCAGTGGTACACAGAAAAATACAAGCTAGAGAACCTTCAAGCAACAGTAATGGCTTATGGCAGGAAGACTGTATAAGACTTTAGTGTACAAGTTTGCAGATAAAAAAGGACCAACACCACCTTAAGAAGGAACATTTAACACATACATCTTATTTTGCCTTAAAGCAAAACCATCCACTACTGTTTCAGAAGCCATAACAAGACCTAATATTTAAGGGGTTCTCTCTCCCTACCCACCCTGATATCACCACCCAAGGGGCAAAGAATACACACCTCTCCAGGGACAACCTTAGAGGAAAACCTCAGCTGTCAGCAGTCCATCTGACCCCTGCCTCCCAGCTTGGCAGACACCCAAAGAATCTAGAATGGGGTCAGCAATTACAGCACTGGGTCAGAGCCAAGCCCACTGTTTGTGTATTGTCTATGGCTGCTCTGTGCTACCACTGCAGAGTTAGTGGTTCTGACAGGGAGCATTTACCTGCAAAGCCTAAAATATCTGGTCCTTAGCAGGTGAAGTTTGCCAGCCCCTGATCTCAAGGAGCAATGCCCTGATTTCCTCTTTGGTAATGTAAGGCAAGATTACTTCATTCTCCCATGTGGGTATATAACATCACACCTACACCAGGGAGGGGTCGCATGACAAGGCTGCAAGAGCCTGCTGGATTGTCTGCAGTTGGATTGGACACTCCAGTAGGGACATCCAAGAGTAGGGAAGAGAAGGAATGGGAGATGTTACCTGGAGGCAGGACTGCCTACACATGCACATTCAGCCTTCCCATCCCTCTCGCTCCAAAATCTCTGCTCCGAAAACCTCTGCCCCTGTATTCTCCTGAAGTCTCAAATTCCATAATTTGCCTAAGGTTTAATCCCCATTTAAATGCAAACATCCTTAGAACCAGTGCCATTTTAGGTTCCAGTGCTGCCCAATGATGAGCTTATTAGGCAAGTCAGCTCTTTATACGGGAGCAAATTTGGGGGAGGGAATGTAGAGAAGGAAGCAGCTCCTAAGCAGAAGGGAAAAGACACAATTCAAAAAGGGAAGAGCTCCCAGCAGCACCTACTGCCTCTGCTCTCTTTAGGAGCACATCAGGTGGTCTCTTCTGTCTTTGTCTCCAAAAATTTCGTTTTGTGTTACATTTACGTTGACTCAAGTCCTTTTGGGACGGGGGTAAGAGGTGGGCTAAATCTCAAACAAGTATAGACACACATGAATACCAACAGGTTATGGTCCCAGAGTGGCTTACACGCTGCTTATCCATCAGTATCACCCCTGAGAATATATTCTCTTCCTAAGGTAGTAGTTGTGAGATCAACAAACGAAAAAAAAAATGGGCTTCATTTGGGCTGATCTTTTTCTACTTACTGGAACAAATATACTCTGCAAGCTTTTCTGCACTTCCACAGTTTTCTCCTTCTGCATCCAGGCCAATTTTATTCACTGGAAAACAACAAAGAAATGTATTTCTTTACATGGTTATTAAAGCCCTTTTGTTCCTGTGTTGTTTTTTAATGTGCAAATACACAGGCATATACTTTACAAATCACACAGAGAAAGTCTCTTGAAAGCCAGTGTAGGAGGATCACAAGTGTCCACTCAGACATGAAGGCCCCACCCTTCAGAGACTAGTGGCTTTGAGTAAGGCCTTAGCTAGCTCCTCTGAACCCCACTAAGCTCATCTACAAGAGGAGAAAACAGCAACCAGATGGGGCTGTATTATTAAGAATTATGTGAGATAATGAGAGAAAACTCCTTGCTATCTAGAGGGAGCTCAATAAAGGCTGTTTTCTTACATTAGTCAGGAGATGGTAAGCATTTGGGACCTACAACTTTTTACAGGAGTCTACATTGGAGAACCCTCATTCTGTTAGAGAGATGAGGCCAGCCCCCATTCCGAAAGGTGTCATGGGGTGACATGGCCAGACTGAAAGGGAAGGGAGGGGAGAAAGAGCTTCCTAATAATCTGCCAATGGGGACTCCCAGCAGTATGAATACAAGCCATTTATGGTGAGTGGCCAGTTTCGTGAGACTTCTATTCAGGAACTGAGTAAGAAGCAGATAAACCCAGGCTCTCCTGCACTTTTCCAGACAGTGAACACTTGGCCACTCTGCAGAGGTGTTGACAAAGGAAGGGTCAGCACTGCTACCTGCCCTCAAGGATGTGGAGCTCCTCTGAGAAAAGATGCTGTGGCCATTTCATTTATGAGTCACACAAGAGGCTGGCTAGTAATAAACCAGTTTCAATGTAAACACCATCAGCTTTCAATTTATGAATCATTAAAAACGTGCTGAGTCAAAGAGAAAAGAGTCATGTGCAGCTGTAAACTTTGTCCAGGAACAAAGCCCTCGCTTATGCTGCAGTGCCAACCCAAAATGGGCCTCTCTTCTGTTTGAGTTTGGAAGGACTAAATGCACGAAAGAATCTTGAAACCCTCCCCAGGAACTGAACTGAGACATAAGAACTTGCAGTGATGCTGGTACTTAATATTGAAATATATTTGCATTTTTCACTAAGTAATGAGTCAATAGGAATCACACCTAGACACTTACTCTCAAATACAGCTTTGCTGTTCACAAAGTGAGCACCTGCTCATCTGATCCTTAACACAACGCTATGAGCAAGACAAGCAGAAATTACTACTGCGTTTGAGAGAGGAGGAGACTGAGGCTCTGAGTGGGTCAGCGAGGGCAAGGACAGGGCTATGGAGCTGTATGCTCCACCCTGCAGCCCACAGAAGGCTCTCAAGAAGTGTTTGGGGAATGCATGTTTGGTTTAAGGTCTCAGCGCTTGTATGTGGCAAGGCTGGCTCTGGTCCCAGTCAGTAAGGACAAGCATTTCAACCAACACTTGGGCTCAGGCAAGCCCATCTTAAGGGCCTTCTCCAAGTAATGACTGACACTGAAGTGTGAAATTATCCACAACTGTGTTAAATAAACCAAGCCAATCACAGACAAACCTGTCACAGAGTATTTTTCACATTTGAGAGTTTAAGACATTGACTGACACAGTGGATCCAGTTTTCTGGGCTTGTGTAAATAGTGGGGTGAAATTCTCTGCTGGCTGATGTCTATATTGAAAAGGTGACACTTGGTAAATCTGAGAGGAAAATAAAATCTTTAGTGCAAAGCAAATCAGTAATAATCAGGAAACCATATTTGAAGACATTAACAAAGTTATGGATAAGATAATTTCCATAAAGTCTTTCCAGTGAAAAAAATTTATGGCTTTGAAAATGGTAAAATATCTGTGTGCTTATGCAGTGGGGCATGGCGGCTTTGGAAAAATGCAGTAATGGACTTAAACAATGACTGTACCACTTTTTAAGCATGTGAACCTGGCAAATCACATCCTTTCTCTTAGGCTCAGTTTTTATTTTATTTTAAATCAGGAAAATGTGCTTACTAAAACCTTCCTTATGAAAATGAGAAATCATATACATAAAGTGCATAGCATAGTGCCTGCTGTATAATAGCTACTCAAAAATGATAGCTGCTGTTAATTATAGTAACAGTAGATGATAATTTGTTCAAACAGTACAATTATAAAGCTCATGATGAAGTTGTCTTAAAAAGCATCTTTCTGGGGCCGAGCCCGTGGCACACTTGGTAGAGTGCTGCGCTGGGAGCGTGGCGACGCTCCCGCCGCGGGTTCGGATCCTATATAGGACTGACCGGTGCACTCACTGGCTGAGTGCCGGTCACGAAAAAACGACAAAAAAAAAAAAAAAAAATCTCAAAAAGCATCTTTCTGTGCTCTGAGTTATTCATCGCAAAACTATCCTTTTTGGGGTAATTAGTCTGGGTTTAGAAGGCTAAGCACCAGTGACCTCTCAATGGCTCCCAGGTATCAATGCTGCAATTAGATGGGGGAGGTAGGGCATTTCACTTTTGGCAGTTGAATGGAAGGCTTTCCCCCTGGGCTGGCTGAGTTGTAGGGTATCAGCCCACGAGTCAACCAACTCTGCTTCTTCAAGACAAACTGAAATCTTATTAAACTATGCATGAATTATACAGCCAAAATAAGTTTCTCAAGAGATTTTATGCAGACCAAGTGCAAAGTTACAGAGCATATGCTTTTCTCCATCTATTAATAATCAGATTGTAAGTCAAGTTGCAACATTTATGAAGAAACACAGACATCTTCTCTCACTGGACTTCCACACTGAGACCCGTTGTTGTTCACCGGACTCTATCTTCATTTCTACTTTGAGAAAAATGTCTACCTTTTCTTCCCTTTGCTTCAAATGTCCTGCTCTCCTGACTCAGACCCCAGACTCTGCGAAGCCACAGCAGCTCCTCTGCTGCAGCTTGACTCAGGGCTCCCAGGTGACGTAAAGGGGCCCCCAGTAACCCCTAGGATTCGTGCCTCAGCTGCTTGAAGTCTTGAGACATATATTTTTATCACTGTACCACCACTGTCTTTTTTCTAAGATGCATATATTGATTTCGCTAAACTCAACTGAAGGTTGTGATAGCTCCAAATGTTTATCAGCTAATGTGCAGAAGTTTGAATTAGTAGTACAAGAATCAAAAGGGGAAAATATACGAATATTTTGCATATTTGATAGTTGTTTTTTGTATGCAAGTCAGAAATTGCCTGTATTATTTTCTTTCCTCTTCTCATTTAGAAAAAAATAAATAGTAAAAGAAAGTACAAGCAAATTCACAACTTATTTTGAGGGTGATGATATGTGGGAGTGTAGGTGGTTCTCCTGGCAACCAAGCTACTGATTGCCTCTCCCTGGCTGATCCACTGAGCTTGCAGTAAGAGTTATGCTGTGCAGAAGAGCCAGGCATCATCTTTTAATTAGCCTAGCAACTCCCAACTAGTTTCTTCCCCAACCTCATTTTGTTCTCTGGAAAACGTGCTTTCAATTCTTTTTTGTTTGTTTTTGGTGGCTGACCAGTACAGTGCTTTTAATTCTTGAACTTTTTTTTTTAAAGATGACCGGTAAGGGGATCTTAACCCTTGACTTGGTGTTGTCAGCACCACACTCTCCCAAGTGAGCCACAGGCCAGCCCGAATTCTTGAACTATTTTCACTCACACTACACCTTCCCCCAATATTTTTAAATTCATTTAGACAAACTGCACCATTTTGAAACAAAGTCACAAGCTAATTTATTCATAATTGCTAAGCATTAAGTATTAAAAATATTTTAATGTTAATTTTTAATGACTTCACAATTTATGCTTTAAAAATAATATATAAATTCAAGACTATTTGGAAAAATGTAGAAAATATTAAGAAAACTAAAAAAAAAACCAACTATGATATCACTACCTGGAGATTTAGGCTTTTTTTATTGTAGTAAAAATATATCTTATGTATATATATTTTGTAGTAAAAATACATACTATGTGTATATATGTATATACACACACATGTGTATAAGTGTACATATGTATAAACATATACATGTATAAACGTATATATGTATATACATACATATGTATATGTATATAAGTATATATACAGCTATGTGCGTATATGTATATAGGTATGCAAAAAACAAAATTTACCATTTTAACCATTTCTTAAGTGTGTAATTCAGGGGCATTAAGTACATTCACAATGGAATTAGTGGGCCAAGGGGTACAAACATTTAATATTGAATACATACTGAGCAAATATTTCTCAAAAGGTGTGAAGCAATTTTTAATGCCATTTAGCAATGTTTGAATATATTTGTTTCACTGCACCCTTATCAGTAGTAGTATACATTTAACTAGTTAATTACTTTTTGCAAATTTAGTAAGCAAAAGATAATATTTTTAAGCTGAATTAAAGTGTTTTTTTTTAAAAAAGGCTAAGCCATTTTTCGGTGTTTTATTTTTACCTTAATTCCTTACCTAGAGAAGCAGTAGCATTTCCAACCACATACACTGACTTAGCATTCCATTTTTCTCTCAGAGACTTCTCCCAGACTGTAAAACATGAAATTACATGTGCGTTGCAAATACCAAAGTGGCCATTTGGACTGTTGCCCAAGGTTGCTTACTTATTCCAAGAGATGTGTGAGCAAGGCCAGCTATTAATAACCAAATGTAAAGAACAGCATCTCAAACTACAGTTCCATTTTCATATTGTTTTTATTTTGCAGGCAAATTTTAAAAAATCACTTTGGCAAATGTTTCAGTATGCCTGGCTTAAAATATTAACTCATTTCCACAGTTGGCACTAGAAGCATTTTTAATTTTTTTTTTTTTTTTTCTGGCGGCTGCCCAGTACAGGGATGGAACCCTAGACCTTGGTGTTATCAGCATCATGCTCTAATCAATTGAGCTAACATGTTTTTAATGTGTACTAGAAAATGAACATAACTTGAAGAATCACTTTGCACGGTAACATTAAAACTAAAAAAATTCAGATATTTGAAGAAAAGGTCACTGGTCATTAAAAAAAGCAACTTAAATATCTAATAAAGCAATATAATTAGTTTTATTTGGGACATAAATCTGAAAGCAGCAACAAACTGTAGTCTCAGATGAGAGTGCTCATTTATCCATTAGGTCAAAGTAGAAATAAATCTTAGTTTCAATAACAAATGTAATTTAAAATAGAACACTACCATTTTACAACCAAAAAAATCTTTAAATATGGATTAAAGAAATACAAAGAGAAAATGGATTAGGTAAATATATCATAAGGCCACTGGGCATTCAGTACATTGTTAAAAGACAAGGAAACAATAGTTCTTCCTAAATATATGAGAAAATGCTTTTCAACCTGTAAAGCACTATAAAAAGTTATAGTGTGCATTCTGGGTTTTTTTCTCTTTTTCATTATCTTCATCATCAAAGCACATAGAAAAAGAAAAATACAACTGGAGGACAAAGCACCCTGAAGCACCACTAGGAGACAGTACACACGCTTCTCTGCCTCAAGTTTCTTTCTCTCCTTTGGAAACAATAGTACCTTGGTTCTGTCCCTATACTGGCCAGTCACCGAACCCCCCCCCCCCAAAAAACAGTATTTCGGTTCTGAGTTTCTTAGGGTCCTCATCCCTAATAAAAGCACCAAGCCTTCTCTCCAACAGCAGGCAAATGCATATATGAAATCACCAAGCAGGTGATTTTTTTCAGGTTATAATAAGAGGCCAGTTAAATGTGAAGACAGATAATAATAACAACCTATTATCCCTGTCCCTGAACTCCCACTACGCTCCAGGCTTCACTTTGGGACACAGACTCTACAGCTTGAATCATAAATCTGTGATTTACAGACTTTGTGGTCTTGGAGAGTTTCATACCCTTTGTTCTTCAGTTTCCTCACCTGCCAAGTGGAAGTACTAACTACACCTACCTCACAGGATAAAACATTTAGGACAGAGTCTCTGGCACAGAGCAGGCACTCAATAAGTTCTAGCTGCCAGTAGTAGAAGTAATAATCCCATGATTCAGGTACTATTATGCCTACTTCAAAGACAAGGAAACAGGGTCAGAGAGGTGAAGGAACTCTCCAAGGTCAGAATGGCTGCATGAACACAGGCCTCCCTCACTCCAAAGTCTCTGCGGTAACCACTCTCCCTGCTCATTAGCACAACTGTAGAGCCATCGGCCTGGGTGTGAAGGCTGGCTCTGCACTGACTAGTTCTCTGACCCTGGACAACTGTTTACTCTTCCCAAGCCTCAGTGCCTCTTGGTTGTCTAGGATTAAATGAGATAACAAAATGGAGTATTTAACACAGAGCCTGATATATAATAGGCACTCCATAAATGTTTGCTAGGGAGCTATTCAGTTAAATTCATTAAAAAGGTAGTTGTTCAGTCAAAGCCTGGGGCTCTGTCAACATGCAGTGCCATTTTCATCCTGCTTTGATGGAGAGGGAAGGTGGAGAGAAGCAGGGTTGAAGAGATGACAGAGTCACTATGTGCCTGGCACGGTACTGACCAATTTCTCCTATATTGTTGGAATCCCTGTGAGGAAAGAGCTATTTATTCTATTTTCCCCTGAAGAGACTGGTGCCCAAAATATTCTGAGAGGAGATAAGAACGCCCAGCAGATGGCCATTTAAAAGACAGGAGAGAGAGTCCCCCTCAGCCACATCTGCCTGGGAGTTTATGAAGCAACTCTGTCTCATTTCCCCAGGAAGTATCTGTGAGCTGGCACTGCTAGGCATCCACATCTGTCAGAAGTGCAGCTATTTTTAGAATCCAGTATCCCAACAAAAGAAGGAGTAAATAAAAGTCCAGTGGAATTCACAGCAGACCCACTCTCACCTTCGGTTTTGTTGTTTTTCTCCAAACACAACTCCACTGCTTCCACTGCTCTGGGGCTAGTAAAAATGAGTCCCGTGTAACCTTCAGGATGAGACAGCTACAGACCAAAAAGCAATAAAGGAATTTTATATAATGGCGACGTTAAAAATCTCCCAAGGAGCTCTGACCCCAAATTCCCAATGCTCACAAAAGTAATAGGTAAACCAATTCTTTCCACCCTTCCACCCATCCACCCAAGATTTATTGAGTGCTTACTATGCACCTGGAACTACTCTAGGCCTTTTAGCACATACAGATGAATTCACTTCAAAGCATTTCCCTCAAGCTCACAGTCTAGGGGAGAGGCAGACAACTGCAACACAGGGTGACATGTGTAACTGCAGCAGAGAGGGGCAACCTGACTCAGCTTGGGGCTGGAGTGGGGTGCAGGTAGAAGGGTAGACTTGACTTACATCTGTGATAAAACTAGAATATTCCAGGGGTGATATCCATGCTGAAGCCCTGATTTTCAAGGATAATAATGGTGATACAATCTACTAAACACTTATTCTGAGACAGGTACTGGGCTGTTGTATACATCTGACTCCACTGAAGCTGTGGGCACTCAATCTTTAATCTGAGACACTTAGAAGGCTTTACTGGGCATCTCTTGCAATGCCACTCCTATACCTGGAAGCACAACTTAAGTTGTGGGCAGAAGCCCTGGGTTTGAGTCTCAGCTCTGTGTCTTACTTGCTGGAAGCCTCAGCTGAGTTGCCTAACCTGGGGCCTCAATCTCTAAAATGGGAAAATAACACCTGTCTGGCCTGCTTGGCAGAGGTTGGGGCCAAGGGGTGGGTTAAAAGAGAGGATGAATGTGGGAGGGTCTAGAACCGTTGAGAGCAATGCAGGTTTAGGGCTCTCACCATCACCTGCTCCTGGGCCCTGATCTCTTGAGTCTGGGTGGCTTTCTGGAGGAGCTGGTACAGACTCAGCCAGAGAACCCCAACAGCAGCAGTCTCCTGGAGCCAGGCAAGGTTGTGCTGCCCTTGCTTAAAGTTTAGCAGTAAAGTTATGAGGGGTTAGTAAAACAGTTCTTCTAGCTTGGACTGGCAAGGATTCTACATAAAACAAACACTAGCATGGTGTTTAGATACCACAGGCCTTACCTTCTCAGAGAAACTGGGAAGAGACAAAAACTCAAATGATAAAACAGGGATCAAAGTGGCTTCAAGTCCATGTAATCCCAATTCCTGCAAATGAAAGAATATAGTTCTGGATTGGCCAGGGCTGTCTTGATAATAAGGAAAGGGTCGTGGTATCACATTAATGATTTACTCTGTGTCAATTCCTCAGAGTTTTAGCAAACCCCTCCCCTGCCAGCTCCAGCCCCCTTGACTCCATTTGTAAGAAAGCTATTTGCTTTGCAGGACAAGGAGTCTCAGACTACTTACCCTGATATATGGATCCTGGCCACAGTCATCCTCCTTAGCATCCTTCAGCAAAAGAACTTTCATTACTGCTTGGCAGTCCTTACAGGGCTCTGTGACAGAACAGAAAACAGATCTTAAATAGATCTCAAAGACTCTTCCTAAGCAATGTTGGATGTGAACGGAGCACAAGAAGAAGGTAATCAATTGCTTGCTGAAGAGACCTATCCCTCCCACATGATGACTTAGCATTAATGGGCTTGTTCTTTCTGAAGACCTCTGACACTGATAAGGCCAAGGGAGAGCATGTTAGCAGTTGATATCATGTGGAAAGGCGGACGAAAGCCATTAGTGAAAGTCAAATGTCCTACACCAAACGTTTACAGCTCCTAGAAGAGAAGTGGTGCAAATTATGGGTTGTATCAATAACAAATAGAGAAATAGATATCTTATATTTTGAGGCGATAAATAATTATTTCCATTTCAAGATAAATAGACTAAGTATGCTCATAAACACTTTAGGAAATAACTATATGGATTCTTTCACTTCTCAAACGATGTTTTATAAATGTTGTGAAGTATCATGAGATAATAAAACAACTTGAAAATCAATTTGACAAAATGTATCAAAAGCCCATATGTTCATACCCTTTCTTCTTGTAATTTCACTTCTTTATGAGGCAATACTCATAAGTGTCTACAAAGATTAACATAAAAATGTTCATTCTGGCATTCGTCATAATTGCAAATAACTGGAAACAACTGCAAATAACACCATTATTAAATAAATCATGGTACAGTTATACAAAAGTATTAAAATATTAACACATAATTATAGAATTATTTAATCACAAAATGATGTTAAGTAAAAAAAAAAAGCAGGATTCAGAATTACATAAATACTATGGTTATATATATATACATATATGAAAGAATATACACCAGAATATTAATAGTAATTATTTCTGAGTAGTAGGTTAGGATGATTATTTCCTTCACCATTCCGCTTTTTTTTTTTTTTTTTTTTTTTCTGTTTTACAATGAACAAGAATTTCTTTCTCTTGTATTAAGGGAGAGAAAGCACATTATAATCATCCAAAAGGCCTCAAAATAAATGCTGCTGAAGAACTGGAGAATAAATCTGCTTGCGATGCATTTAACAAATAGCATTAGACCCATCAGTTAGTTAGTTAATAAATATTACGCAGGGGTTCATAAGAGTACATTGTTTGAAGCAGGGAAGTGTTAACTCGGGGAGCCATTACTTATAAGTTAGTATTGAATATATTTCTGGAATATTATAATATCCATGGAACATCTCAGGAAAATTTGGCTTAAAATGAATTGCTTTGTATCTAAGCAACCAAACCTGGGTGAACAAATAATAATTATGAAATCAAGTTATGATTACTGCTGCTGTTGAGGTGTTAGCTAGAGAGATTGGGGACTTGGGGAAATGGCAGTGTGGGTCTTATCATTTTCTCAAGTTACTCAAAATGTGTCTCACACAGAAATTAGGTGTCTGCCCTGCTGCAATGTCCACTTTTTTTGGTGTCTGGTCTGTATGGGGATCTGAACCCTTGACTTTGGTGTTATCAGCACCACACTCTTGCAATGGTTATGTATCACCTTGACTAGGCTATTGTTCCCAGTTATTTACAAACGTAAATCTAGGTGTCCCTTGTGAAGGTGTTTTGGAGACATGATGAAGTCCATCGTCAATTGGCTTTAGGTGTGGGAGATTATCCTAGATTATCTGGGTGGGACTGAATCCATCAGTCCAAAGGCCTTCATAAAAACAGAGCTGAGGCTTCCATGAGGAAAAAGAAATTCCACTGTGGACACAGTCAGCTTGTGCTGAGTTCCAGCCTGCCCTTCTAAAATGCCGGCCCACCCCCGTGTTGGCTTGCACCATGGATTCAGACTTGCCTTGCTAACCCCCACTGCTCCACAAGCCAATTCCCTGCAGCAAATCATCACTTGTTGGTTCTGTTCTGATTGAACTCTAACACACTTTCCAATTTGGGGGCACTAGGAATCTGGCATGTCACTCATAACAGGTAAAATTTGGCATTTTCTGCTAAAGCCTAAGTCCCTCTGGGGCACGCAAAGCAAGCAACTAGTGTGAGGATTAAACAGCTGAGGCAAGACGTTGTCAGAAGCCGACAATCCTGTGGCCACAGAGCTCCACGAGTCCCCTACTACATCTCTGCCATGGTTCTAGGCTCTGGGATACAGACCCCCACATTTTCAAGGGACATTTTAGTAAAACTTTCAAATACCAGCAGCCAATCTCTCACAAAAGCATTTCTGTACAGTTCTCAGGCAGTGTTGCCTAATTTGCACCTGGAATCTCCCTCAGGGAAATTAGGTCTGCATTATTTATTGGGGATGTGTGTGTGTGATTTCAGATACTAATAAGCACTGTAAGTTGATGTGGCAGAGTAATTGGGTTGCTGATAGCTCGTTACCTCTCCAGGGAGGCGTCTCTGGGGAGGTGACATTTGAGTGGAGATCTGAATGACAATAGCAGTGAGGAGAAATTTCAAGCGTCAGAAAGGGACCCAGGGCGTGCCCAGGAGAGAACAGTAAGTGTGGTCAGAGTGTAATGGACAAGGTGGACTTTAAATTTCATGAGAAAAAAGAATCCACTGAAGGGTTTAAGCTGGGAGCGACAGTGACAGGATCTCCACGTTAGAAACACCACCAGCTTCTGCGGCAAGGATGGGCAGGGATCCTGCAGGGAATGGCAGATTGGGCGAAAGACATGTGGGGTGGATCTGGGTTGCAGTGGTGCTGCTGGTTTTAGCAGTCTGGCGGGTAAGAAGTGACTGGATCAGGGATTCATACTGAGGGCAGAGTTATCAAGACCTAATGATGCAATTAAGGGTGAAATCATCTGTCCACAAACTAGTTTGAAATGGTTGGGACCAGGTGGCAAATAAGTGTCTTCTTTGAATCCCAACTGAAATTTTTTAGGTATGTCCAGTTTAATCCTAAGTCAACAAATACTTAAGAACAGTAACTGTGTGCTATGCAACAGTAACTGTGTAATATGATCCCTGTTTCATGATATTTACAGGAAGGTAAAACAGGTATTTTACAAATTAGTAAAGACAATGTTATACTGCAATAAGTCTTCTGAAAGAAGATTCAAGATGCTGTGGAAACATGACTGGCAAGTCTTATTTGGACTGGGAGGTGGGACACAGATTGTCAGTTGCCCATATATATCCACTCTTTCCTTCTTCCTCATGGAAATGGAAGCCCTCACTGTTAAGTGGGCACATGGTTGCCTAAAATAAAAATATGTAGGTAGAGGTTGCCAGATTATTAGGTTCAGGTCAACAGGAGGCAAGACAAAGTGATGTGTACAACTTGTGGGTCCTGCTCTTAGAAGGAAATGTACATCCCTCCCCTTCCCTTTTCTGCCTTCCCTTCTGGCTGCAATGTGGATGGAGCGGCAACACTTTGTACTTGCAGAGGATGATCTAGGGATGATGGAACAAGACAGAAGGAGCGTCGGGATCCCTTTGTCTGACAGAGCCATCACGCTGGCCAGAACTTGTACATCAGAGAAAAGAAGTCCTACCCTATTTTAGCCATTGTTCATTTGGATCTCTGTTAGAGTAACTGAACCTATATCCTAACTCAGAGGTAAGAAAGGATTCCTTGAGAAAGTAGACTTAAGGCTGGGTAGGAATTAGCACACTGCCGAAGCTCCAAGGTAGGTATGCCCAAGGGACAAAGAGGATATTCCAGAGCAGCTGGAGTGTACAGGGCAGAGTGGTGAGAGATGGGGCCGGCAAGACGGGAGTGGGGGTGGGGGTGGGGTGCTGGTGTCGATCACATTAGGGAGTTTGGATCTTATCTTAATACCCACAGAAAGCTTCTTGCTTATGGATTTATTTCTCCTCTCTTTTTCTCATTTCTTTTTGCCCTTTTCTCTTCCCCTTTCTCTATGGGGATAACATAAGGAAGGAAGTTTGGTGTCATGGAACAAGCACAGGACTAAGCTCCCAGGTGCCAGCTTTATTACTCATGGTGTGATCTTGCTTTCTCCTGGGTTAAATGGGAATAACCTCTTTCCCACCAAGCCATAAGGTTGGTGAGTGACTTTAAAAGGATAATAATGACAGCTAACACATTTGTTGAGCACTTACTATGTGCCAGGCACTGTTCTAAAAGCTTTATATGCATTAAATCTATGAGGTTTATGTGGAAGCTGAGGCATATAGAGTATAATACTCATTCAAAGTCTCAGAACTGCTAAGTGGCAGAGCTAGGATTCATACCCAGGCAGTCTGGCTCCAAAGTCTGTATACTTAACCCCCATGCTATATGTTGGCTCTCATATACTTTGTGTGGAGGGTTAGAAATCTTGATTCTCATTTGATTTTAGGTAAATACATGTATGGGGCAAAAGCCCTCGGCTAGGAGACACAGTCTACAGACAGAGGGCAAAAGCCCATTTAATCAATTCTAATTAAATAATGTTGATTCTCATTTGACTTTTATAATAGGGTTTTTAGTTAAATACATATATGGGGCAAAAGCCCTTTAGTAGGGGGCCACAGCCCACAGATAGCGTGGCAAAAGCCCATCTAATCAACTCTAATCACTGCTTAGGTAGGGGATTGTATACTTTAATGATGTTAGAGCTAGCAGGTGGTTGTTATACCAATCCTGTTAAGAGATTTTAAGAATTGCTGAAGGGAAAGATGTGAAAAAAACATTTGCTAGGGGTAAGCTGTTGGGGGAAACTTTAGAGATAATTGTACTTAGCTTTTATCATGGAATGTAACTTTTGCTTAAGGAGAGGTTATACTTTAGATAATGAGCCAGTCTGACCAACTTAGCTTTTCACTAATTGTACTTTGGAATGTCACATTGCTAATTTTACTGATGTTACTAGTTTCCATTATTAAGCTATATTTACCCATAGAAAACTTTTGTAACACTGCCCATGTCTTTGTGTCCTTTTCTAATGATTGGATCAACTGATTTTCCTCGTGAAACTTCCTTGTCTTTACAATAAAAAACAGAAGCTAATATTGAATGGTCGCTGCACCCAGTTTTCTCCTTCTAACAGAGGAGTGAGTTGCTGGGGTGCAGACCCTTCGGGCTTCTCAGCGCATTCATGGTGTTATGAGTAATCCTTTCTTCGTCTCTGTTACACAGTGAGAAGTGTAACACTTTGCATACAAAAATGATTGGGGAAAATAGAGGTATGAAGATATAATACATTTAAGTGATATTTAAAATATCGCTATAGCACAAACTGCTTAGTTTAATTATGTAATCTCATGAAAGCAAAATCAATTTAACCACAGCAAACAGAGAAAATATTTCTTGGGTTCTAATCTGCAGTTCTTTTAGGTAATAAAACTAATGCCAGCATGAAGCTCAGACTTCCGGATAATAATTATTAAGAGATTCCCTGAGACGTACTGCAGGGCTTGACAAAAAAAAAAGAAAAAAAAATCAAATTACCAAGGTCAAGGGTTTGGAACCCCATACCAGCTAGCCGCAAAAGAAAGAAAGAAAAAAAAAAAGATCTAATTACTATCCTTGTCCCTTCTCTGCCATCACTGAAGGTATCTCTAACATAAAATTATAAAATTAAGAGAAACCACTGCTGATGATTCTTTGCCACGTTAGAGTCCCATATTATCTGGCTGACTGAGGAAGAAATCAGTTGATAGGTGCACACGGACAGTCAGGTTAGTACATTACCACTTTGGACTTCGGGAAGAGGCCTAGTGGACTGGAAGGTGCTTGCACTAAAAAGCCAGGCCTTGTGTTCTGGTCTAGACTGCTCTTCCTTAAGCCTCAATTCCTTCATCTCTAAAATAAGCTCAGGGCCTTTCAACAGCAGGATTTTCTTAGGCACTTTCTATCCCGTAGTAGATGCTCGGTAAATATTTGTTTACAATGTAGGAAAACAACACTTTAAAATCTATCTAGCATCTTTGAAACAGGGAAAAAGATTACTTTCCCCTAAAAAAGCAGGGAACTGAGTGGATTAAGGCTATTTCACTGGTAAGAAATAACCATGCCTCAAACCCACGCTTTCTGTGTCCTGCTGCTCTGAGTGTCAGCAATAACAACAGCCACCCTTTTATTGAGCATTTGCTCTGTGTTATTCACTGGGTATATTAGTCAGGGTTCTACAGAGAAACAGAATCAACAGGATAAATCTGTATCTAGAAAGAGATTATTATAAGGTATTGGCTCAAGCAATTTTGGAGGCTGAGAAGTCCCATAATCTGCCATTTGTTAACTAGAGACCCAGAAGTAGATTCCAGTCCAAGTCTGAAGGCCTGAGAATCAGAAGCCCCATGGGAATAAGATCGATGTCCCAGCACAAGTAATCAGGCAAAGAAAGGATGAATCTTTCCTTTTTTCATCTTTTTGTTCTATTCAAGCCCTCAATAGATTAGATAATGTCCACCCACTTGGGGAGGGCAATGTACTTTTATCAGTCTATTGATTCAAATACTAATCTCTTTTGAAGAAACTTTCACAGACACACTAAGAAATAATGTTTAACCCAATATCTGGGCATCCTATGACCCAGTCAAGGTGACACATAAAATTATCACACTGGGCTAAGCATTTTACATGCAAGATCATAATCCTCATTTAAACCTGCAAAGTAAGTGGATATTACAGGAGGGGAAGCCAAGTTTCTGAGAGGTTTGAGTAACTTGCCCAAGGTCACACAGCATATTAAGTGGCAGAGATGGAATTTGGATCCAGGTCTGAAGCTCATGCTCATTTTCCTAACCACTTGTTACCACCTCTCTGCTCCTTTAAGATAAATTCTGAGCTAAAGATAGAGCCAGTGGTAAGAAATCTAGTTCATGACTGAGTTAAGTTCCCTGGGCCTGCTTGAATGAGAAAACCATAGGTGGGCCATTTATTCACATTTGCTACTCTAATTCACACTCTGACCATTGGGAACTACGCTCAACACTGGCTACTAATCTCAGGGAACAAAGTAAGGCTCTCCCACCCCGCCCTTGACTCCATCTTTTAGCAAAGCAACACGTTTATTAGGAAAAGTACAAAATTTGCAAACTACAAAAAAGCATCATAGCTCCTCAAAAAATTAAAAATAGAATTACCATATGATCCAGCAATTCCACTTTTAGGTATGTACCTCAAAGAATTGAAAGCAGGGACTTGAACTATTTGTACATCCATCTTCATAGCAGCATTATTCACAACAGCTAAAATGTGGAAGCAACTCAAGTGTCCAATGACAGATAAATGGCTAAACAAAATTCGGTATATACATACAATGGAGTATTATTCAGCCTTAACAAGGAAGGAAATCCTGACACATGCTACAACATGGATAAACCTCAAAGATACTATGTTAAGTGAAATAAGCCAGCCAAGAAAGAATACTATACAAGGCTACTTCAAAAAGTTGGTGGAAAAATAGAATTAAAAGGTAATGTAAATCTTTCCATGAACTTTTTAAAGTACACTTTTATGATTTCACTTATGTAAGGCTCCTAGAGTAGTCAAATTCATAGGAGACAGAAAGTAGAAAGGTGGTTGCCAGGGGCTGGGTGGAGGAGGGAAGGGAGAGTTACTGTTCAGTATAGAGTTTCAGTTTTGCAAGATGGAAAGAGTTCTGGAGATGGACTGCAGCCATTGTTGTACAACAATGTGAATGTCCTTAATGCTACTGAACCATACTCTTAAAATTGTAAATTTTATGTTATGTATATTTACCACAATAAAGTATAAAGAAACAGGGAAAAACTACCCATGATGTCTCATTGTAATCCTATTGCTATGTTGGCATGGTGCCTTCGAAGTCCTTTTTCTAATCTTAACCTTCTGATAGGTCTTTTTGACAGCTTCCCGTCTTGTACATTACAGGAAGATGTTTTTGCACAGCTGTGGGACCCAAAGTGGCCATTTTAAGCTACCCATCAGATGTGGAGACCTGATGTGTAAGTATATTAATATCCACACGGCCAAGGAGACAAGAGGTTCTCAGCAAAGATGCAACTCACAGAACACAATCATGGGGACTCCGAGGTACCCTGATTCTATCTCCTACCGATGAAGGATCACTGAGGTCATCGCACTTTTGTTTAAACCTTATCAGCGATGGCCACCTCACTACTGGAAACAGCTTATTCCATTTTTAGAATCAAACATATCCAACCCACTCCTCTCGTTTTAAAAGAAAAGATGGAGAACCATAGATCCTATTCTGAGAAAGCTGTCTTCTCTAATTAAGGATTTTCTTTTCGAATGATTGTCTTTACAACGGACTGCAAAATGGTAGCCTGTGGGCCGACTGGTGGATGCATTTTATTTGGCACGGGATTTAAAAGTCAAGACATTTTTCGTAAAAACTCAAACTCTAACTTTTCTTGTAATGGAAAAATCTGACAACACTGGGCTAGTATTTCCACTTGGCAGCTGAGGGGTACGCACTCCCTAGTTTGCCACAGTCCACTGTGTCCCCTCAAAACAGGCTCAGGTCTTTAATTACCCGACCGGCCCTGAAGCGTTTAAGGTTGCGACGCCTGCTTGAAAGAGCTTCCAGGTGGAGACGCGCGCTTCGGGAGCGGCAGCCGGGGCAGGATTCGGCTCAGCTTCCTCCCATCACCGACAAGCCCGAACCTCCAGCCGCGCTGGGGCGACACCGCAAGGTCAGGTCTGAGGCTGGCGTGGGGGCGTCCCCAAGGATCCGCGGACCCTGTGGCCGGGGCCAGACCAGAGCTGCGGCCGCACCAAAGGCCCCACTCTGTCGCATATCGCTAGGGACCGCAGGCGAGGCTTCGCACGTCCACGGGCCGCGACACCTACCTCGCGGGGCAGGCGAGGCGCGAATGCACTAAGAAAAGGGACCGTGCCCGGCACAGCGCACGGAGCCCGACAGTCACCCGGTCGGGGGGAGGTGTCTCGCAGTCGCAGCGAGTGGCTGCTGAGGCTCCAAGGGAATGACAACTAGGTGGGCGGCCTCTCACCACGTAGCCTGACCTGCCGCGTCGACCACCCGCGCCGGGGCCCGGAGAACCCGGCACCTCAGCCGGGACATGGTCGCGGAGACCGCGTCGCTGACGGCCGGGCGCTCGCGCATGCGCGCCGACACCCAGGAAGGCCGGGACAGTAGGGCGGTCAGGTGGGTCGAACCACTGCGAGAGGGGGGGGAAGCCTCGGAAGGAGGCGTGGAGGACGCAGAGAGGAAGAAAAGGCCAAGACAGGACCCCGAGCTGGACTTGACTCTTAGCGATTAGGGCTTTGGGATCCAGAAGGGGCACGGACGTTGACGTCGACTCAGCGCCGAGGTTCTTCGTAGTCTGCACCTCCCTCGGCTACTATGGGTTGATCCGGAAGGTCAGGCGAGCGGAAGCTGCGCAGGCGCGCTGTGGGCGGCAACATGGCGTCCAGGTCCAAGCGGCGGGCTGTGGGCGGTGGGGATCCCCGGCCGCCGGGCGTCCCGGCCCAACGCGACGAGGAAGAAGAGGACGATGAAGTCGAGGATGAGGACGAAGACGATGAAGACAGCGACGAAGAAGAGGAGGAAGACGCCGAGATCGTTGGCGAGGTGAGAAGCACACGCGGTCCCAGTTGGGTTTACAGCTGAGAAAAAGCTTTCCGTCAGCGACAGCCGTGTGAGGACGGTGTGCGCTGCCTGGTGGGCGGTGGCCTCCCTGCCCCCGAGGGTCTGTAAGCGGGAGCATCATACCGCACAGGCCACCTCTTCACTTTGGCTCCTTCCCGCGAATGCCGTCGCGTTCGACTGGCTGTTTTGCAAATTTTGGGGTTATAGAAATTAACGTTTCTTGTATTAACATGGAACGTCTACTGGACCGCCAAGGATTACAGACTTGCGTAATAACCATCACTGATGATGACTTAGGAAAACAGGCGCTTACATCTACGGTCGTGGCGATATAAATTGGTGCAGTCTCTTCGGAGGGTAATTTGACAGTATCAAAATTTTAAATGTAGACATCCCGTGATTCAGTAATTCTATTTGTAAGAATTTACCCTTCAGAAATAATAATAATAATAATAATAATAATAATAATAATAATAATAATAATAATAATAATACGTGCTGTTCCAAGCTCTGTGCATTTTGCGTTTCTCTGAAGTTAGGAATTGTCACCATTTTACAACTGAGACCGCCCAGCAAGTTAAGTGAAAACAGCGCGTGTATATAGTCTTTATGTGAAAGAAAGAAGAAGAGAAAATGCACATTTGATTATGTGTGTTGAAAACTTCTTGAAGGAATAATTTACTTTTGACCTATGGAAAGTAGAAGTGTGGGATGAGTAATAAGGTTTTTTAACTTTCTAACTTCTGCGCCCTTGTAGTTTTTACCCTTGGCATTTATGACTTTTTTGATTGAAGAAATTGTGGCTTTTAGGGTAGTTCCCTATAGTGAAACACTTAGTGGATATTTATTCTGTTGTTTATTTGAGGGAGGCTTTTATTTTCTGAGATGTTCAATAATCCACTAGTCATTGTTCTGACGTAGCACTCCATGAGAGGGGGCTGGCCGGCTAGCTCGGTTGGTTAGAGCACCATGTGATTACATCAAAGTCAAGGGTTTGGATCCCCTTACTAGTCAGCCACCAAAAAAAAAAAAAAATTAAAAAAAAAATTCTATGAGAATTATTCTAAGAATTCAAAATCTGCCTCCGATCTTTTTTGAAACAAGATGGTGTATAAGTAAATAAGGAAATGTGCACAGTTATTTAAAGTTTTAGGATTTTAAGTAATAAGAGCCTGATTTAAAGGACAAGGTGAGGCAGCTGGCTGATAGAAAATGGTTGTGAGAACTTCAAGGAGAAGTGGAGGTAGGGAAGACGAAAGGAATAGGACTGTTTAGTTACGGTTCCTCTGATCATGTGGTTGAGACTCTTGTTTGTGCTCAGTAGAACCCCTTGAAGGATAGCTTCAGCAGAAAGGGGGATTTGTGCTAAAAATACACTATCTTACAGATCTCCAAGGGCAGGAAAGCAACTAAGCCTCAGGAATAGACTGGGTCCCAGAAACTGGAATGCTATAGAGAACCCTAGAAGTCCTTCATGTTTTTCATCTTTGCTTTACTCTTCTGTGTTACATTCAAAATATTTGGTTTTCTATTTCTACGCCATAGAGAAGAAAATAAAAAATGCTGACAATTTCTGAGATTTTCATTCAAAAAAACCAAAAAAGCTAGATGCCACTATAGTCTTAATTCTAAATTCTAAATCACCAGGGGTGAGTGACAGGGCTCCATCTGCAAAGATGATTGTTCCACTGAAACCATATGGAAGGGAGCCCATGCCCATGGAAAGGAGTGTTGGACACATAATCCATTTGGTATCCATTTCAATGGTGGTGCCATTATAGCCTAGGACAGAGGTTGAAGGCTTCTATCTACATAAGGAAAAACACAAGAAGGCATTTTTTAAAGAACTTATTTTTAAGGAATAAATTCAAGACCTGAACAATAATTTGTTGTTTGGTTTAGTTTGATCCTGTTTAGAACACTTTTGCCCAACCCCCTGGGTCTTACTGCTCACATAATCTGGCTGAGTCAACTTTGGAGAGTCAGGATTTGAAGTCTGCAAGCTGAACTTAATATCCAGGCCCTGGCAAGTTTACCAGCCAGGGGAGCACTTAAATGTGCACAGTCAGGATGGCAAGACAAAAGTAGGTCTGATTTCCTGTGACGTCCTTTAGCTGAGATCCAAATTCCAAAACTTGTATAACCTTAAGTGTGTGTAAATACACTATTTCATCAGAGCCTGAGGTTCAGTGTGTCATTTATCAAGGTAAGATTTAGGGTCCTCAAGGACTGATCTTGTATAGCATTTAAAATCATATAAGGTTTTATTTTTTGCATGAAGTAATGCTTTCATTTACTTGCAGGATATATCAGCGGCATCTTCTCTTACATTCTGTTGTTGTTTTGCAGATAGATCAGGGAGCTCAGCTACACATACCTTCTTCTAGTCCCTTGCACTCACCATATATATTTATATATTTCCTCCTGCTTTTGGGCCTTAGCCTGTGCTGTTCCTTGTGCCAGGAACCCTCTACTTGTTCTCAGTTCCCAGCTCCAGTGTCACTTCTTTAAGGAAGCCTTTCCTGACTTTCTGACTTCCTGTTTTTTAGGTTGTTATAGCGCTGTGTACCTTTGTTTTATAGCAGGTATAGTTGCAACTTTACATTTATTTCTGGGAATATTTCCTTTATGTCTGTATTCCTGCCTAAACTAAGCTCCATGAGAGCAGGACCGTTCATGTCTGCTTTGTTCACCATTTCGTCTGGAGTGCCTGGCACAGTGCTTGGTACTTGGTCGTACTCAGTAAATATTTGCTAAGTGAATGAAGTGTAGCCACAAATCCATGGGCTAAGTCAGTCTCTAGGCAATTCCAGGAACTTCTGAAGTGATTTTGTTCTTTGCCCACCCTTTTTGCAGTCAGGTAAATAATTTCTCCTATGTAGCTGCTGTGACTGTTTTATCCAGACTGAACATTTTCAACATTTAAAGTAGGTCACTCTGAGTGTTTTGTTTCGCTCAGGCTTTTGTGTCACATGGGGAAATGGTATGAAGGTGCTTTGTATTCTTTACAGAATGGCAGTCTTGGCAATTTTTGTCTATTTTGAAGCCTAGACACTTAGAGTTCTTCAGATAACATTTTCCTCTTCTTGTCCTTTTTCTGGCATCTTCTGTAAATGAAATAACGGATAGAGAAAGAGCCTAAAAGAATGGAGGTGGAAGAAAAAGAAAAATCTGTAGAGTGGAAAATAATGCCTGAATCATTTTAGACAGTAATGTATGATGACCTATTTTGTGTATTGTTTACAGGAAGTGAATATTGAATTTGAAGCTTATTCCATCTCAGATAACGATTATGACGGAATTAAGAAATTACTGCAGCAGGTATTGTCTTTTACATATTACACATAAATTTGCTCTTGTAAGAATATCCAGGCCATTCAAAAACAAGCTCTCCCAAATTTCATTCTTTCACAATTCCCATTTCTATCCTTTCCACCTTGCCTGGAAGCAAGACTTTTTTCCCTTCTTTTCCAGGGCTAACCACCTCTATTCGTGTCTCTGCTCCCCGATCCCTTCCTCTGATTAATATATTTAAGTATTCTTTGTTCTAAAATACCCACCTTTTCATTTGCTAATTACTTAAGCTACTACTCTGTTTTCTGTAATTCACATCCAAACTTTAGGGGAGAGAACTCTTCTTATACACAAGTAGTAGCCATATAACGGACTGTACCATGTGGAGCTACAAAATCGATGCTTGCTGCCTCACTCACTCTTTACCCCAGATGATATGGCCTTGGCCCTATACCCTATGTAGCCTCCAGTGATCTAGTCACCAAAGTCTCTGGACTTAAGTTCATCCTCCTTCTCTCTCTTCCCCACTTTCTTCTCCCCTCCCCCATACCTCCTGTGTTACTACTGACTGCTGCTTTCCTGAAATTTCCACACCTTTAGTACCTTTGACTTTCCTGGGAATTTTTTTTTTTTTGCTCTTGGGATTGCTTTTCTAGGTCATCTTCTTGTTCAAGTCACTGAAGTTTTATTATTTTTATTTGAACATGGAATTTGAAGTTTTATTAGATATTGCACTTTAGTGGCTGGCTGGTTAGCTCAGTTGATTAGAGTGTGATGCTGATAACACCAAGGCTTGGGGTTCAATCCCTGTACCAGACAGCAAAACGAAACAAAACAAGACAAAAAAATTATAGGGGCTGGCTAGTTAGCTCAGTTGGTTAGAGCATGGTGCTGATAAGACCAAGGTCCAGGGTTCGATTCCTGAGCTGGCCAGCTGTCAAAAAGAAAAAGGAAATTATGCTTTGACCTTCATTTAAAATAATGTTTCTCCTTCTTTTAGCTTTTCCTAAAGGCTCCTGTGAACACTGCAGAACTAACAGATCTCTTAATTCAACAGAACCATATTGGGAGTGTGATTAAGGTAAGCAGGACAATTGTGTTTATTCTGATTAAATGAGTTCTTTATCCTTTTCACCTCAAATTGGAAGGAAATATTACTGGAGGAAGGGAGAGTGTTTAGACGGTCATTGCAGTAATCCAGGGTTATTAAATGCAGTTATCCAAGTAGCGGCAATGGAAGATGATAGAAGTGGACTGATTCAGAGCATATTTGGGAGATGAAATATGATGAGGCTTAGTCCGCGATTGGGTCTGAGAGTGAGAGGAAAAGGAGTCAATGATGACTTCCAAGTTTCTGGCTTGAGCAACTGGGATAGTAAAGATGGAAGCAGACGAGGTTAGGAGGACCAGCCTGAGTTTGGATTCGTACATTTTGAATTTGAGTTGCCCTTGATATGTGCAAGTGAGATACTGAGCAGCAGCTGGAGCCCTGGAGACTTGGAAGTTTTCAGCAGATAAATGGTCATTAAAGTCATAGAAGTGGTTGGAATTGCCCAGGGAGGGCAAGGGACAGACACCTGGTAATACCAACATTACCTGGATGAGTAAAATACATGGCAGAGCCAGCAAAGGAGATTGAAAGGAATGACGAGAGGTAGGAGACAAAGCAGCAGAGTGGTGTCATGCAAAGCAAGGGAGGAGAGCATTTGGAGGAGGGAATCGTCATGATTGACAGATGTTGTAGAGTCCAACAAAATGAAGGCTGGGTTGAATTCTGGCTCTGCTGCTTATTGTCTGGTGGCTCTTGCGGTTATCTGTTGCTGTATAACAAACTACCCCACAGCTTAGTGTCTTAGAAGAGCAGCAATCATTTATTTGGCTTGTGGATCTGCAGTTTGGACAGAGCTCAGTGGGGATGACTCATCTCTGCTCCTGCTCTGTGTCACATTAGCTGGGGAGGCTCAACTGGAAGCTGGAGGATTCACTTTCAAGGTGGCTTACTCGTGACTGGCAAGTTAGCGCTGGCTGGCTGTTGGGAGCCCAGCTAGGATTCTGGGCCAGGGACCTCAGTTTCTCTCCATGTGAGCCTTTCTACTCTTTGGTTGAGTTATAAGAACAAGCAGCCCAAAAGAACCAGGCAGAAGGGCATAGCATTTTATGATACAATGTCAGTTACACCATTCGTTGGATCAGCACAGACACAAAGGTCTACCCAGGTGAGGGCACACAGACCCCACCACTCAGTGGGAGGAGTGTCTAGGTCACTTCGTCAGAAGAGAATGTTGGAGAAGAGATATGGTTGGGGTCATCAGTGGAAGTTTATATTCTGCCGCGATGACCTTAATTTATTTCCGTTGCCGTCTCTGACAATGAAGATGGTACTGGTCCCTATCTTGCAGGGTGGGCAGGTGAACAACGAAATGAGTTGCTGAGTGCTTGGAACAGTGTCTGGCACATGGGAGTGCTGTCTGTGTGTAGCTCTCACTGTTCACATCTTTCTCCTATTCCTAGCACCTATTATCTCGCCTGTCGTGAAAAACAAAACAAAACTTGCCGGTCATATGAGTGAGCCATCTTGCAAGAGAATGTTAAACATCTTTAACATTTAAAACGTCTGTTAAGCATCTTTAACAGACATTTTAGTTTAATGTTCCAGTCCACCTTACCTTCAGCCACCTCACTCTGTCGTCAAAGCCAAAATTCTTGAGAAGTACTCTCATTCAGGGTCTTTACCACTTCTCCTGTTCATTCCTCAAACACCCTAGTCCTGCTTTTACACCACTAAAATTCTGACACTGAATAATAGGGTTGTCAGCATCTTTGGCACTAAATGTAAAGAAAACGAGAGAAATAAAACCCACGGTGACTTCCTCTTATTAGGCCATGATAAAAAGCAGACCACCTGCTCTTACATCAAATAAATGTGACCTCGAACTCATTAGTGTCTTACAGGACCTTATGGTGTATATGAGAAGCAGTTGTTTTTATCCTTGAAAGAGCTTATCATCTAGTGGGGGGATTCACCTTTTAAATGGATAATCACACAAATAGCTCTACAGTTATAATTACGGCTTCTTTGGCTTCTGCAGAGACACTTGAGGTGTCCCAAGGACAGAGACTTCTTGTTCCTAGGAGGACTGCCCAGAGCATTCACTGGAGCCCTTGGGATTGCTGGGGAGAGGGGAGAGTGGCAGTTGGACTCTTCTCTGTAGCAGCCAGTCCCTCGGGCCATAGAGAGAACAGGGCAGGGGAGCACAGCATGCTGCATATGTGTGAGTCAGATAGAGAAGCTGCAGACTGAGGGGCAAGGTGTTACTGAGTTCTCCCTGGCCATGATGAATTGCTCAGTACTTAGGTACTAAAAAAATTGTGTTGAATGAAGAGGCTTAGGAGAGGTAAGGGGTGGGATGGGAAGGCATGAGAGTTGTTATTTTGAAGAGTCAGGGAAATGGGTCAAGCTGAGAGAGCTCTTACTGGAGAGGCAGATGGCTGTAGATGTGATTGTGACCCCAGAGCTATGGAAATGTTGTGAGGTTGTCGTCCAGGAAAGGAACCAAACATTTAATTAAGAATTTTAACAGTCTTTATTAGCCAGCCGGCGACTGCTTCCCCTAGGTATTTTGGGAGAGCAGTGACGAGCCTTGGTCTGGTGGAGTTTATAACTGCAAAAACCACATCCTGTGTGGGTTTTTTCAGGTGCAGGAAGCAAGCTAGGTAGCTAGGTTACAGAAGCCAAAGTACACGCAGTTAAGGCAGTCAAGCATATAGTTCCTGTTTCTTATGAAAAGGTCAGCAGTTTCTCACGTGAGGGTGTTGCCTGCTTGCATCTAAGATGGAGCTCTTACCTAAGATGGTGCCTGTAATGTCAAGGTTCTGTTACAGAAAGGCCCTGAGTGGCCCTGCCTGGATGGTTGACAGGGCCCATCGCAGGGAGAGGAACACTGAGGATGTTCCAGGGGGAGGCTAATTGCTTGTGAGCTGAGTAACAGTTCTTTGGATTTCTTAGGGCTTGAAACGGAGGGTCCTCTGAAGTGCAGGGAAACTGTCAAATGTTGGTCTTGGAGGACCAAGGGTGATTTATCTGTTCTTTTCTGGACTTCTTTCCCCTTTCTCCTTGACGAGCAAACAGGCCCTTGGTCCTCTCACTGAAACTGTTAGTCTCCTCGTGAGTTTCATTCTTATTCTCTGCCTTTTTTTTTTTTTTTTTTTTCCTTTGGCAACTGGCTAGTACAGGGATTCTATCATTCTCTATCTTTGCATTATCTTGTTTTGTTGAACATAAGACTTCTCTCACCTTGGCACATGTTAGTTGCTAGGCCTTCCAGGTCTTACTGGAGCCACTCCCACCCTTTCTCCTGCCAGCAGGAAGGAACTGGTGGTTTATTACAACCAGGTTTAGCAGACATGCTTTGCTTTGCTTGTTTTGCTTTAAAGCCTGGTAACTGCTTTGGAAACTCGTTGCCTGAACTTCCTCCTCAATGATGTCATCAGCTTAGATCCCTCGTCCCTCTCAAGTGTGTCCAGTCCTTCAGTCTCTGGTCTGCTTTGATGTTCTGCCCCCTGTAGAAGCTCATACCCACTCTATTCAGTGACCAGAGGTCCTGGGGGTGTGGCTCAATGCTGTGAACATCCTGCTAAAGGCCGCAGACCATACCTAACTGAACCAGTGTGCTGAAGGGTACGGCTAGAACTACCTCCCTGCTTTGTATAAGAACAGCAGCCTCATATCATTTCATTCCTTCAGCATATATTCACCGAGTACTTACTCTGTGCCAGGCTCCGTGTGGGTGCTGGGGACGCAGTGAGAGAGGAGCAAAGGGCTTGGACAAGCAAACTGGCAATACGTGAAAGAGAAAATGTGGACTGTGCATTGAGGCCTCCAGTGGAAGGGCTGTCAAAGTAGGGCCAGGAACTCATGTTGAAGTCAACCATTTCATTCTTAATTGTTTTCTTAATTCATTTCCTTTCCAGCTCTTTTTTTCTTCTCTCCTGCTCATGTGGTAGGTATAAGTGGCACCCAAGCATTGTTCAACCTAATGGTTAAGACTGGCAAGCACTCTGGAAACATGTGAGTTTTAGGTGAAGCAGTGCAGGTCAGCAGAGCAACAAGCAAGGGCTGGCTCTAGCCAAATTATTTAGAAAACTTATCAAAATGCTTTATTTTATGAGGTTTCACCTTTTCTGGATTCACAATATATTGGGAATCTGGCAAAGGCAAATGTCTTAAGGATCTAGTATAAAGAAATTTAGAGTGGGATGAAATAGTCCAGAATATAAAAAGAGGAACAGAGTCAAGGGAGGTAAAGTGATATGAGCAAGGTCACACAGTATATAGGACATGATGCTGTTCTAAGATGACGGCATAAGACGGAGTTTTACTTTTGAAAAGTGGAAAGATAAATGTGGCCTAGATTCCAAGACTTGGTGTAATATTTCTCCTCAACCAAATATAAAATTTTAATATTTTTTCTTTTTAAAACAGCAAACAGATGTTTCAGAAGACAGTGATGATGGTGTGGATGAAGATGAGATTTTTGGTTTCATAAGCCTTTTAAATTTAACTGAAAGAAAGGTTGGTTTCACCTGGTAGCATCTGAATGGTTTTTAAGGCCAAAACCACTTTTATTTAATGCATGGTAAGAGGATCTTTTATGCCAGATAGTGGTAATTACTATAAGGATGTATGCTCTTGAGAAATCTTATTGTAATTCTTTTTCAATATGAAGGTTATGGTGTTTTGTTTTCAATAATCTGTACCCAGTTAAAGTCATTTACTGCCTGTAGTATACAGAATCATCTGGCTTTTCAGTCACTGGTGTTCTGATGCTGATATTGACATGGGAGCTGTTTGTGCTGTGTCTCTGTAGCTGTTGTCTTTGCTACTTGTGTAGTGTGACTATTCTGAGGCTTTGCTGCTTTCCAAAGTTGAGGTTACTTACTGACATTTACTTGTGTTTTGATTCATTTCTTTTTATTAACTCACTGATGAGTTCTAATAAAAAGTAAAACAGCTGCCTACCCTCCTAAGAATGAGGGGCATGCTACACTTAATCTTTAATTTTAAAATGAACTTTCCAGTTACTCCAGCTGTCTAAATGAGATGGACTAGAATTGCAATTCTAGTTGTGACTGAGTTATAACCGTCTTATCACTGACATGGGATGGTAAATTACCAGGTGTAGTTACTTCAGAGAAATACGTAAGCCATCAACACTGAAGACATACAAGATTTTAAAGGCTGTGGCAGGAAACTGCCCTTACCTGTAAGATAAGAAGTGATAGCTCTCGCTTTCAAATTTTCTCCTATAAGTGATGGCCTGTTATAAAAAGCAAGCCTTCTCTTTACTTTCTAGGGTACCCAGTGCACTGAACAAATTAAAGAGTTGATTCTGAGCTTCTGTGAGAAGAACTGTGAGAAGAGCATGGTTGAACAGCTGGACAAGCTTTTAAATGACCCCAGCAAGCCTGTGGGCCTTCTGCTAAGTGAAAGATTCATTAATGTCCCTCCGCAGATTGCTCTGCCTATGCACCAACAGCTTCAGTAAGAGACTTCGGAAAATGCCTTTGCACAGTGATTTTTTTCCAAGTAGATTCAGAAATGTGATTTAAGTGTGATATATAGATATAGAAAGAGTTCTGCCTTTGCTTTAAGCAAGTTTAGTGTGAGAGAGGAAGAAACATCTTGTGAGGTGCATACATTATTAGTAATCGACTTTTTGAAGAGTTTTGTATATTTGTGACAATAATTTTAATTGAAAAGATTTAAGTGGTATAAAAGTAGATGAATTTCATATGGACTTTTTATCCCATTTGACTGAAGTTTTCAGCTTCTTTACAGATTTCTGTACGAATAAAATGCTGAACAACTACAGCAATAACAAAAACTGAGTTAAATTCCTAAATTCCATTGGTATGTTTTATAATTAATGATCCTATAGGCCTGATAGTGTCTATGGCTTCTTAGGGTTTTTGGTGGCTGTTTTTTAATGTGGGAATTTGAATTTTACAAAAATATTCTAAATGTAAGAAGAGCTGTGAAATCTTCCAGCAAACTAAGTGAACTAAGGATTGTATTGCCTGTGCTTTGAAACAGAGGACGAAGTATAGACAGGTCCTTTACAGAACATTATTTCTCAGAGGTCATAGTACTTGTGTTGTCATTTTCCTGTAATTCATTCTGCTGTTCCCCACCCTCTTAGCTCCTACTCAGACTGTACTTCTGGTGCCCTAAGTGTTTTGGTGTTTTCTGATCAGCTGGAGCTCATGACTATTTGGTTTCATAGGACGGTGATCTGCTTTCTCCTGAGCCTCTATTAAAAGAAGGTTGAAGGGCATGGTTCTGAGTTTTTTTGTTTTTGCTTAGTGGTAGCCAGAGGCACAGGGCTATGTAGAATTTTCAGAAGGAAAAAAAAATTAAGGCTCTATTGCCATTCCATTGACTATTGCCATTCTAGAATTTAGGGTATCTATGTCTATGCGATTTCTTTCTTTTTGTTTGTTTTTTGGCGGCTGGCTGGGATGGGGGTCTGAACCCTTGTCCATGGTGTTATAACACTGTGCTCTAACCAACTGAGCTAACCAGCCAGCTGGGTCTATGCCATTTCTGCCCTGTGTCAGAAATTAGTCCTTGACTCTAGCAGTTAGAGACTGTACGAGTAGTAACATGCTTTAGTGACGTTGGTTGTGGCTGTATGCCTTTGTGTGTTTTAGTTAAATGTTCATGCTTTAAAAAATTCAGATTCTTATATATTTTTAACTTATGTACAGGCAGAGCAGAGATGTTGAGTCAATTGAGACTCATCTGTTAGTTTCTGTGTATCCACAACTCAGAGCATCATCTGAGAGACTCATCATACTATTTATTATAAAAAGTAGTGCCATATCAATGGAAAGTGTAACTGACTGCATAAATAAAAATCATTGCTTTATAAGTGTCCAGATCGAATGCCTGTTCGTTAAGCCTGTGTCACAGCAGAACCCACGGAAGATGCCTCACTTGTTTTCTCTGGGCTCTGGTTTGTTGATGGATTTCACCTGACCCAGCAGGTACCTGATCTGTGTGTATGCCTTGCAGGCAAGAACTAGCGGAGGCACATAGAACCAATAAGCCGTGTGGTAAGTGCTGCTTCTACCTTCTGATTAGTAAGACATTTGAAGAAGCAGGAAAGAACCGTTCCAAGAAGAAATGGAGCAACCAAAAGAAAGACGAATTAATGTTCGCAAATGCAGAGGAAGAATTTTTCTATGAGGTAAGGTTATACTGTTTCATCTATTTATTTAAATGTCAAGAATTTTCTTGAAAATAATCAAGGTTTATTATTCTCCCATTTTATGTCAAAGTCCTTTGAGTGTGGCCACTCTATTTTTCTGTGTCCCCAGTAACTGGTAGCTAACATAGTTCCTGGCACATGAAAAGGACAGTCGCCAGCCTTCCCACCCCTACTGTTGGTGATAAGTGTGGCGGGGAGGAGAAAAGCGATTAGCCTGCTAAGAATGATTAGACATTTATAATATGCTTACTGTGAGATCTTTAATTCTAAAACCACACCGTGAGGTAGGCAGCAGCCTGGGTTTACACATGTGGACATTGAGTTCGAGGGAGATTAGGGAAATTACCTGAGCTCACACAGCTGGTTGGGGTGGAACTGGGGTACCCTGCTGCTGTGCCCTTAGTCGTGGATGTTATCCCACTGGTGGGGTCTCTAGCATTTTTTTCCTATAAAGGTAGCTTGTACCGTGATGGACAACGAGATATCAGAGAATATTCTTTCTCACAGTCTTCATCTCAAAACGTTGAAATAAATCTCTGAGGGGGAATATATTTTCCTGAATTGGATGATATCACTTACTACTTTAAAGAACTCCACTGAATACTGAAGCACTACAAATTCAGCTCTACTCTTGTGTTCCAGGAAGTAAACAGTATAAATAATTTTTAAAAAATTTATGCGCCTCTTGATCTTACTCATGTGAAATCTAAAAAGGTTGATCTCACAAAAGTAGATGGTAGAATAGTGGTTACCAGAGGCTGGGGAGGGAGTAGAGGGAGCGGGGTGGGTTGGGAGTTGGACGAAGGGTTCAATGTTGTAATTAGATAGGAAGGATAAGTTCTGGTGTCCTATTACATAATAGGGTGACTGTAGCTAATAACAATGTATTGTATGTATGTCAACATAGCTAGAAAAGAGGATCTTTAGAGTTATCATCACAAAGAAATGATAAAGGTTTGAGGTAATGGATATGCTAAATATACTGATTTGATCATTATACAATGTGTACATCTATTGAAACATCACACCATACTATAAATATGTGGAATTAATATGTGTTAATTTTAAACAAACAAAATTTATGGCTCAGCACTTCCGGTAGACCATTTCAGGGAAGTGTGTGTGGGGTGTTTTAAGATGGCCTGACTGTGCAAACTACTGTGTGTTCACATAACGGCCCCATGCTAAGGAAGCAGCAAAGAGAGACACAAGATCAGCATTTGAAGGCTGATTCTTCTCGTTAATTGTCAAATGTTAACAAGTCTTAATTTCACTTGTGTGTTACAAGATTATTTTGAGAATCAAATGAGATCATGAATGTGAGTGACTTTGGAATGATAAGCAGTATATGAATGGGCAGAAGTACTGATATCATGGAGCTGCTTGTTCACCTCTTAGAAACGGTAGACTTCTATCCATGTTCCTCGTGTGGGTTTAACACCTATTTGGTGAGCATGCTGTTAACTTCTGCCTGAACGTCCTATTTGAGCTTATTTTATTCTGAGTTTTGCTTCCTTTAGCTGTCATTCTTATTTAACATATGCCAAATACAGTATTCTTTGTTGTATATTAAATGAGTTTTGCCTTTGGGTTATCCAAATTTTTAATTCATGGTTACTTATTTGGTTTAGAAAGCAATCCTGAAGTTCAGCTACTCGGTACAAGAGGAGAGTGACACTTGTCTGGGAGGCAGATGGTCTTTTGATGATGTGCCGATGAAGCCCTTGCGAACTGTGATGTTAATTCCAGGCGACAAGATGAATGAAATCATGGATAAACTGAAAGAACATCTATCTATTTAGCCCATTTCCCACGGACCGTGATGGGCTTGTTTTTTTAAAATTACCAGAAAACTCAGTGGAGATTTACTGAAAAACTCATGACTTTATTCAGATTGAGTCTTCTACAAAAAGTAGGGTTCTGTCCTGTGTGTCTATGATACATTTACAAAATATCTTTTTAAAAAAATTTTGGTCAAATTATGAATGGTTGATTAAAAACTTTTCCAATAAGAAGAAAAACATGGAGTAGTAATTTAAAGGACTCAGTAAAAACCTCTATTTTTTTATTTTAAAATAACATACAAAGCGTTATTTTTCAAGACTATGCTGTGGGGTGTGATATCCATCGACGTGTTAAATATTTGCAAATCACTCCAGCGTGCCAACTGTCAGGGTTAATTCTGGGACACTTATTGCATCTTGTGTCTGGTGAGGTCACTGTATTGTGCATCTCTGTTCGGTAGTTTCAGGGCACTTATCACACATTTTCTGTTCCTTTTTCATTGTTGAAATAGGAGATAGGTGATCCATTACATGCTGTAGAATATCCTTACTTTCACTAGGAGGCAGATTACTGAAATAGTATTGTGGTGCCAGTTGCACAAATCTGTTTGTTTAAAACAAAAAAATTAAATTTGGGGATGGGTGGTGATAGATACTAAACATTATGTCTGGGCACTTCTCAGCCCTGAAGGATCTACCTGTGGAAATGGTATTTAATGTGAACTCCTCAGTATCTCAGTCTGCCTTTGTAGAATACTTTCTGGTTTTCACGTAACCAATCCAATTGCATATCTAGAATAAGTTGGCTTCTCTAGTGTTAACGCCATGCAGTGGAAGTGCTGCCCACCACTAACCATTGGTGGAAATAGTACTTCCCCTAGGCCCATCACTATATGAGAGGGATCAGACTGTATGCTTGGGAGAGTCTTGGTTGGTAACAGAGTGGGTGTCTTTGCTGCTTTCTCATCTTCACTAGTACCACTCCACATCTAGCACTGAAGCCCGACACCTATGAATTACTCTTGGTTGCTGCCTTGACTGGTCACTTTGCCCATGTAGTATTGGCACATTCAAAATGGATCCAGAATCTGCAAGAGACACTAGTCTCCCTTCTCACCATTGCCCCTCTTATCTGTTCTCCACTTAGCAGTCAGTCACTGTGATCTTTCAAAGTATATAGAGGAGTTGTTACTCTTGCTGAAGTCTCCAATTGCTACGTACCACACTTAGGATAAAATCACAACTTTGCGTGGCCCACAAAGCCTCACTTGCTCTGCTACCTGCCGTCTCTTCAACCTTCCCTCCCCTCCTTCCCCTTCTCCCCACTAGCTCGTCTGCTCCTGAAATGGCTAAGCTCTTTCCTCCTCAAAGTCAGTGCACCTGCAAGACAGTGCATTTCTCTGTAGCATTTTGTTCCTCTTAAAGATTCATCATGTTTTGTTTTGTATTTCTACATTGTCTTCTCTTTTTATGCCGTAATCGCCTCAAAGGCAGGAACACGTCTTAGGTATCATCCATGGAAACCTGCCCTTATTAGGTACTCTTAACATAAATTAAGCTTAGTATCAGTATAAACATAACTAAAGACAGAATAAAAACCAAACTTGTCATTTACTCCTACAAGTGTGAATTCAAAAGAAACCCCTTTCTTCTCCATTACACTTACAGTTCAGGAGAGATTTCTGAGGTAATCCTGATGTAGTTGTTCTCAGATATGCTGAATTTATGGAAGAGGACCCACTCTGGCATCTTCTTGGTGAGAGAGTAACTAGACAGGGGATGCAGCTGAGCAACTTGCTTATGTGTTAGCATTAAGTAGTTACCGGATCCATCAACATCCCTGGCAATCTAAAAGGCAGAGTTTTAAAGAAAAAGGTTTTTGCATTAATATGGAGATAAATACACAGAAATGCTTGTTGAAAAACTCCACAGTATTTCATACAGAATAATAAAACTAAAATTTGCCACCCATGTTTCCTATTTTCAGATGTAGGAAATAAGCCATAAACATGCTTTGCCCAAAACTTTGAGACCGTGATGATGTTAATTAACTTCAGCAATCTCAGGGCAGTATGCTGAAAGAGTGCAGCTGTACAGTTAATGTTGTAGTTATGAACTAAAACTTAGCGTGTTACCTGCTGTACTACATATACTCAAATGTCAAGTGCTTTACACTTGATGTTTTAGTTCATTTAATCCTCACAATAATCCTGTGTGATTTATGTACCTTACTTTTTCCTTACAGATGAGGAAATCCATGCTGAGATGTCATTTTTCTCCATTAAGATTGCTTTAGGGTTTGTTATGTGGAAACACCACTATATTTCTCATACTGTGATGTGAAGTATATACCTACTTCTGTAGTGTGTGTTAATTTAAAGGAGCTATGTTAGCCTTCACTATGGGAAATAAATAAATGAGACATTTATTTGTCTGGCCATTCGTATCATCAGTTAAATTGAACTAGTTCACAAACAGGCAAGATGAGAGATGCTCAGCTTCCCTTCTGTAATGAAAATATCTTTTTGTCCTTTTGGACAAAGTTGACATAGTCTGGCGTGGCCGTTTTTTCCCTTGAGGGGATGTATATTTAAACACCAAATCTTATGGAATTTTATATATGGATTTTTAGTTTTATTTAAAGTTATCGTCAATAAAATCATCATCCTAGGTGAGAGGTTGCCAGCAGAATGTCCTGAATATGTGAAGTGCAGTGCAGCCCATGACGAGGCAACCCTGCCCCTTCTCACCTGCATGAAGTAACCAGACAGAAGAGCTTTCTTTATGTTCAGAGTGTTTTCCTTGGAGCCAAAAGCAGGCTCTGCATAGGGAAGCTCAATTCGCTTGATAATTTCTAAGAGTTCAGCTCGGATAACATCTGCCATCCTGAGAGCAGAACAGCTGAGGAAGTAATCATGACACCACTTTTCAACACCGTCTAGCGGGGAAACAGGAACACAAGGCTATTTAGAAATTATTTGTCAAAATTGCAGCTAGATAGGAAAAATACGTTCTAGTGGTGTACAGGAGTGCTAGGCATCTAAAACTATTGTACATTCTCAAATGGCTAGGAGAGGAGCTCAGATGTTATCACAAAACCATCAATTTTTGCAATGATGAATTTGCTAACTACCCTGATTTGATCATTAGATGTGGTATACATGTATTTAAATATAAGTCTATACCCCATAAATATGTGTAATCAATACATTTCAATACAAAAATAAATTCCTAAAAATAAAAAAATACAGGAACAAATAATACTTTTAGTATAAGTATGTCCTGTGCGATATTTTTACATTAAAAAGGTATTCATTGTTTATCCAAAATTCAAATTAAAAAAAAAAATTTGTCATAATCTCCAAAGAACCCAGGCCAGGAAGATGCTATCTTTAAGTCCTTGTACTCTCCCGAAAAAGAATTCACACAGGTGAGTAGAAGGAAGGCAGCAAAGACAAGCATCTGACTGGCTGTCTGTGACAATGCCAGGAAGGGAGATGGGGCCACTGGCAACACCTACACTAGCTGCTGAGGTTCCGTGATCCTAGTGAACCATGGATCGGTGTGTTCCTGATGCTGATCAAAAGTGTATTTCCAGGGCCGGCCCGTGGCTCACTTGGGAGAGTGTTGTGCTGATAACACCAAATCAAGGGTTAAGATCCCCTTACTGGTCATCTTCTAAAAAAAAAAAAAAAAAAGTGTATTTCCCTTCATCTGTGGCTCATAAGGGGCAGAGAAGATTGCATTAAGATCTACATTTTTGTCTCGTGTGTATACAGCAAGGAAGTACATGGCCACAACATTAAACCAAAGTAGGAAGGAAAAAGCCTACAGTATAAATTCCTCTGATTAATGAAAATATCTCATATTTTACTTAACTGTAAGAAAAAGATTACTACTTGGCTGACTTGGGAATTAATTATGTTATAGTTAAGCTCATCTATCTACACTAGCTGCAACTTTCATATTAGAATTCAGCCACCTGGTTCAGTTTGAAGTTATTCTTTCTTGCCACCTGTAATTATTTAAGATGGAACTGGAGTTTTGCCTTGATCTGGGAATGGACAGAGCCTTGGCAAAATGGGCAGAAAACCCTTGTTTACCCTGTCCTGTCTGTCCACTCAGGCCTGCTCAGAGCAACAAAAGCATGTACTTCATCAGTCAGTGTCACCCATTCCATCCTACTTGCTCTCAAAAGCCACCACCAAATTCCCTATGTACTTTCTGGCTCCACTGACAACTTTTTCATCTCACCTTTGAAACACGAACTTCCTGCTTGCCATATGATTCTATTGCCTTTCAAATTGCTTTCATATTTTTTACCCCATCTTTTGGAGCAAAGGAGAAAACAAGGGTAAGAAATATCTTCTTTTAGGTAGAGAACTCCTCAGTGGCTGCCCGTGTTTGGCAGCTCCAGCCCTCTCTGCCCCTTAACCATTCAAATAGGAGCTTCCATTTCACTTAGCACCCTCTGTGACACTTAATTACCCACTGTCATTCAGGCACACACAGGACTTCTGCCTGTGTGCTTCTGCACATGCTACTGTGCTCTTCCGGACACCCTCTGTGCTCCTCTGCCAAGCTCCAGGCAGGTCCCCTCCAGCCTCTCCTCAGCAAAGCAGCCTATCCTTGACTATTACCTGGAGCAGGGGTTTTGTTTTCCAGTGCTCTATACCTCCTCTTTCCACGTGTACAATGAATGAGCTACGATATGAAAAGCACACAGCTCAGCTCCCACACAGTGGGCACTTGCAGATGTCTGTTCCTTGTTGTCCTCCCCAGACCCAAGTTGTGCAAGTCTCTGTGTTTGCCGTCACCATGCCCCAAGCAGTTCACTCTGAAGGCTGGCTGAGTGAAATGCAGAGATACAGGCATGCCATGGCAGTACACCAGAGCTCTGTGGGAGCAGGAGGAGGACGAGCCTGTGGGTACATTTAGGGCCTCAAGTGCCATTCCATTCAAGTGGCCAACGGGGCGAGAGAAGAAGGGCATTTGACTCATAAGAACATGGCATTATTTGGGGAAAAGAAGTTGGAATTAGTAAGTAATTTCTGAGAATCACAAACATTTACTTACGCTCACTGGTAGAATTCAGAGTTGTGTCTTGGTAGGCCTTGTAAATGTTGATAAGGGTAAAGTGATCGCCTTCAGGATGTAAAAATGTCTTCCAACAAGTCAAGGCAGCCTCTTCAGCTCCATGTGGCAGATATGAAAAGCAATTAGGAGCTTTAAAACACAAACGGTCACGTTGTCAGCAATAAAGAAGACATTCATCTTAGCACAACATGCAGAGGGGAGGGGACACTCTTGCTTGTGACTCCTGTCTTGGTTCGCTGAATAAATATGTTATTCTTGTTACTTAGAAAGAAATTTAAAGTGAATCATCCTAATTCTTTCTCTCCTTTTGTGTGTGTGTGTTTGCTTTCTAAGGTCTGCTTAACACAGTTAATACCCAGCTTGTATTCCAGGGGGAGCAGGGAGGACCTGAAGGGCTCAGAGGCCCAGACCCTTCCAGACACAGGAAGAAGATTAAGAACTGCAGCACAGTACTGGTCTGCTCCGCTGGCAAAAGAATGATAAAACATATAAGCCAGGATGAATGAAGCTGGTAAAAAATGAAAAACATGCACACATAATTATTGGGGAATACTCTAGTGACACTTTTCACGATCTGCACTGATTACTTCTGCAAAAGCAAACTTGGTATGTTTTCACATGTCTGAGTAAGAAATTCACTGGATTTTGATTTAGATTTTTTTCACATTAAGACGATTGTTACAATTTCTCCTTTTTAATCTATTAAAATACTTCACTACAATTTCAAAAGGTTAAATGAATTGATCACTGTGTCTGCAATGTACGCCTCAAAATATAGTTTCAAATGGATCTCATTTAAATCTATACCTGGTGCAGATTCACAATACAAAAGAATAGTCACTAGGGAATACCTGTTACCATGGCAGCAATTGTTAGCATTTCATCTACACAATCAAATTCACAGGATGCTAAGATAGACTTTGAGAGCTGTGGATCAAGAGGAAATTCTGACATGATGATCCCAAATTCAGAAAGATTTCCATCATTGTCCAGTGCTGCCAAATAATCTAAGTCTTCCAAAGCCTGCATCAAACTTTCTGGTGCTAGAAAAGGAAAAAAAAAAAAATCAGAAAGTCTCATATAGGTGAGATGTAGTAACAGGTACTGGATTTTCTCTCCTGTAAGAAACAGGCAAACAATGGATAAAATATGTGAGACAACAGTTTGCAAGACACCAAACATCAGGCAATGAAGGACAGTGATTCCTGATGGGGAAACACTGAGGTGAGCCCTGTGGTTGTCCAGGTAATGCCTTGAAAGAGCTTCCAGGCTGCAGTGTAGGGAGGGGAACCCAGGTGGAGCCTGCATCATGCAGATGGTGCCAAGGATCCAGGGAGACTAAGGTGGCCAGAGCTCGCAGGTCAGAATACGTGAGAGAGCTACAGACAGAACTGTGGGATCTGAGACAGTCCCCACTTGATGAGGCAGCAGAGCACCAGCCAGCTCATGTGTACAGAACTACCCAGGCCAGAGAAAGAGCTGTGTGAGAGGACTGGAAGGAACAATGCCTGGTGCTCGCAGGATCTAGGAAGGGCCTGTTCCCACCAGCCAGACTGGAAAACCTCATGGTTCAGTGCACTGGCTGGGAAACACAGAAGGGAATAACTACCCCTAGATGAGCACTGCTCCAGTGTCACCTGACAAATCTACAAAGCAAGCCCTGAAAGGACCACACTGCATCCCAGGACAAAGCTCAAGAATATGTATAGAAAAACAAAAATAGTGCCCAACAAGGTAAAATATACACTCTCCAGCGTCCAATAAAATATCATTGAGGCACAAAAAGCAGGAAAATACACTGCATAATAAAGAGAAAAATTAATCAAAACTGACCTGGAACTCAGATGACAGAAATAATAACCAGGATGTTAAAAGAGGTATTTGTCAGTGCAAATAAAGACAGCAGGCTGACTTTCTCCATCCTTTTATTTCTTTTAAGTTTATATAACATCAATAATGGTGTTTATTATATGTGCTTAATCTCTACCAAAAAAATCTGTTTATTCAAAGTAATCCACTTATTCTCTTTGCCTTTGCAGAATAAGGTTATATTAAAGTAAATACTTGTGTTTTTTCACTTTTCTGGTACATGGTATAGCAATAAAGGCCACACAAAGAAGTACATCACATAGTATAAAGCTGCTGTATTGTTCTATCCAGAAATCAAAGGATTTATGAGAGCTACTTGATTGTTCTCAGTGACTCAATTCCAATATGTGCAAGGTGAGGAGTAGATGAAGACTGTGGGGACCTAAGAAGCTAAACTGTTTGCATCTGGGAGTTTAAAGTAACAAACAGAAATTTACTTATTTGTTGTTCTAACTTTGATTATTAAGCTATTCGTCACAATTTCAGGCAAACTGAGTAACTCAAAAGCCCAGTCACAAACTCAGATTTGATCAAATTCCCATTCCTGTCAGGCCAACAGGAAAGCATTAGGAGAAACCACCACTGTGGTCTGAGAAATGACTCTCTCAGGCTGTGCTGCAGCTCACTGCATCTCCAGTCCTTCTGCTGGAGGGGAGCAGAGCAAGTGACAGATATGATTTCAACCTCTGAGACATCCTCTGCAAGCAAAGATCAGTTACTGGGAAAAGCAATTGTCAGGGATTGAGGAAGCAGTAAGAAACTGCCCAAGGGAAATCTTCAGAGAACCCAGACATGTGCTGGGAGAGTGAAACAGCTTTAAACCCCACCTGAGAGAAAATACATTGAATTTCCCTATTATTTCTGATTTTTCCCATGCAGATTTAAAACTAAGCAGATGATCATGGCTTTTCAGGGACATTCTTTTCCAGGTTCTTGATCCCTCTGTCTTGCGTGGGTGATAGCTTGAAATACTGGTGTCCTACTTGTTCATTCTTGGGGACCCTTGGACTAACCATAACGGCAAAGATGAGACCTTAAGAAATCAAAGTTCTGGGAAGGAAACAGATGGGCTATTTAGAAAAAAAAGTTTGAGAGTTCCTTCAGTGAGCCATGAAATAGAAAGTCATAGCTGATCTGCTGGAGAAGGTGCGAGAAGCAGCAACAGAATCAAGCATCTTAGAATAAACGGAGCAAGAGGGGTTGGGAAGTACAAACTTAATTACTGAAAACTTTTTAGAAACCAGTTTCTATAAATCAGCAAAGCTTTTGCATTATAAGTTACAGGATCACTGGCAATTGTCCCTATAAGCATCTGGCTTGACAGCCAGGCTCTGTCCCCAAGGGGCACCTACTACTCATTTTTATGTCCTGGAGTTGAGTTGGCTGCACACAGAGTTAGTAACAGATTCAGCTGCTGGTCCTAACACCAGAAAAACAGAAGATGTTCTTGGGGTTCTATATATTAGAAAGAACAAGTTAACGAATGCAGATTACACAGGTGAAGGGATATTAATAAATAACTGAATAGGATTTGCTAATATTACATTCTACAGTTTATCTCCCCAATGTGGCCCATAAAATTGTCATAGCTAAAAAGCAGAAGGGTTTATTTAGATGAGGGTTCCTTATGGCGGTGCTATTTAAGTGTAATCCATGGTAAATAATGCTAACAAAAGGAATATAAATGTTTTAGTATGAGGCCTTTTCTTCACAGCAGTGCAAAATCAGACTGCTTTATTCTGAAGGCAATTTCAAGAAGAATTAAACATTTTTATTAAGCTTTCTTGCCAACAGCAGCCGAACTCCCTTTACAATAGCTCACTGCAGATTACCCCCCACCCCCACCCCTCACTGCCATCACTCAAAATAATTTGAAGGGCTATCATCACAGTATTTCTTCATGGTTCTGTATGTCCTTTCTCCATGGAATCCATAATGACAACATGTATCCACATTGTCCTTCCAGGGCATCAGCAGAAAGGCTGGTTACAGAGGTTGTTAGCTTGTAACAAGGCCCAAGTCCCCCAGCAGAAGAGGGGCTGATGCAGTGCCAACTCTGAGCAAGAGTACAAGGCAAATGAGGAGTCAGCCAAAGGCTCTGCTGGCATGTTTCCTATGTTCTTAAAATGTATGCCAAAATTTGAGATGTAAAATGGTAGAAATCTTAGGTTGGCCCCCTCCCTCCCCTTTACAGGGAAGTCTGCTACTCAGGTGCTCAGCAGATTTCCTCCTCCCGGGTCTCCTTTGCTTAACAAAATCCTACTTTCTGCCTCACTTGCCAAAACAACAGAGAAACGCTGAATTTCCTCAAAGGTAGCTGATATTATACAAATTTAGGCAAATATATTTCCATGTACTTCCCCGCAGGTAAGTTTTAGTCTACAGTTATTCCTAGGAACATACTCAGCGGAGCGTCGTGCCTTCTCTTGTCTGGAGTGGAACAGACAGGGAGTCTCTTGTAAGCAATCCCCAAGGCCAAGCAATCCCTCTTCTGCCACACTTCTTAACCCCCTTTCTTACCAATAAGGCCATAGGATTAAGGCTGAATCTGAGTCATTAGAGTTGGAAAGAATTTTAGATATAGAGCAGAATCCAATGGTAAACTGAAGAGAGACATTTTCAACTCCCTGCCCACTGGCAGAAGCCAAGATTATTTTGTGTCCAGCCCAGCCCTGGTCAGGGCTCTCAGGTAATGGCAGTGTTCCCACGGCCCTCCTAGCACCCCTGAGTTTCACTGTGCCTGAGACCTCTCATGTGCCAGCTCTGCTCCTTCCCATAACATGGAAGGAAACAAGCAGACCACCGACAGCCCTAGGTACCTCCTGAACCTTTCTTCTCTCCCAACAAGTCACATTGCTCCCACCCAGCCCAGGCCTCAGAAAGGACTAAGCAGGGAAGAAAGAGGCCGAGTTTCTGTCCCATGAGTGGCTGTCTTTGTTTATGTCCTCCCAGGGAAGACCACGGGACTTCTGCAGGGCACACATCTAGATGGTGTTCCTGCAGAACAAAGGCACTGTGAAAGTTCTGCCACTTCACAAATTACAAACGGTCCCCACCCCCAGCAATTGCTCTGACAGTCAAGAAGCCTGGCCCCAGGTTCTTGCAGTGGTGACTAGCTGCTGGCTCTCCTCACTGCCATGCTACTACAGAGAACCATCTTTAGGCAAGATTTACTTTAGACAAGTAGTAATTAGTTGGGATGGAATTGGCAATACCAGAACAACCTGGAAAATCAGGAAAAAGAAAAAAATTATGGGCTTTAAAATAGCCACACATGAATGGTTTTAATATAAGTAGGTAAAGGATTTTGTTTGCTATTTGTTCCTTAAAAGGGTAAGGCTCAAGTCATTGACTTGCTCTTGGTCCATTTATGAGTATCTGTGCAATTGGCACTTGCAAGGCCCCGGGGCAGGTACACACAGGGGACAGGCCTAACCTTGGCCCTTCCGGAGTGGAAAGTCTCATGAAGGAGATGCACATATAAACTAATAAGCATGCCATCCTGGAATTGCAGGTTTTCCCCCTAACTGTCCCCTCTTCTGGGAACTGTACCTCCACTCTACTTCCTATACTTGATGGAGCATGGCTTTGTACCATGTGACTACCCCCACCACCACCAAACCACCAACCCCCCAGTCACAGGTGACTGGTCAGAATGGGCACCTTCTCTGATTGAACCAGTGACTCCCTTCCTTGGAAGTTGTAGACTTTGGATCAAGAGAAACTGGGGAGTTTCAGGGGGCTGTGTAGTACATCACGAAGCTTAGGGCAGAGAGCAGCTAAGTCCTGCCACATGGATTGGAAAGGGGGAGGGAGGCCAAGAGATACAGAGACAAGAAACTGAGTGCCAATGCTGTTCAAGTCTCTGTTTTTAGATGTTCCTAAGGTACAACCACACTCTTGTCTTGGATTTCATAAGATATGCCAATTTCGTTATCAAAATTCATTTTTTGCTCATGCTAGTTTGAGTTGGATTACTGGCGCTTGCATCTGGAAGAATTCTAACATATATACTACAACAGAATACATGTGTAACAAAGAGTGTATCCAAAGTGCCACTGGAACTTAGAAAGGGTAAGGACAAGGTTGGCCTAGGGAAGAACAAAAATAGCTCTGCTCACATAGCACTATGTGCCAGGAACTTGTATTAATTATATACATATTGACATATATAGACAGATGTAGAGAAAGAAAGTAATTGCTTGGGAGGTCTAAAGGAGCGAATGAAGTTTCTGTTATTTTACGACTGGGATTTGGACACTGTGTATCTTGAAGGAAGAAGTCCACAGAGGGGAGAAGCTGAAGAATCAAGACATGATGCTCGTTTTGATGGTGTAGACTCTAAAAAGTCTTGGGACTTTTGGGAATAGGACTGAGAGTTTGGCTCTGAAGAGGACAGGGAGGAAAGGCTTCTGTTCCACTTAATTTCACAAGGACATGCTCACAAAATCTGACATTTGCCTAACTCCTACACCTTTACACTATACATAACACTTCTGCTTGAATATCTCATTTGTACCTCTTAATAACCCCATGATATAAGAGAGCAAACACTAACTTTACAGATGGAAGAAAGAAAGTGACTTGCCAAAGCCACGTGGGCAACCAGCTGTTTCCTCACATGTCAAATGAAGATTTGCACTCAGGCCTTTTGCCTTTAGCATTGAACTTGGAACCCGCATGCTGTGCCAGCCCACCTAACACTGGACTCCAAGTCCAGTGCTCTTGCTCTTGTCTACCAGGGCTTTCCCGAGGCTCCAGCCTGTTTCAGAGGCAATTTGGTGTCTCCTAATACCTGTGGGTCATTATCTATTTTTTCCACCCATTAAAATTGCCTTTTGCAGGATCTTTTGCAGCTCAGGGCCTCCTAACCTGTGTGTCAGAGCCACTCTGAAGATGACAGTTCAAGTGTGAGGGCACTTCAAAAAGAGCATGGAAAGACTCATCTTTCAACTCTATTTTTCCATGAACATTTTGAAGCACCTTCACACTTACTATATGCCAGGCACTTTTCTAAGGGGCCTGGATATATTAACTAATTTATCCTAACAACCTGATGAACCAAATACTTCGTCCTCATGTTCAGATGAAGAAACTGAGACACTGAGAAAGCTAAGTAATTTGCCGAATAATACATAGCTAATGAGTGCCAGGGCCAGGCTTGGATCCTTGGAAATCTGGTTCAAGACCCGAGCGTCCTAGTGTAGTCCCCTAAATATAGGCAGCCATCTGTCCCAGTTTGCCCAGGATGGCACCTGTCTCCAGCTCTTGTCCCAGCTTAAGCATAAACAACATCCCCTTTCACTCAAAAACACACGGGTTTAAACCAACCACATGATCACCAGACCCATGAAAAGCCTAACTGGTATCAATTGTTAAAAGGACCTCCATTCTGTGCCTTTTGAAATCTCTCCCAGATTTTTTCACTTTCTGTAAAATTACTTACTTTATTGCCTCCAGGATGCTCCAAGATCCTCACATGCTGGCTCTCCAAAATTGTTTTAGCATATTTGCCCCTCTTTTTTACCCCTCATCTGAATATAGCAATAAGTGTTGTGTGGCCTTTAAAGAGGTAACAGTGTAATCTTCGTTAACTTAAAAACCTAGACTGTGTCCTCCTGCTGGTGCTGGAATATCTGCTTACCTCTCCAGGCTGCATGGGTGGCACCCAGCAGCATAAGACCTGCCTGCAGACACAAGCATCTGCAGCATAGCTACTGGCGAGGGCCACAGTATAAAGGCGAAGCCAGCAGCCTGTTTCCCTCCCATTCGCCTCATAGTATAAACTATAAAACTTTAAGATCACTTTGTAGGTTCCAAAGCAAAATCTTGAGTTTCTAGTGATTTACAAACAAGCACATATATTTCTCTTGTCTACTTGCAAACTGGGCTTTCAGTTTGATAAATGATGTTCTAGAAGATCCTGATTAATTGATTTACGAGTCCTCTGTAGACAAAGCTGCACCATCACCACAGGTGAAGGCACTGCAGAATCTTTAACTGCTCTTTTTGCCAGCATCATCACTGCAGCCTCCCACCTTTATTCTTTTCCCGAACTTCCTTCCCTGCTTTCTTGAAGTCTTCGTCTTATCTTACAGGCTATGCCTGGTAGTTTGTGTTTGGATCCATTTTTCTTAATCCAAAGAATCACAGACCATATCAAAGCCAGTCCTCTGGCCATCACCAAAATGAGTTCTGAGTCTGAAGAGAAAGATGACATCTGATGTAGTCTGGTTCATTTTAGCTAGTTTTTCTCTAATTTCCTGTCTAGCTACCATAGCCTTCCCAGGGTAACAGCAGTCTCATACCATCTGTTTCCACCGAAGTGGTCAATTGGTCCTGAGCTTCCTGACCCAGATTGACAGTGACTGTGTCATTCATGATGGAGTTCAATCTTCAGGCAGCCAAGGAAGAAAAAAAAAACTTGATTTTTTAAAAAAGAGGTCCATATCGAGGGAATTAAATTAATAGCCTGCAGCCTAGTTATGCCAAATTCATTTTCACATGGTTCATGAATCCTGAAAAGGGCAACAAGTTCGCTGTATTTGCGTATTTCAATTATAAGTTGAATTAAATGCAGCAGCTGTGAGCATCCTTTTTTTTTTGCTTCTAAAACGATGAGTCAGAATTAATCCTCAATTGTATTTTCCCCAAGCACAGCAGAAAATAGTTATGTGTGTATTGTCAGAAGACAAAAATAAATTGCTACCCTAACCCCTTTGTCTCCCAGCTTTAAGCCTCATGGAGTAAGCGGCACAGAGGATGACCACAGAGACAACAAAAGAATGCTACTGCACTGCTAGGGCTTGCTTTAAAAAATCTCCCTTCATTTCTAGTGCACTGAGCATCTTCTATCCTGAGCAAGCAGATGCCTAGGAAATCAACAGGTGTTGATTCCTGGGCTTAAAAGATGAGCAGTGGGGCTGAAAGAGCAATTTTTAAAAATGAAACATGTTCTTGTTGGGGTTCAGGACATACCACCCCAAAATCCAACTGTAGGGGACCAGAATATGCCATCACAAATATATACTTCTTTGGCATATTTTCAGCCAGTTATTATGAGAAAGGGCAGACACAGGAGTAGTTGTGAAAAGCTATCCTTTTGAAAAGAAATCTATAAAGGAAATCTACATCAGTAAAATTATCTGTACCAGGAAAAGACAGACTGAGAAATGCAGAGAGGCAGAAAGTCAGAGGCATGCTGGAGAGAGAAGCCTAAATGAAATATACGTAAGGAAGACCTTGAAATTTAGATTCCAAAGTATGCTCTACTCTAGCTCTGCTCCAGGGAGAAGCAGACAATTTCAAAAAGATAAAAGTTGCAGGCAATTTTTATTACCTGTTGCATAAATAAATGAGACTTTATCTGCATACATAACAAGACAACCTTTGCACACCGTGCATTTCCTCCCTGCACCCTGCAGAACTTGTGTCACCATGAACCCCCAGAGGCCCAAGCCCCTCTTCTTTTCTGTAGCTCAGGACCCTATAAGCTTCAGTCATCTGACTCTTCTTCAAGTCTCATAGTTTGTGGGACTCCTGTGCGTACGTACATAACTAAATATGGTTTTTTTCCTGTTAATCGATCTTATGTCAACTTAATTTATAGCTCATCCAAAGAACCTCCAAGTGAGGAGGAAAACCATTTTTCCCTCCCCTACATTCTCCAGAGGAAGGTTCCTGAAACGATTATCATAGCTGATCCATCTATGACAAAAGCCAAACCATCTGAAGCTCTGAGGTTACCAGTGAGAAAGTGGAAGAGACCCTCACCTTCCACACTCCTCCTTCCTCAGGGACCAGAAGAAAAAGCCAGAAGGAGGGTGGCTTCATGATTCAAAAGGGAAGGGATCATAGCTAAAGGAATACAGCTGCCAGTATCTCTCAGCTTGTGTGGGCCACATGACCCACTCTCCCATGTCCCCACCCAGCTCCCTTTCTAACTTGCCACCACTCTTATCACTCTAAGAAGTTCTACATAAGAAAAATAAATTGGATCTGAGTTTTCCATATACATTTTATAACTTTATATCACATTCTATGACTGTATCTTCGGAGATACTCTTTTTTTAGATTTATTTATCACAAATATATCCATCAATTAAACCAGTTAGAAAGAGGCCAGTCCTAATGAACCCCCCTTTTCAGGTGAAAAAATATGAGCAAAGAAAAGCTGGGTAATATGCTCTGAGTCAGACAGGACTGGGGACCCTTGGCTGTTACCCAGGTCATGTGCTAACTTCTCCTGGAGAAGAGCTAGAGTAGAGCATACTTTGGAATCTAAATTTCAAGGTCTTCCTTACATATATTTCATTTAGGCTTCTCTTTCCAGCATGCCTCCAAGTTTCTGCCTCTGTATTTCCCACCTCTGCATTTCCCAGCCTCTTCCTCTTCTTATTTCAAAGAACTTTCTAATTTACAGTGCTCAGAGACCTTGATCTCCTAAACTCTGAGGAAGCCAGAGTTTTCTGCCCAAGAATAGCCTCCGACAGGGCTTCAACTGCTTTTAGTTTATTGCTCCTATTTAGTTTGGCTTCCAGGGCACCACACATTTTCACTGAGATTTAGCACAAAAGGCAGCAAATGGGGGAGGGGCACTGCATGTGTTTGCAGAACAGTAGCCTGCAAGCCTTTTATTGCAGGAACAGATAGCTCCAACTGGGTGAAATGGCTACAGAGGAAAGACATCTATTTTAGAAGAGATGAGGAACTCCTTTGGTTCCAAGAATCCATTGCTCCTTTAGGTAACAATCTTTTTTATGAAAATTAAAAATTCCAAAGGATTCCTGAAAGTAATTGATTTTTCAAGGTGTATATTGGGAGAGTCCAACATAAAACTCCCTAAGAGGTTCTAGGGAAGGACTCAGCATTGTTGATGAGCAGGATCTACTTGTCGTGATCTCCAGATACAGACAACTTCGAGTGGCGTTGGTGAGGCATCCTAAAGCAGCAGGTGACACAGTTTCTTAGGCCCATCCAAAATGAAATTCTTGGACTATCCACTTCAGCATTGCTCTTCTTACAATTGATAGACCAGAAATCTGTTCTGACTTAGGTCAGCTAAATTCCTAAAAAGGCTCGGGTGTCTGAAATGGGGCAACAGTCATATCCACATTCTGGAACTGTTACCACAAGTCTACTTTTAGCTTAAAACCAGACTTATGCTTAAAAAGTCTATGTATTAACTTAGGAATGCTGAAAATGTATCTTGTGATCCTTACTCTGCACATAGGATGTAACCATGAGCCAATCACTAAATTACATAATGCCATGTAACCAACAGAAAAACTGAGATGCTAGTTAAGGGGCTTCTCCTTTTTCCCCCTTTGTTCTTCAACTTTTCTGTAACTACAAAAATTGCTGAGGCTCTGCTGGCCCTTCAGAAAGCACCTGAAGGCAACTTGGTGGTGTTTTTCCAGGCTGCAGTCACTCACATTTGGCTCAAATAAACTCTCTGATACTTTATCAGTACCTCAGGTTCTTTTTCCAGGTCAACATAATAATATACTGACTCCACAATCTATTTTTCTTTACAGTTTAAAACATTAGCATCCTTAGGTGGCCCTCCTCTTACTAAAAATGGCTTATTCTAAATTCTACCATAAAAATTTGAGAAAGAGTAACTCTAAAATAACTATATTTCTCAAGTGCTTATAAATCCTATTGGTATCATTGGACAAAATGACCAAAGAGAAAGCATTGCAAAAAATTAGAAATTATGCAGGTTCTATTTTAAGTAGACCCTCTGTTTACAATGTCTTTCGGCTGCCTTCTTTCTCTTGTGCACGTGTGATAAATGCCAGGAACACCAGAGCACCCAGACCAATAGACTGTCATGGATTCCTTTGACAATCATACTGAAAATTTCAACCAGTGGCCTAAAGTGTGGAAAAATTAAGGAAGTTCCTTTTTTATAAAGCACACGTAAAAATTACACTATCAGCTGAAGGCCAATCAATACTTTAAATCAGGAGCCTTTATACGGGACACTAATACCCACTTGGAAGTTAAGCTGCAGGGCAGAGGACAAAGCAGCCGTTCCAAAGGGAACCTATGCGTTGATCTGGACAGTGGGAAGGTTGCTGCCTGTGAAAGCTTAGTGATTCTGCCTTGGGACTAGAGCTCTCTGTGGTCCTCAGGAGCAGCAGCAGAAGGGTGGAACTGAGTGAACCATATTCTATATTCACTGGTGTTCAATGGTGTGCATTTCTAGGTCCCTGGTGACTGGGCTTAGTGAGGAGCATCTAACGAGGAACATCTGACCTGCTCTACGCTGGCTTGGGGGTGGGGGGAAGGAGGCAGGAGGGGAGACAGAACCAGAGTACTTTTAGAAGGAAAAGAAGGCATGATGACCAGGAAAGCTCTTCGGGACTATGTCTAAGCCAGTGGGGTCTGTTTTGAGGAGACACTGTAGCAGAGTGGTTGGGATGACTCCGCAACCACACTGTCTGGGTTTGAAGTCAACCTTCTCCGTTTGTGAAAGCTACCTACTTTCTCTGTGACTCAGCTTCCACATCTGTAAAATGGAGCAAATAATAGCATTCACCTCACAGGGTTGCTGCAAGTATTAAATGATTTAATATATCAGTAAACACCATACAAATGTCTTGCTGTTCCTGAGAGAATAGGCAGGTGTTTAAATGGACAAGAATAAGCAGAGTATTTGCTGCTTTCAAGCTTTCCTTACCAGGTGGCTGGTGACATTAAATATAAATAGCCAGGGGCTGGCCTGTTAGCTCAGTTGGTTAGAGTGCACTGTTGTAACTCAAAGGTCAAGAGTTCGGATCCCCGGATCAGCCAGACACCAAAAAATAATTAATTTTTAAAAATAAAATAAGTAGGCAACATCACCTTCTGGATTCTATATCCAGTGCTGAAGAAATGTTTACTCAGCAGACAGGATAAGCTGACTGGGAATGCAGAAGAGACCCTGAGGCAAAGAAGAAACCATTTGGGCTTCCTTTCTTGAGCACATGGCATCACTTTGCTCTGTGGCTTTACCAGCTCTGTCACACAGGTTGAAGCTACCTGCTCTTGTGTTTCCTTAGCCTTTTACCTAGCATTCTGGTGGCTTTTAATTAAGCAGCCATCTGCAGGAGCAGCAAAGTTCCCAACAAAATATGGTACTAAGTAGAAGGGAGAAAGCCAGATCCTCTTCTGGGACAGAGGGCTTTTCTCACTGAACTCATTAGAGAAGAGAGTCTTCTAAGAGAAAACAGTTCAGAATGTAATTATAAAGTCTCAGTCCTGAGTTTAGAAAATTTACCTTCCTCAAATAAAAGTTTGCCCGAAATCATAAAGGAGTGAAATGCTAGCGGATTTTCCACGGGTAATAAATAGTATGATTCATAAGGAAGGTCCATTTCCCTGCAGACATCTCCTCCAAGAAACTCCAAGCTGCTGAGAAATCCAGAATACCCTCTGTTGATTTACCTTTACACTTCCTTCCTTTTTTCTGCTGGCCTAGTACAGTCTCCCTATGCTTGTGTTCAATGGCAGGCTAATTTTCCAGTGTCAGAACAGATATTTCCTAGAGGCTTTTTTTTTAAAAAAATTTACCTTCAGAGAATTTTTACCTCTTCTGGGAAAAATGCTTCAGTACAAACCAAACCCTTTATTTGCTAGTACTGTTAAGTACCCCTTGCTCTTAGCACTGGGAAGAGGCAAGAGGTAAGAAGATAAATCTCAGCCCGCATGCCCTGCTAACACATGAACATAAAGCTACCTGGTCTATTCATGAAGTCACAGTGGCCTAAGCCTGCAATGTCTATCCTCTTCATAAAAAGCACCATGCTTGTTAGGTTGGCTTCCTGCATTTCTGCTGGCTTAAGTGGCCTCATGTCTTTGGAGGCAAATTCTTCAGTGTACAGACGGAAAAGTTTTCCTAAAAGAAATCAAGGAAAATGGACTTAATATATCTGTGTCGCCTTCATACAAAAATTTATGTCATTTAGTTTCTGTGTCTATAGTGCTACCTGAAGAAGATGAACCGAGAATCTGCTTGCGTATCTCTGCTTGGCTTTGGCTGATGGGCTGCATGACAAGTGAGTTTGCTCTTATTCTAGGGTTGTACACCTTCAAATGGAAAGACAGTATCTTTAGCTTCCGAGAACTCAAGATTTAGCAGGCTCACTGAACCTGAAGTGATTGTGCTGAGTGCAGTACTTTACTTCATGAAATGTTGCTACAGACTCATTTTCTTTGTACAATATTTATTATTGTTTCACTTGCCTTGAGAGGGAAACTGCAAGTGCTTTGATAAATGCATTTAAAGGTTGTCTGCTTTCATTGTAGCTTCAATAACTCCAGGACCTCTGCATCATCCACTGAAATACTAGTGCTGTCAGTTCTCAACACACTGTACTGGCAAATGATGACAGATACTCATATGCCACATGGAGAAAAGGATAATCACTAACAGTGCTGTGTTTCTTCAAAGTTTGTTCAAATCAACCGTGATCTCATCTTTATAACATACTCTCAGATTTTCCAGCCATAACAGCTAATACAAAAACTGCGTATGGCATTAACAGTGATTTTTCTTATGTGTGGTTTAAGGGGCAAGTGGTAGCCCTGGGTTCTCTGAATGGTGGACTAATTCAATCAAGATCAACCCTAACTGGTTCCAGGGGAACCTTCATAACCACTGGGATCACTCTGTCACAGTAACTCAAGGATATTTAGGAAGCTCGTAGTCTCTTGAAGGGATAAAAGCTACTCAACATCTAACAACGGTAAATGAATCACTATTTGGTAGGTTCCTTTCAGATCTCAAATGCTATGATTTCTAAAGTCCCAGTGTCTTTGAGAGTTTGAGATATGTTACTTTCATTTTTTCTAATATTTTATTTAAAGGTAGTGATAAGAATAATATATTTTTTTAAATTTTAGGATGAAAATTTTATGCCAATTTTAAGGCAGAATTTGTTAAAATTAAAGTCAGTGTCCTTGAAACTAATTTGTGGTAAATTCCCTGGTGCAAGATGCTAATTACTTTGATAAAGGGACTATCAAAAAATATCCAATGTACATAATAACAGATTAGTTTAGGAGTGAAATTATTTGTTTTGCTAGTACCTTATCTAAAGAAAAAATACTGACAAGGAGTACCACCACCTTTATGCTTTACTAATGATGTCTTTACTCAAAACTTTCTCCTTTGGCACCTCAATCAATTTATTTCCAGACTACAAACATGCTAATGAAAAACAGTAACATGTGATCAAGACTTTTGTTACTGGCTGCAATAATTCTTCTTTGCACACATGACCAAACAGTTAACCCTCACTTTCTGGTCAATAAAATGGTAGGAACTCAAGAAACTGGTACTCAACAACTATCAGCAGTCTATTTAACCTACTGGATAATAATTACCTTTCTTCTTTCCATACCCACATCAATAAGAAATTTGACCGAGTTGTTCCAGATTAAAGACTCTCCAGAGCTAGTAGTTAACACCACTCTTCTTTGATAAACTTGGCATCTTTTTTCTGTTTCATCAATTGGCTTGAATGATGTACATTTCTCTTTTGGATACAAAGGAAACACCACCAGTTCTCCAAGATCTGGATTTAAGTTAGATCCCTCTTGACAGACAATTTCATAGGTTCTTTCAATATCCTGAAGTAAAAAAAATATGTATATCATCCATGAGAATAAAGTACAATACAAACAACTTCACTACTTTAAAAAAAAAGTCTGAATTAAATAAAATGTTAGGCAATACTACATAATGTATACATGGAAAGACATGCCTGTGTTGTTGCCTTACGTGTATCTTCAAATAAGAAAAGAAGATGTAACTGGATAAGAAAACTCCTTTAAGAAAGTTAAAAATAATTTATAAGCAATTTCATTGCTTCTAGTCTAAAATAGTTTTCTTCTTGTGAAATGTACTATCTTTGCCTTTATGTATTTACCCAGCTATATTTCTAGATTGATGCAATTTCCCATGTCCATTAACAGTGACAGGTAAACATAAGTTATTCTCAATCAATGATGAGGCATCCTTGTGCTTTAATGATGGCAGAACTAAGAATTGTAACACAATCTCTAGGTTTCCTATAAAAGCACATATACAAACACAGCCTGTAAACAGTATCTTCATCTGGGTCATTCGAACAATTATTTTGACCCATTAGCTCTTTATTTATTTTTTCTATCTTTTACACGTTAAAGATGAGAATCATTAGCATTTTAATATAGCAGAAATGCAATCAAGAAGGCATGAAATGGTCACTGCTATTTAAATCTTTGCATGATTCAGGCATTTAGAAACATCCTTTTAAAAGGTTTCACTGTCAAATATGTTTGGGAAAATGAGTAAATTACTTGCCATGAAACTACATAGAAGTAACTGGTGTAAAACACTCAAAAAGATAAGGGATTTTAGGTAGTATTTTCCTATTTCTCAAATCACAACTAGTTTTTTAGAACCTCATATAAAATAGATGTCACTTAACATAATTCTTTCTCCTTTTTGTTTCCAAAACTTCTACCTTCTTAACAGATTCTTCTACCTTCTTTTCATCAGATTTCACTAAAAATCTTAGTAAAAAAGATGAATTCCCACAATCATTATAGTTTTAAAGGCTCCATTCCATGCTCCATTTGTCTCCTTCCTTTCCATACCATTTGCAGAAGGGACTGAATTAACTCAAGGGTTTTGTAAGAGGACAGATTTGCCTAGAAAAAGAGCAAGGCATCACAAGTCTCTAAGAAGTGGGGTGAGCTGTTTTCAAGAGTTCCTGATCTGCTGAAGGCTCCTGGGAAGCAGGAACCAGGAAGCAGGGCGGGGCCACTCCACTCAGTTCCACATCAGCAGTTGCACGGGCACCTTCTCCTGCTCATATTTCCTTTTTCTGCATATTGTTGATTTACTTGGGGCAGATTTTTTTTTTAAACCAAGCAAATAGCATGACTATTGATCATAAGGAATGAAAACTTGCCAATTGGAATAATAAGAACCAAACTATTTCTCCATTTTTATAATTCTGCTCACTTCATTTTACCTCACATCTTATACGAGGATCACTGAGAAATAAAAAGGCACAGAACCAGCACTTGAGCTGCGTTCTGAACCTGGCTGCTGCTCAGTCTCACAGGGCTGTGCCCCTCATTCCTCATGCACGGCCAGCAGCCAGCCAGCTTCTCACAGGTGATGCCCTGGAGTTGGAAAAGGAGATTTGATTCCTGTAGCCCACTCATGAGTAATTTCCTATCAAAATAAACTTTCAAATTACTCTGAAATATTTACTCTTATTCTCTTAGAACACTGTTGAAAAAGTAATTTTGAGCACAGTTGATATAGGGCTTTGAGGCCACAATCTTCAGAATTTGAAAAAAAATGCTTAAAATATAGGTAGGGTGTTTCATGTCTTTTATTTATTAATTTGATCAGTGTGTACAGTACATTTACATATGTGGAACTTGCCTATAGCTACCTGCACTTACGGAAAACAGCAGCAGCCACTGGAGGAAGATATCTAGCAGATATCTAGCCCCCAAAACAAAAAAAGACCCACAACTACACAGAAGGTTTCTCAGGAAAACCTCCAACCTAATGACATCACTTTGTGATAGCTTATTATTGCACAATAATCTGGCTAGATATTACCATAAATATCAATTTTATGTTTTCTATTTCATTTATTTCACTTTTTGTTTTCAGGTTAAAAGATGGTTAAGTGGTAAGGAACAATATTCAGGACTCTTAGTCTCAATTAAGTGCCAAGACACAGGGCAGCATGTGAATTATGGGGATTAATCCACAGGAGGTGTGGGGCTAACTAAGCAAGCGGTTAGAGAAAATGTGTCACACCTAATGTGAATAAATTACTGGTTCACCAAAACCAAAATGAGAATATTTCTGCAATTTAAAATGTATTTTCTAAAATAAACAGTAACAATTAGTACATTTTTATTAGACTGCTTGGGTTTGTTTTCATATAATATTTAAGAGCTATTGTAGGTTATAAACTTTTACATAGAAATCAAGACAGCTTCAAATAGTAAGGGGAAAAATTGATCAATAGCGGTTAGCTTGGATTTCAGAGCAAGACAAATCTTTCCAAGAGACAAATTCCAAGCCCATAGAGAGGGATATCTTAACAGTAATCCTGACCAAAATACCAAGAAAGAAAAGTCCATCAGTATACTGAGCTGCATTCAGCTTGTTAGGTAGTAGAAGGGAAAGGAAAACCAGGAAACGTGGAATCTGAGCTGAATGAACAGTGAGAAAAAAGCTGGTTTCCAGGTAAGGGCTGCTGAAGCCAGCAGAACCTCCGCGGCTGCCTTGCTGCACTGCCCACTGGGCAGATCTGCGGCTGAGCCTCTCTGGACAGGGAGGAGCCTCTCCGGACAGGGAGGAGCCCAGCGCCCTCAGAGCGCCAGAACCCTCAGAGGCTGCAGTGCTGGGGCTGGGTTGCAGTGGCACCCGCCATTCTCAGAGGCCCAGAATTGCAAGCACCCCTGCACCCTTCATGCACTATTACTTTCAAGATTTTAAGACTATGCAAGTCTGATGGTTTTTAATAGGAAATGCCTTTCCGGCCTGACTTCAAGGGAAATTATATACCTAAGTCCTGTGGACTTTATACTTTCCACTACCAGCCTGGATAAAAATGCATCTTCTAAAGTCTGACAGTTCAAAAGTCACTATGCCATCAATTATAGCTATTAGATTTATAAGAATCAAATACTCTAAGTCCACCCTCACTCCAATTCTGCCGTTAAGAGCTTTAAATCCATTTTGGAAGTTTTCCTTACTCTGATGTGAAAGATGACTTCTCATCCTATTAATTATATTTCTTCCCCCAGAAATGTATGTCCTCTTTTTCACCTGGCAATTCTGACTCTCAAATGTTTTAGGTTTCCAGTTTTCCCACTTTTCCCTTCCTTAAGTTTCACTCAGGTACACTGAGAACCTCGAATTGTTTTCACACATCCTCCATCTCCTCAATCATTTTATTACTTTCCTCAAGATTTTCTTGAATATCTTGAATCATGTAGTGGTTAGGGAATGATAACAGAATAAATCATTGTAATAGGTAGAAGATTTAATATTCAAGAGAATGTATATATCATCTATATGCAAAATATTAAAAAATATGCTGTAGTTTTACATTTGAGAGTCTAAATTACTTTCTTTAAGGGAACAGATAAAATATAAGTTGTAAGAAAACTGTCCAAATTTCCCAAAGCTAGGAGAATCAGTCATCCTTTATGCTTTGAATATAAAGCAGAATAAATACTTCTGTAAGTGTTTTTGAAAGCATGCGAATACTTAAGAAAAGGCTCTGATAAGAGAGTTGACACACTTGTCTTTGTTCAGCTGGTGGCTCAGCCTACATCAATTTCCTTTTTAGTTTCTGTTTAATCACTAGAATCATTACATGTTTGGGTCATGGTCTAAAAACTTCGTGTTTTTAAGGGCTGGCCGGTTAGTTCAGTTGGTTACAGTGTGGTGTTATGACACCAAGGTCAAGGGATCAGATCCCCATACTGGCCAGTCACCAAAATAAAATAAGTCAAAAAAAAAAAAAAAAAAAAAAAAAAAAAAAAAAAAGCTAGTGCTTTTACTCTCTGAGTGAGAAGATGGAAAGCAAAAAAAGTCAAGGCAATTAATCTCTAGCAAGAGAGGTCTACTTCTGGAGGTCCTAGAAGCTTTTAGATTTTTTAGAGTTAGCCAATAGAACAGTGGAGAAAGTAGGGCTAGTGTAGCTGCAATTAAAAAAAAAAAAAAAAAAAAAAGCAACCCCAAATGGCACCTTGATTGTAACAGAATGAAAAAGACGCTCAACCATACATTTTCAATCATTCTTCTGAAGAGACGTTTTTAAGAAATCCAAGTTAAGATTTTTCACATTCATCTTTTGAGAAAAGGAGCCACAGTATAGGGATGGTCTTCCGGAGTGGGCTATAAATTATATTTTTCTGCCTCAAACCCTCATATGTATGTATGTCAGTACTGACTACTGCAGGAACATTTGTGGGAAATTTTTTGTTCCTTAACTCTATGCTAAGTGCTTAGGTTATAATTCTGACCTCCAACAAGTGCCCCTGGTCACAAGGGAGACAGCTGAGAGTGTGACTGGAGTCAGCGTGTATCTACTGTTCTAAGAGACGACAATTCCCAGCAGGCAGGAGCAGAACCAGCTTTGCATTTGGGGCAGTCCAGATCCAGCCTTAGTCTGGTGGAAGGAAGTTGGCTCTGGAGATCATTTCTATAAACTCCTCAAGATGCCTCACCCATTCTTTGTTTTTAGAACTGCACGTGATTTTAGAAATACTTCCTTGTTCTTTCAGCTCAGGTTTTATTTACCCTATCAATGATTCTTCTAAAGTATAAAAAAATGAGGTGTGATGGAACCAAATATTTAAACAGTTAATTAGCAAACTGAAACCTGTATGTTAGTTATTAAAAGCTTCCCCCAAAGAAATACCTTATTACTCTGTCAGGATAGGATGTTACTTACTTACTTGTTCACAGGCCAGAAAGACTACAATGTCACCCTTTTCACCCGAGTGATGAATTTCAAAGATAAGGCGTAAAATAGACTCAAAAGAATCCTTTTGAGCCTCACTAAGGTACACAACCTCCACAGTGTGCTTATTTTTCACTTCTATGAGAGGCACGTTTCCATAATAAGAATTGAGTCTGCTGATCAGGTGTGGTGAGGAGTTAATTATGAGCTTCAGTTCTGGTCTTGCCAGTAAAACATCTTTAAAAAGTCCAAGTAACACATCAGTTGCAATGCTTCTTTCATGAATATCATCTAAGATGATGACCCCATAGCTACCCAAAAAAGGATTGGACATCATTTCTCTTTGCAACATATCATCAGTACAATACCTATAAAGAAGAAACATTAAAGTTAGAATATTCTTATGAAAAGTTATGCGAAGAACTTCTTAACAAAAATGCCTTCCCTATATCCTTTTCTCCAAATAAGTGGTTTTAAGTCTTTACTGGGGACAAGATTCCTTTAAGTTGATAAAATGTATGGAACTTCAACACAGAAAAATACATATAACAAAATTTATACCCAGTTTGTGTATGTTCATGGACCCCCAAAGATTATTGCTGAACCCTAAGTTAAAGACCTCTGCCTAAATGTCTATTACAAATATTAACGCAAGCTGCATTTAACATTTGCTCTGAGCTTTATAAACAAAAAAGTAATATCATAAAACACCCTTGACAAGTAAGCATTTTCCCCCCTCTTTTATCAGCAGAAGAATTTTGAGTAAAAGCATTCACTTTTCAAGGAAAGGATACAAGAGTGACGTTCTGGCTCAGGCTCATGGCCCAGCTAGCCCACTGTTAGGACTCCACTACTGGTGGCACATTGTGGGAGACGATGTCACCAAGATGTCAGCATCAACAAGGTTGATATAATAATCAAAGTATCTAAAAAGCAACCACCTATTTAAGGGCAGCATGCAAAGTGGCCAGAATTCTGGAGGTGGGGAGGGATCATTACTGATTTTAGTGGTATTTCCAGTAGTTCTTGGGATCATAATTTTATTTTATTTTATTTATTTGGTAGCTAGATGGTATGGAGATCCAAAACTGTGACCTCAGTGTTATAAGGCTGTGCTCTAACCAACTGAGCTAACAGGCCAGCCCTTAATTAAAAAAAATAATAATAAAAATAAAAATAATCACCTCTTAGTCATTCAGCACCATGCAAATATCTTTCTCACACTATTTACATATTTACCCATATTACTGCTTAAAGAAACCAATTCTGTAAGTTTTCTACCCATTCAAGATATTTACTTTTATTTATTCTTGCACATAGCAGTTCTGAGACTGCTATCCTTAGAAAGGCCTGCTTGCACTTAGATTTGGGGAGGGTTCTCACCATTTCCAGAATTAAGAGTGGGTCATTGTACCTAAATTGTTTGTACATGCAATATGGTTTATGCTGAACATGTGCTTTCATTCTGGGAATCTGGAATTCTGGAACACACTAAGCAGTGGGTGCCTATGTGACCAGCCACTAATAAAACCTCTGGGCTCCAATGAGTTCATCTGGTAGGACACCATTTCACATGCATTTTGTCACAACTCAGTGCTGGGAGAATTAAGCACATTCTGTGTGACTCCACTGGGAGAGAATTCTTGGAAGCTTGCTCCTGGTTTCCTCTGAACTTCAGCCCATCCACGATTTCCCTTTGCTGATTTTGCTTTGTATCCTTTCACTTTAATAAATCTTAGTTGTGAGTAAACTACATGCTGAATCCTATAAATACTCCTAGCAAATTATCAAACCTGGGGGTGGTCTTGGGGACCTTGACACAGTCCTCAATTAATTTCCTTCAAGGAAGAAAACAAACATTTATTAAGGTCCTAGTGTGTACCAGGCATTGTACTGGTACATACATTTTCTCATTTAACCTTTAAAATAACTCTTTGAGGTTTATTTTATTATTATGATTATTTAAATAAATCCCATGCTTATAAGAGAAAACCAAGGTTCAGAAAGATATAAGTATCCTGTCCAAAGTCACAAAGCCAGGGATAGAGTCATGATTTAAACCAGCGTATCTGTTACATTTGATGTCATTGTCAAATTACAAAGATTGCTTCCTTGGCTTTCATGGTTTTGGTGATAAAGTAAATGTTCTTCCTCTCTATGTCACTATAAAGTCAAAGCGCATATTCTGCCTTTCTTTTTTTTTTTTTTTTAATTTTATTTTGTCGATATACAATGTGGTTGATTATTGTGGCCCATTACCGAAACCTCCCTCCCTCCTCCCTCTCTGCCTTTCTTTTAATATGTGTTCTCATCCCATGTCTTACCAAACTAGCAGTGATAAATTGTTGATCATTCCTTTTGTCAAACTTAAAGAAAATATCTTGAACACTATAGTATTATGCTTTGTGCAAGATGCAAACAAAACAAATAGATGCATCTGAAATCAAGCTTTGAGACTGTCTTTTTGCTGAGATTAATTAGTATAATACAATGGTATAAGTTACTATTGCCTCTTGTCTCAAAACATATTATTTTAATCTATGCTACTTCCCTAATGTTAGGAATTAAATCTCTGTTCCCTTTCAGCAAAATGCATCTAACCACACTGATCTTAGAGGAAGCAATGCTCCCCATAAAGTGGAGGAGTTATATTGGTATGTGACTATATCTAGACTTAAAGAGAAGATGGTGACATTTAAAACTCTGCTAGATTCAGCAAGGCCTGACCTTCCAGATGACTGTATACTACTAAGGGAATACAAAGGCTCAATCCTAAAACTTACTATATAAACCTTCATTTTTTTCCTACAGAACACAAAGATAAATTTCTTACCTTTATATTAATGAGATATTGTGTGTACAATGTTTAAAAAGTACTGTTACTAATAACTATGTAAAAAAAAATATATAGATACACTGCCAAGGTTTCAGGAAATGCAGTTTATATTTTAAATTCTTAAGATTTAATTTCTAAAAGCTAAGAATATAGTAAAATATTTAAAGGTTTATTAATATTTTCTAAAATTATAAATATTGAGTTTGTCCTTAAAAATTTGAGAACTTTAGAGTTCTCAAAACTGAAAAGGTCAGTATTTGAAATCTATGTGTCACTTCTACAAGGTATCTTGTTATGTAGTTCAGAAAGACTATTTTAGGTATATAATATTCAGGTATCCACTGTTTCAAAGAAGGCGAGAACAAAGCTTAAAGAAGAACTAAATTGTTATGTATAAGATCCCCCCCCCAAAAAATGGGAGTCGGCATAAAGACAGCTTTAATAAGTGCCTATTATATGTCTGATAGATTAGATACTAAGAGGTTACAAAGAAAATGAAAAAGACAATATCAAATATAGAACACTGTCTTCTATAATCAATAGTCAACCTTAAATCTTCTGATTTAAATAGCTATTCAATCTGAGCTTATTCAAAATTTTGGCTAGCCTACCTCTACAAGAAAATGAATGTGGTACTAATTATGATTATAAAGATATGAGGATACTTCAAAGTTTGTGGCAAAACAGTACTAAAGGATAATACGAATCCTTCCATGAACTTTTTGAAGTACCCTCGTACAATTACAAATGTAATTATAAAAACAGCTACCACATACACACAATTTGCATCACATATATTAACTCATTTAGTCCTCACAACACTCCTCTGAGCAGGTATATTAATCATCCGAGTTTTTTTTTTTTGGTGGGTGGCTGATACAGAGATAATCATCCACATTTTGCAGACAGGAAACTTATGCATAGAGAGGTTTGGTGACTTACGCGAAGTTACAAGTTAGCAAGTGGTAGAGACACTCATTTTACAGCCACATTGTCTCCTCTCCAGAACACACATTACCAGGAGGAAAACAAGGTATTATTTCCTTTTATCATGGGGGGCTTTTCAATAGCTTTGGCCTCTTTCCCATGACTCAAACCCTATTTACAACAATGTAGCAGAGTATCTGTTGACTCTGGACATAGTATGGTGGAAAAGAAAATGCAATGTCCCAGCAACAAGAATAATCATAAAGTGAAGATATAAAAACAATGAGAGAATAAGACAGCCCAGCAATAGCATTAAGAACCTGCGTGGCCAAACCTGAGGGGCTTCAAAGGTGCCCTTGCACTTCAGCCCCACACACCTGGAAGCTACTGTCCATGTTAAGAAAGGAATGCCACATACAGATCAGAACTAAAGATACTTTAATGTAAACTGTAGTTTCCTTTGGCTGTCAGAATTGAATACTTGAGTTTTTCAACATAAAACAATCCCATGAAAGCCAAGTTCAACCTGTGACAGAGGTTTACAATTGAGGCATGTCTTTGACCTACTCTGACACTATTAGATTTCCCCATAATTATTTATCTCTGTGGCTTTCTCAGAAAAAGAAAAAAAAAAAACCAAAAACAAAAACATACATATATATGTATATACACACACACACATGTAGATTCCATATTAAGATAAAAACTGTTGTAATATTTCATTTTTAAGACTATATCCAAGAGCTCTTTCCAATGGGTTTCCAAAGTCTAGATGGTGTTATAGATATAAAAATATAAACATTAACTTTAGAACCAAATAAAGAATGAATCTGCTAAGCTTAGGGATCCTTCACCCTTTCAGGGTTGTATGTCTTGTCCTGTCCAACTTTTCAACTAGTTTGTGTGTTCCTAAGAAGCAGGGAGGCTTTTATGTTTTTTTTTGTATCACTCATATACCTTTCACAAAATAAGTGATTTTTAAATATATACTAATGCGATGACTCAGGGACATCATGGCTATAACAGCAGAAGGTAATATATCTTCAAGAAGTTCAAGTCAGAATGCTGTTAGTCTAAAGATTCCCTATGTTTTGACACTAGCCTGAAGACTAATGTCTTCTATTTCTGAAGATAAACATTTGAGGGAAAGCTGCTTAATACAAACCAGAGTAATCACATGGGCTTTCTGAATGGGAAACAGAACTCCCCAGCGTCTACAGCAGCTAGCAGGGACAGGGCCAATCTCCTTCCTTCCACTATCAAATTTACTAAACATCCTCTGTGAGACAAGCACATCAGACACTGGGGACATGGGTATGCAAAAACCATCCCTGCCCTGCAGTGCTACAGCAGAGCTTCCCTGTGGTGAGCCATGGCACGCTGGTGTGCCACACAGATGGGTATACACATGCAGATCCACTGATCCTGAGATACCTATCTTCTTAGCTCTCTGTGGCATGGATATTTCGAACTACAAGCAGCTTTGACCATGTCCTTGAGGTGCTATACAGATACTATCATTTTCTGTGAGAACTATGATATAAAACTGCTTGAGAAGCACTGGCCCACAGCGGTAATTTTTCCAATTTTCCTACTAATTTCTTTTCCCTTTTTCTTTCCTCTTTTTTTCTTTGTATCAAGCTCTTGGAACTCCTGTTCAAAAGAAATCGTACAATGAAGCTAAACACAAAAAGGTACCACAACTTGCGATAACCACAGAGAAGGCTCCTCGGAACCCATAAAACAATGTATAGGCTGAAAACACTGATCTAAAATGCCATGATGAACACCAAGGTCAAGGGTTCAGATCCCTGTGCCCGCCAGCTGCCAAAAATAAATAAATTAAAAAAAATGCCATGATGGAGATTGATACCAAGTTTTATAGAAGTTCAGCAGAAGGTTTTCTAATTTATACTACTAGAGGGTCAGGGAAGCCTTCCTGGAGTGGGTGACCCTTGCACTGAGGCTTGAGTGACTAGGAGGATCAGCCAAGCCCATAAAAGGCACAGGCCTTCCAAGCACAGAGAATGGCAGGTGTAACGGCACGGAGGTGTGGAAGTGTGGGACACACAGGGAGCTGTAGGTGTCCACATGGCTGGCACGCAGGCAACAATGTGGACTCAGCATGAAGCACAGCTTCAGAAGTCCAGGCTTGCAAGTCTTTTGGGGCTAACTAACAAGTAGTAACTCTTTCCTGAGGACTATGGGGAGTCATGGAAGAAATTCAGACAAGGAATATCTGATGATGCCAATGTGGGAAAACAAATGGTGTGTGTCAGGCTGGTGACAGAGAGACCAGTTATTATGATACAGCACAGATGCTTAATATGCAGAATGCAAGAATAATGCTCTATTAAGATTATCTCCAAGCCAAGAGTCATCAGCAGGGAGCAAATGAACCCCCAAAACCAACCTGAGGATTGTTTCACTGGTACAGCAGTTTTCAAAAGGGATCACATAGCCAACTTCATGACCAATGTTAACATCCATTTCATCTGCTACCCGCAGGGCAAGCTGGACCACAGTCTGCTTGTGGACCTGTGTGCATATCACGCCCCCGTGCTGGTAGTGGATGGAAAGGCAATATTCAGCACACCACTGAGGAACCTTTAATGGAAAAATGAGACAGGATCAGCTCCCACTATGAAAATAAAAACCAAGGGACAGCTCTGTTCATAGCAGCATTCATCTTATAAATGATTTTTTTTTCACCAGTAAATCACTAGTGGGCTGTATTAACACTTATTTAGTGAAGCTCTGAGCAATCTGTATTTTGCACAAAGTTATTAGTAGGAAATAAAGTTAAGAATAAACAGGAGTTAGTAGGGACTGTGAAAGTCTGACTCCCAGATGAAAAAGGTAGATAAAAATAAAGGACAAAATGAAAAAAAACCTATTATTAACCTTAGCCAAGTTTCTAAAAAGACTAACGTATTTATACATTATTATTGTCCTTCTGATTATAAGAAAGCCCCATCAAAAACATTCCTTTTGGTATCAGCTATTATGTAGGTAGCATTTAGATGAAAAATAGTGACTTAAACTTAAAGCATTTACATTTAAATCCACATGATCACAATAAATATCGATAAGTCTTCTTAACATTTCTCTGGTAATAAAAGGCAAAATATACTGGTAATCTGTTCATCCAAACACAATTAAAAATAAACCCAGTGAGATGATCAACTAACCCATGTAGATTTGGAAAGAGTCAATACTAAGTAAGGCTGCTCTTGAGCCATTGTATTTAAAAAAATCCTTTTATCTAAAATATATTATAGTTCAATTGATTTTTATCAAGTTTATTTGTGCAAGAATTATTACAGTAAAAAGTAATGAATTCAATTGTATGCTCTAATCTCTTAAGGCACTGTCAATAAATTATGCTTTGTCACATTCATTTTAAAAATAAATCATTCCAAGAGTGTTTTTAAGCATATCTAAAGAATGTAAAAAGTTGTAACATTTTGAATTATCTTGAGCTCTGCTATTTACTAGACTCATCATGGAATTTTTAGATTTTAATCCTCACTATAATTTGAAAACTAAAATGGACCAGAAATTATAAGTCTCTCCAAAATGACCAACTGCTGTAGTCCCAATGATTAAAAGTGCAAATGCACTTCCTCCATTAAGATAGGTGTCAGCCTTGTCAACAGGGTAAAAATTGTCAGTAATTTACTCAACGCCTACTTTGTTCCATGAAAAATGAAAAAGTTAAGGTATTGCATTCAGGAAATATCGAATCAAGGCAAGACTCAGGAAACAGCAAGGCACCTAAGAGACTGGAGTCAGGACTTGTAGGCCTGGCTTGCCACCAATTTGTTCCATGTAAATCACAGTTTTTCTAACCTTTACTTTCCCTACTGGTAAAATGAATGGGTTGAACAGATGAGAATTATACTTCAAGTTTAAGCTCCTGTGTCACTTTCTCCACAAGTCTTGCTATGACCCACTAGGCATTAGATCCCACAGTGTACTTCTCAACCATGGCAGGTGTCATACTTCCTGCGGTTGCTTCTCTGTTCCTAGTACCTACCCCACCTCCCAAACCCTGAGCTCTGAGAGACCAGAAACCTATCTGCCTCGATTACCAAATAATCCAAAAACTCAATAAATATTTGTTGAATGAACAAAACTAATTTCTTATACTTCCCAGAAATATTTTAAAATTCAAAATTGTTTCTACCTGAAGTTGTTTCATAATCACTGGATCGCCTAATTGGGAATTTTGTCTCCCTCATTTCCTAGGAAGTAATTTTTTATTCTTGCCAAATCCTTACCTTTTAAAGTAATTCCCTTCATCTCAGGGTCCCATATCTAGAGTCCCTAGCTGAGACTTCAAACATCATTCTTGTGAAAAATAGTATTAAAACCACTTGTTTGAATCTTTGTCTCACTAATAGATGGGAAGATCCTTAAGATGTACAAGTGCGGTTCATATCTGTCCCCGATACTTAACAGAGAACCTGACACACAGTAGGGATGGATGCATAAAAACATCATTATAATTGAAAAGAAGGGAGAGAAAGGCTTGGGCTCAGGACTAAGCATGGGAGAGAAGTAATAAAACGGAGGGACACTTATTGCACAGGAAGAATTAGCAGTACCCACTAACAGACTCATTATGCAAAGGAAGAATAAATATTCCATGAGGTCTAATTTAAAATGCCAGGGTAATAGTATAATTAACAAGAACAAGAAATTGGAAAGTAAAATAAAATGAATGAATGACGCTAAATAGCAGCATAAAGTTCTTTTGGGGGGAGTGAGAAGTTAGGAGGACAAGGAGAGTCAGAAAGACGGTCAGTGATGAAGTTGTCTTGATGGGAGGACATCCAGGTGTAGCCGTCCTGAGATCAACTGAAAAACAGGCTGGGAGCCCGAGGGAGAGGTCAGAGCTGGAGGTAGACATGGCAGTTCCAGCATTTCAGAGCTGAAAGGAACTTCTGGAAGGCATGTAGGCCAACATCCTCATACAGGAGGAAACAGACTTAGAGGGTGACTTGTCTGAGGTGATGCTGCTAGTAAATAGCAGGGCCAGAACTGATTCAGTTCTCAGTTCTCAGCTGGTGTAACTTCCATGACACAGTTGCTTCTAAGCATCCTTATACAAAGGTGGCAGATGAAGCCAAGAGATTCTCAGGCAGTCCACATTTTGAATTACTCTTTCTAGCCTAATGACAATGTCAAGGGACAGTATTATGATGACAGTGAGCACTGTTTTACATGGCTAGAACTGTTGCTGAAATTACCCTATCCAGTTTTCCTAAAACACTTGATATGCTCAGTTTAGTTGCTACTTTAAGGTCCAGGATAGCTGTTTTCAAACTCCAGATTTCTAATGATTCCAGTGATTATGGACCATGTTCCCAAGCTTCTGATTTTGTTTTCTTGACTGTATTTCATTTATTTCTGTCTACTCACATAAACAAATTTTGCAAGATTAGATTGTTACAGTATGTTTATAATGTTATAAACATCACATAGGCCTGGAAGTTCAGTAAATATACCAATCTTTGTTTTCCTTTATGACCTCCTCCACAATAGAGCAAATTATTTTACCTAGGAGGCAAAAAAATTAATTCAGAAATGGAAATAGTTCTAAATATAAATTAAAAAACCAGAGGAAAGCTAAACACATACATATTGTGCTTAATGTAGGAATGTTTGCTTACATGGCCAAGTTAATAGTGGAGCAGAATCCACAACTAATTACAGACAGCCTGCTCAACTGGGTCTGTGAATACATAGGATCTATCTGACCTTTCAGTAACAGTTACTCATGGACGGTAATAGTAAGTGATGCAAATAAAAACTGAAAAAGTTATCTCTGAACAGAAAAGAGATAAACACGAAATTATCTGTTCTATTTATTAGAATTTCTACATTTTTGTCTGCCTTCTGAATCACTCTAAGCAAGCTAAGGCACATTCTGAAGTTTGATTCCTTAGCAAACTTGAAGTATTGGTGTTGAGAAAATAGAATAGTTTAATCAGGGCCCCTCGCCTTAGGTCTGGTTGGGGGTGGTGCAGTGCATTCTTTGTAAAGGAGTTGTGTGTGGGTGGAGTTAGTGTGCATGCCCGGCACCACCACCTTGGCTGGCATTGACTGCCTTGGGCCACTGCCGCATGCAGCCATGCTCTCCAACCTACGGCTCCAAGGACCTTTTGGCTGGTTACCTAGCTCACAGACCTGCATGTGAGGGGTCTGGTGACCCAGTCTGGCATGTGAGGGGTCTGGGGACCCAGCCTGGCATGTGAAGGGTTTGTGACCCAGTCTGTGAATGGGCTTGAGGGATCTGTGAGCTCCAGACCCAGCCCTAGCTTGACAATTGGCCCAGTCAGTGCTGGATTATGGACAGGTAAAAGAGCACTACAACTGGCCACGTCAGCAGGATTCTGACATTAGCCTAGCACAATAATTGGCTAGAAAAAGTTATGGTTCAGCAAATGCTGGAAAATTAACATTTCATAATTCCAAGGGACACTAAGATTACAGCTTTACAAAGAACTCTTGCTCTTGCATTCTCTGCACTTACAATAAATACTGTACCTACTGCTGGTGTTAGCATTCTTTGCCCTGATTATAATTCTCTGGGTAACTACTCAGCAGCAAAAAAGTACCTTACTCTCCTCACTACTAAATTATGTGCCTGTTAGAGGTTCTATTTCTCCCCCTATAGTTTCTCTTAGGAAGACATTCCCTTCTGGTATTTAGAAAACATTACTCCAGGTGGGCTAGTTGCCAATTTGGTGCCATGGGAAATAAGAAACCTTAAAAAAGCTGCACCTTTCAATGAATTATTTGGCTTTAGTTTCTTTCAGAGACACACTGAATTCTGGGCTACTTTCTACTTAAACAGCACTAAGTACTTAGCAAAAAGTTGTACAATATGGTAAAAAAAAAAAAAAATAAGAAATTGCTCCTTTAACAACATGAAAAAACAAACCTGTTTACCAACTAATTTTTTTTTTTTTTTGTCTTTTTCGTGACCGGTACTCAGCCAGTGAGTGCACCGGCCATTCCTATATAGGATCCGAACCCGCGGCGGGAGCGTAGCTGCGCTCCCAGTGCCGCACTCTCCCAAGTGCGCCACAGGCTCGGCCCTTACCAACTAATTTAACTGGCAGTTTTGGCAATAGACAACCTCCAAATTTATATATTTGCTCTAAAAACCCTCCTCAACTAGAATTCTTTAAATATTTTCATTCTGAGTTCACCTAATAATTTTTTCATATTTTCTCAATCCATTTTATAAATGCAGTTTTCTGTACGGTATAATGTGCCTAATGTATCAAAGCCTGAGCACGAGGCATACACTGCCTCAAAGCCCACCTTGACCGGACTCTGTGGAAAGCAAGGTAGCCAGCATTAGGGCAGATGACAAGAATGTACAACCCAGGCCTCTTATCTCCTGCCTGAGAGGAAATCACTAGCACTCTGGCCAATCTGCTGCTATGAGAGTAGGTAAGGAGTCCCTTGGGTAACCAAAATCTAATCTACATCAGGGCTTTATCAACTTAAGTTAGTAACTGGACTTCTACAAATTGTACCCAATCAGAAAGTGAAGCAAAGATGCTCCATTTCCTACTCTGAGCAGCATGCACAGAGGCTGGGCTGCTGGATTCTGGGTGGGCTGCAGGGAGATCTTGTATATGAATCTGCAGCAAGATCCAGATCAGAACCACGGGAGCAGCATGCACATCAAGCATCCATCCGTGTATGGTTTCATCACTGCTGCTGTAGCAAGAGGACATCCGCATGAACTACATTAGCGTAGAACTTTATGTCCTTTCCACCCACTGCTAGAGATAGTCTCACCTTGTTTAATGGATATGCGGTTAAATAAGAATAAACAAAGTGAGGAAGAAAGACCTAGGTGAGACACAATGCTACTACTGTTCTGTTAAACACAACCTAGGCCCAAAGGCTCCATGCCCTCCTTTTACATCACTAGTCTGCCTTCAGGCCCGATTCCTCTTCTGCTTGCTTCTCTTAATGTCCCTAGGACCACCAATCCTGCACCTAGTGCCAAGGTCCCAATCACTCACTTTTATTTCAGTATCAGAATCACAGAATCCACAAGTTGAAAAGAACCTTAAGGACCACCAGTTTACCCAAAGGTATGAATCCTTTCAACAATCTTTGCAAAGTGCCTATGTCTGCTCATACTCCTAAGGCAGCTCATTCTACCCAATATGTCAGAATACATTACTGAGTGGGACCCTTCCTGTATCAAATGTCACGCATCCTCGTATATCACAATTCACACATATCTTGGCTTTGAGTAAATACAGGTAGGAATCTACCAGCAGAAAATGGTGGACAGGTTTACTCGGTCAATAAGGTGGAGATATTCTGTGCCATACAGGCTTCTTAATTTAAATTAAATCTTAGTTATCTCATGCTTATTCACCTCATGGGAAATTTCAGGACAAAAGCTAGATTAGGAGAAACAAGCAAAATAATTCTAAAAATGTTTCACTCTCTTTCTGGCTCTTTCATAAACCTGCTCCCTATACAGCAGTAGCTCTGAAAAGTTGCCCTTTTGTAAGAGAAATTTACATCTCTATAGGCAACCTCCATTTGTAAGGGCGTCTCCCTCTCTGCACCAGGAAGAAAGGGATTGCTGTGTGGAGAAGGCATAAGTCTGCAGTAACAGACCTTACTTTGTGGAAGGTGCTCTTCCTGGTAGTCCCATCTTAACTGGGCTTTTCCGACATCTTTTTCTCTTTGTTCAGAGAATGGCAGAGTTTAAGACTGAAGTTTAAGTGCTTTCTTTGAGGTTGACTCTAGAGATTTACTAATTTCTCTGGGTTTTCTCCCATGTATACATGTTAATAAACTTCTGTTTGTTTTTCTTCTGTTAATCTGTCTTTGGTTAAGGGAGTCCCAGTTAAGAATTATGAAGGATACAGAAAATTATTTGTTTCTCTCCTATACTAGTGACTGTTAAGAGAAAATTTTAATTGGGAGGCCCTAGGTGGGAGCAGTCCCAGTGCTGTAAGTTCCTATGTAAACAAACCAAAGCCCAATGTAAACAGTAAAACAAAACTAGAGACTTTACCAGCCAGAAACTGCCAACTGTCTTCTCACGAGGAACTTTCCACTCTTACCAATCAAATATATTTTATCTTACTTCTGTGTTCAGTCTAGAAAAGCTCACTGCCCACCTTGTTGCAGCAGAGCTCACCAAACCTCTTCTGGTTCTGCGTGCTGCCTGATTCATGAATCATTCTTTGCTCAGAAAAACTCTTTAAAATTTTAATATATCTGTTTATCTTTTAATAACCCTAATTTTTCCCCACCATATTAGACCACAAAGTGTCTGGTCCAGGCCTGGATCATATTTTGTCACTCCATTATTTCTTATTGTCAAGAAAATAAGAATTTCCTTGTGCTTTTGAGTTTTGGCAGCTTAGCCAGCTTCACCAATAAGCATATCCAGACTTTTTGATTATCAGACCACTGGGCATGTAAACATAGTGGTTAATCCCCAAATCTATGGTGGGCAAATAACATCTACCACATCTTTTAAAGTATAACATGCACAATGAGATCATCTGAATGCGCCGTTTTGTCTACTATTCTAGAGATAATTCAGTGGTACACTAAATACAATTAATTTCCATGTAAGTATTACTAACTTATTCAGCTGGCCTTAATAAAATGAATTACATTAGGTGACTTAATTGTTGTACTTGAATTGCTAATGTTCTTTTTTGTTTCTTGGTTTAGATATTATTGTTATTAAAACAGAACACTATTCTGACATGTAATTATTTAAGTAATAAAAAAAAATACAACATATAAAGCAAATGGTTTTTTGTAGTGGTTACTCACCTGAGAGCTCTTGCCACATTTCGCATCTCCTGAAACAATCACAATTTGATTTTGAAGCAGATTCTCCATAAAGGAGTATTTTTCTTTCCATATTGGAAGATCTTCTCTTTCTTTCAGAAGTTTATAATAACGTGATGAATATGGCAATCCATCAAAAGGGTTAAGTTCCAGATCCTCACAGGCCAAAACTCCTTCCTCATCCCCATCACTGGAGTCAAGGGATTCAGGAAAATAGCGTTTTTCAGAGGAAGAGTTTGGACATTCCAGTTCTTTTCCTTCCATCTTGTCCAATACTGAGTGAGCTTAAGCAGTTGACATTCCACAATCAAGTTTCTCCTGACAATAACCCATTGCAAACAGGGTTTAACAGTATACTATACAAACTCAGATGTCCCAATCTCTAAGACTTCAGTTCAAGGTTCTAGCAATTTAAATTCCTCAACCCTGCATTTGTTCTTTGCTGCTGTGTCATCCACTGTGCTGGCTCACTTCAGCACTCCTCTGCATATTAGATGACTGTCAATAAACCATGCTAAACAGCAAACAGCAACAACAAAAAAAAAAAAAGGAAAGAAAAAAGAAAATCAGGCACGTGTACAAGTTAAAAAAAAGTACAGGCATTCAAAACAAAAGTATTATTTTTTTCCTGTTAACTGATTACTGTCATTTCTGCTGCCTGTTTAAAAAGATCAGGAATAATTTAGGCTAGCTCTTAAAGTTTAGTCGGTTGCAATTTTCCTGGCCAGTTCAGAAAATGATTCTGCATTGGGCCTGCTGCTCTCTGCCTGACCTTTATCACAGGCTCTGTGTCTTGATTGACTGTGAATAGAAAGCAACAGGGGGGATATGGTTGTGACTGTGAGGCTATTCAATCACGTGGTCATCTAATCCCACGACAAAAGACATGCTGGGTCCATAAAAAGGAAAACTGTGAAGGACTGGTGAGTGCTCCCCTAACACTGGCTACAAGAAAGTATATTATCATTATTAAGAAATCGTCGAATTTAAAGGGAAGCATTGAAAAAAACTTTATATTTTACTTTTGCTGTGCCAGTTTAGAAAGCAAAGTGAGGGAAACTAACTCATTATTTCTTTCCATCTGAGGTTATGGTTGGCTTTTATTAACAAGGTCTTTTGTTTAAACAAACCAGGAATCTCCAGCATATTTCTTGAGATTCCTGGGTTGTGAGTCCAACATGTCAGATCTAAGAGCCAATAAAAGACAACTTTTAATTTAAATGAAGGAGAGAAATTACCTAAGAAAGGCCAAGATTTATACCAGTAACTTATTCCCTACATGTCAGGTTAGGGGTCTTTACTATTCCAATCACTAGTGATTAAAAAAGAAAATAATCCAATCAGTATTGCTGGAAATAAGTCCCCTTTTCACATTAACCAGGTAAAAATGAAAAGGACAGAAAATTCAAGTCAAAAAGAACAAATCACAAAAATACAGTTCATGATATTTTGTCATTTAATTACTTTTTTTTTTTTACTTACAGAACCCGAGTTACCTTAACTATTGCTTTAGACTTTTAGTGGACTCAAAGGGCTAGTGCCTAATCAGTAAGTAATATAAAAAGTTCTCTCTCCATTGGTGGAGCTGAGCTCCAGGGAGTCAATCACTCAAGAAACATTTATGGAGTGCCTTCTAAGAGCTTAGATTAATAAACTAGGCACTAGACATACACATAAAGGATATTTTGACTGTAGGAGCAAGAGCAGAATAGAACTTTTAAAAACTCACACACAAGTAAGCTAAAAGAGAGAGAGAAACTAACAACTAGAAGGGGACTTTTATTATCCATGAAAAAAATACATATCTAATTCACGAACAACCTCAACAACACAGAATCAGAAGTTGAGGAAGCTATGTCTTAGTCATTTATATATGTGTAGCTCTGGTGTCGTAATTCTAGAAATATAGTTCATAGAAAAGGAAGGACAAAGTTTACAAGGGATTAACTGAAGCAAGTTTGTAAAATTTATCCTGAGTATAAAGGATATATATGTTTTTTCATGTTTCACCATTTGATGCTCCTCTTTTGCCTTCTTCTCTGTGTCTAATTCAATATAATTGCACTCTTCACACCTATCAAATTCTCAAATGTACAATTTTAGCACTTTGCAGAGATCTGGAATTTCTCGACACTTAGTCCCTGGACCTCTTCCCTTTTATCTCTGTATCAGTGCCTGTGTGGTCTCCTCTAGTCTCGTGGCTTTAAGTGTCATCCCTATGTAGAGGACTCCAATTTACACGTCCTTATGATCCACTTTCTTCTACTACTCACTCGTCATCTGCCACTTGGAAATTTAATAGGCATTTCAAATTTTTTGTGTCCGAAACTGAGCTCCCAACATCCACCCCAAAGCCACAAACTTGGTCTCCCCATCTCAGTTAGTTCCTTCCTTACACTTGCTCAGACCAAAATATTTGAAGTTATCCTTGATTTTTCTTTATCTCAAATCCAACATCTGATCCTTCAACTGATATAGTAGTCAGAATAATGGCCTCCAAAGGTGTACATGTCCTAATCCCTGGAACGTGTGAACGTGTACTTTGCATGGCAAAAGGGAGTCTGCAGATGTGATTAAATTAAGGACCTTCAGATCAGGAGATTATTCCAACTATCTTGGTGGCCCAATGTAATCACATGGGTCTTAACATCAGACTTTTTCCAGCTATAGTCAGAGGGAGATATGACTGTGGAGGGTCAGACGGATGCAACGCTGTTGGCTTTGAAGATGGAGGAAGGGAACTATAAGCCAAGGAATGATATTGGCAGCCTCTAGAAGCTGGAAAAGGCAAGGAAGCGGATTCTCCTCTAGAGTCTCCAGAAAGGAACACGATTCTGCAGACGACTTGATTTTAACCCAGTGAGACCCACGATAAACTTTTAACCTACAAAACTGTAATAAATTACTAAGTTGGTGGTAATTTGTTACAGGATAAATAGAAAAATGAATACATCCCATCATATCAGTTCTACCTTCAAAAAATATCAAGGACTCCATAACCTCTACTGTGAACACCTGGTCTAAGCCACCATTCTCTCGACTGCTTTACTGCACTAGTCTCCTAACTGGTCTTCTTGTTTCCACTCTAGCCGCTTTCAGTCCATTCCCAACCCAGCAGTCAAGGTTATCCTGTTAAAGTCAGCTGATGTCTCTTCTACTCAAAATTGTCCAATAACTTACCATCACATGTCACTCCAAGGAAAAGCCAAAATCCTTAACAGAATGAGGAAGTCCTGTGCGATCTGGATCTCGCCTCCCTGCCCTCATTTCCAACAGCTTCCTTCCTGGCTCACTCTTCTCAAGCCGTGTGGCTCCCTCAATATTCTTCAAATATCATGGCAGATGCCTGCCTCAGGGACTTGGTGCTTGCTCTTCCGTATGCCTGAAATGTTTCTCCCTCAGATATCTGAATGGCCAGCTCCCTCCCTCCATAAGGGTCTTTACCAAACGTCAGCTCAGGAAGGGCTACCCCAACTAAACGTTTACCCAACCATCCCCATTCCTCGCCAACCCTCCTCCTATCCTCTTAGCTGCTTTGTTTTTTCTCCTTAACATTACAATCTAACATAGTATATATTTTCCCTCTTTAGTTTGTTAATTGTTAGTATCTTCCACCAGAATGCAAGTTCTATGAAGCAGGAGTCTGTGTCTATTTTGCTCAGTGTATCTACATTGCCTGACACTCATTAAGCATTCAATAAATATTTGTTGAATGAATGAATGATGATAGAGCTTCAGAGATATTTTCGTTAAACTTTCCAAGTTGCCCTATATTGTCAGTCGCCAAGTCCTTTAAAACTTCTCAGGATTCTGTTCCTTCCATTTCCCTGGGCCTCCATGCCGGATGCCTGTGACAATCTACCTGCTTAGTCTCTACACTTTCATTTTACTCTTCTCATAGTTCAAGTTATCTTGGTGCTGCTGAATAAAGTTTAAACATTACTGTAAGGAACTCACTATGTTTCTGGATTTGTTACTTTTCTGTACCCTCATCAATGATTAGACTCTGCTATTCTTAAAGGGTATGGCCTAAAATCTTGGCAAATCCACAAACTGGAATATTTGTAGGTTCTTGGTTTTCCCTCAAATCATACACCCCCCCCCCCAAATTAGCTCCTTTTTCAACATTTATTAAAACTTCTTCTCTTGATAATTCCAGAAGAGTTATTGAGTAGAAAATAACAAAACTGCACTGAGATTCAGACAGTGGTACGCATCATGCTTGCTTCAGCAGACCACCGATCTTTGGGACTGCTTGTAAACAGCCAATACTAGGAGGCAGCATCCTCAAATATGAGGGAACTACTGGACTATCAGTACTACTATCATTTTCCTACATTTCTTTGTTTTTTTACTTAAGACTGTTATTGGAGCTATGGTTTCTTCATTGGTAATTTCCACAGTCCTAAACCTGAATATAGAGGGTGCTCAATTAGCAATTACAGACTAAGTAATGAATAAATTATTTTCTGTTCTTTGGGAATTTTATGCTTTTAAGATTAACATCTGATTGCATATTATCATAGGTATCATTTATAATCTAATAGGTTCCCTCTATCCTCAAGTTTTCTCACCCTTAATTCCCACATTTTCAGGCCTTCTGTGTACTCGTTCAACCAATACTTGAGTGTGCCTACTTCACGTCTGCACTGTGAACATGCTGGTGACACAGAGTGAACAGGCAGGGTGGTGTCTGTCCTCATGAAGCTTACAATCTAGCTGAGGCTGAGGGTAGGGGTGTGGAAATAGAAATTCTTTGTCTATGACATAGAAAGACTCTTAATCTTAAATACAAGTAACTAAAGGAAGGAAAGTGTGGCTGGTACATAATAGGAGAGAAAGACAGACTCTGGTATAAGATGAGTCCAAAGATGAGACAGGTGCCAGATCACAAAAGACATGATACACTATGGTAAAAAGGTTGTGTTTTATTTTAAGTGCCATGGTCTCACTCACCTACTGCTGATCAAATTTTTATTTTTTACTCTTTCTGCTTTTCCTTACAATTCTCCTCTTAAATTTGATGTCACACTGTTTTTTTGAATATTATCTGCAATTTTTCCAACACCCACCTTCAGTTTTCTTAGTCATTAGTGAGATCAAGTTCCAGGACAGCTAGAGCTGGTGACAGTTTAAGGCAAATGGCACAATGGAAGTAGTCATGAGCAGGTACACCAAGTAGGGCAGGAAGAGAAACCAATAAATCCATTTTCACACACGCACAAAAAAAATTCTAAGAAATATTAAAAACTAAATCACATTTCTTGACTTTAACACGTTATTTTCAAATAAGTCTGTAAAAGTAGGTCAGCTCCATGATCTAATTCGCAGGGTTCCGAAACCCTACATAATATATATATTACACACACACACATGCATAAATATATAATATGTATTCGTAAATATATTATATGTATATTTATGTAGATAAATATATATATATATACACACACACACACATATCTTGCCTTTTAAGAAATTGTTTCTTTTATATGACTTCCAAATTAGATTCAGCACTATTTAACCAATGCATTTTTTGGAAAAATCTGTGCAAATTTTAACAAATATTTTAATATCTATTTAATGTCTCTTTATATTCTGTAGAGCAGTAAATCATTTATTATTTGTATGTTTGTACACAGGATAAACTAGAGAATCATTAATTTTTAAAAAAACCTAAGGATGAATCTTCTATAACACTAACCTTAAAAAGTTATAATTTTGTCATTCGTGTCTAAAAACTCAGATATTCCCTAGTGTTGCAGATATCTGAATCCCCTAGGAGATTCAAACACTACCTCATTAAAGTAAGCTCTGATCTCTGTTATGACAGTATAATGCTGAAAAGGTAAAAGGTATTAATTCTGTCCTTTTATGGGAGAAGCTTAGCAAAAGGAAACATCCGTCTACATGGAACCTTTGGAACTAGGTGTAAAACTACCGCAAACACTCACTGCATGTACTCAACACATTTATTCAGATATTCATTTTCCTCTTGCTCTAGGTTTATGGTAGACTTCTTAAAGGAAAGATTAATTTCTGAGCCATCTTTGCAATTCCTACCTAATAAGAGGGCTTTGCACAGACTGTGTGATCAATAAATATTCGCTGAACTAATAAACAATATACTATAACGCATGGTTGTTTAGAAAAGAGGTTAATCTGGTTATTATTAGTGAATGTTTTCTGGAAAAAGCACTATTATTTTTCGGAGAATGGGATCATTGGTCCAATATTCCATGCCAATTCTACTCAAAGTTCTGGTTTGTGGCATGATAAAGAGCTTGCACCAGAATATAAATCAACTTACTGTTTCCTTCACAGCAGTCTTGCTATGAAAAAGTCAGCTGAACTAAACAGTATGTTTAGTGACATAGCCTATTTACATTCTGGCACAAGCTCCTTATCTCATTGCAAACCAGTAAGTCTGCAGATTGGCACTGGTCTGCAGGTCACACTTTGAGAGGCATGGCTCCCTACTACTACTAAAATTGGAGTATTAACGATGATAATAATGATGATAATTCTACCAGTTAGCATTTATAGAGTGCTTATTGCATGCCAGATGCTATGTTAAGCACTTAAGTACTTTCTATGGATTATTTCATTTAAACTCTTAAGGACCCCATGTGGGTTTACTTTATTATTTCATTTTTTGAAAGAGTAAATTTAAGCCTTCAGAGGTTTAGTTAATTTATCCAGCTTCTAGCAGCTCATCTGTGGTAGAGCAGGTGCTTGAAGTCAGGCAGTCTGATCCCAGCTTAACCCTAGTTAAGTGCACAGTGTATGCTTAACCACATAACCATGCCGCTTTCTGACTGCATTAGAGAAAATGGGCTCACATTGCGCCATGGTGGGTTGAAGAAATACTTGACCCTATGGGAGCTGTCAGGCAGGGTGGTCTGGAAAAATACCATCAAATGGAAAAACATGGTATAAATAGATTTGTAAATCTTTTTTTATAGATTTGAAAAATATGGTTCTAATTGCCCACATGAAGTTACAGTAAAATATTTAATATGCACTTTCTCTCTCAGGCATGGCATTCTTTAATTAAACAATGGACTTAATCATTACTGGGACTTTTAGAAGGCTACTTCTTTGTTTGCTTTTGTTTTAACAGGATCAAACCTCCCCAAAATAATTCCTATTTCGTTTCCAGTATCTATTTAAAATTTTTTGGAACAAAGCATAGTCAAAATTCAAAATTTATTTTAAGAACCATATTTCTAGGCTTCTAACAAGTTGACTGTTTTGATTTTAAGTAAGCAAATCAAGTTAATCAGCTTGTTTAAAACACTCAAAAAAAAAAAAAAAGATTCACTTTTAATGCAATATTGGTTCACATGAAACACAGCCTGAATAACCAATCCTGAACAACTAATTTTTTTAAGAATCCTACATTCCAATGGTAATAATAATAATAAAAAAAGACATATACAGGAAGACTTCCTAAGCTCAATCAATGCTTATGTATAACAGTAATATAACACTCCCCACAAATAAGTTTTAAGTCAGAGGTTTTGTTTGAAGTTCAGAGTCAGGGTGTCTTCTGTTGTCCCTTCAATTCTTACTGTAGAAAGAATTGACAGAAAATCACCCAAGGACAAAGTTGCACAAAATACTAAAATTTGAATGGCACTCATCATATATAAAACTAATAGCTAGATGCAGAGGAAAATTTTTTTTCTTCCAAATATTATTATATTCACAGGAAGAACAGCTTGATTATCTAAAGACCATGCTTTTACAAGATAATCTGGGATAACTCTGGCTTTCCTAAGGTTTAATTACTATTAGCTTAAAAGAATTCATGTTTGAAGATAACTTGAAAAACACACGGATAGGCACACCTTTAAAACCAGTCAGTGGCTATGGCAACAAGAGGTTTTGGAATCAAGTGGGTATAGAATGAGAATAGTTTATTCTACTTTATAGGTTGACTTCATTTTGCAGCCAATTTCCTTTAAGAAACCTAGATATCTTAATTTCTTTTGCTATCTCTGCTAACATTCATTCACTCAGGGTCACTGTTCTGACTCCTCCTACCTGGCACTTTTCCCCCCACATGTCTGCTTGGCTAACTCCCTCACCTCAAATCTTTCCCTAAGTCTCATTTTCTCAACGAGGCTCCCCATATTTAATACTGCTTCCTACATGCCCATATCCACCATACCCTGCTCTCTGCTTTCTTTTTATAGCACATACTATCTTAACCTAATATACTATATAATTTACCCATTTATTATGTTCATTACTAACTATCAGTCCCTTCCTGCAACCTCTGACTATAAAAAAAGAAAAAGAAATGAAAAGAAAAAAGAAGTTCAAATGTCTGGACCACTTAGTGCTTTTCAATATTATTTTGATGATTTTTTTGATTGCATGTCATTCTAAAAACTAATTTACTCTGAGTAAAAGCAGAGTTAATAAAGTATGCTAAAATACTAATCTGGCTTATTATTGTAGTCAGATATCAGAGCAAATGTGTGAGATCCAATAAAAGCTGAGATCTGAATAATCTACTACCAGTCTCCTTAAGGAAGTTAACATACTTGTATGTATTTTACTTGAGATACACAAAGTAAACTTTTATTCATCTTCTTTTAAATACAGTATTTGCTTGTAGCATCATAATTAACTTATTATTATTATTATTATTTTTTTTGGCAGGTGGCTGGTATAGGGGTCAAATCCTGGATCTTGGTGTTATCAGCTCTAACCAACACAGCTAACCTGCCAGCCTGATAATTAACTTGTGAAGTTACATTTTCCTTGAATTGTTGTCCCAAATGGAGATTGTGGAAAACCATAAATATCAGTAAGCTTTCTTTTTTTGTTAACAAAGTAATGAGCAGTCATTTTGCATTAAGTTTAATAAAACAATAGATTGATGGCTATATTGTGCATCCTATGGTAGATGGAGGAAAAGGTAATGATTTCAAGGAATGCCAATACATGAACTCTTCAATAGAAGGGACTCGTTTATTAATCTTTCCAGATTTTCACTTTACTTTTCTGGCCACACTATTTAGGCTCCTTGGGCACCAGCCACACACCCTCTAATGTAGAATATGTGCACCCCAGGATTGTATCC